>NW_024100727.1:600000-900000 GCF_016161935.1 Mauremys reevesii
AACAATATTTTATTTTTTGTTTGCTGTAACTTGTACTTAAGCTAGGGGGGAGGGAGTCCCTTTCGTTTTTATAAGCTGTATACCCTGTAATATTTTCCATCCTGGTGTTACAGAGATAGTTTTTTACCTTTATCTTTCTTTAATTAAAAGCTTTACTTTTTAAGAACCTGTTTGATTTTTCCCTTGTATGAGACCCCAGGGGATTAGTCTGACTCACCAGGGATAGGTGGGGGGAAGAGAGGAGGGGGGAAGGTGAATCCCTCTTTGTTTTAGATTCAAGGAGTTTGAATCAGTGTGGAGCCTCTGAAGGCAACCCAGGGAGGGGAAAGGAGGGGGGAATGGTTAATTTCTCCTTGTGTTAAGATCCAAGGAGTTTGGATCTCCATTCCCCAGGGAAAGTTTTGGGGGAACAGAAAGTGTGCCAGACACTAATCTCTGGCTGGTGGCAGCATTACCAGATCTAAACTAGGATTTAAGTTTAGAAGGATCCATGCAGGTCCCCATCTTTTGGATGCTAAAGTTCAAAGTGGGGAATAAACCTATGACAACTCCACTGCCCAGGAGTCACCAGAGCCCCCAACCTCCTCTAAAGCCCTGTGAATTTTTGAAAGGCCTGTTCCTGATTGTCCAGCTTGGGGAGCACCCTGGGTGTGCAGCTCCCCAGCTGACCCTGTTGGCTCCACACACCAGTTGCTCTCCTGCTTGGAGTAGACAGGAGATACGGGATCTCCTGGGTCCATGGGGAGAAGAGGCTCTGCAGACACCGGTATCAACCAGCTGTAGAAATGTGGATCTCTACAAGCAATTGTACAGGGGATCCAGGAGAAAAGTATCCCTTTCTCATGATGTAATTTGCGGCAGGGGGTCTGGTGCCAAAACAGGGATGTGTGTGCTGTCCTTTGCTCCACCGCAGTTCGGGAACCCATAACTGCAAATCCATCCACACTGGGCTTTGGGTCTGTCACGACAGAAATCTGGTTCCTGTCTCCACTGTGTGCAGGTTCTCAGGGGTGTATGAAATCCTGTTTAATTACAGCAGTAGCTAAGGTTGAGACTCACTTACTGTTTAACAGAGAATTTTCTAAGTGCTCTGAAATGTATGTAACCCTTCTGCCCCTCTGAGTTGGCAGCAACAAGGGCCGGGTTCAGTATCCAGGGGTTCCGTTTCAATAAGACAATGCAAAACCGGCTTGAGCCCCCACCCAGTGACCTGGGACAATTACATACCACCCCCCGGGCGCCTCTAGGAGGCAATACTTCCCCACTCGCGAGCACGGAGTCTGAGTGTAGCAAAATCCTTTTAATAAAGGAGGGAAACAATGCAGCATTACACTGGGGAAACATCACAAACAGGATTCATAACACAAAGCATGAGCAAAAGACCCACCTCCAAGTTTGGCAGCGTCCTTTTCCCCTCGGGGTCTTAAGTCCAAATCACCCAAAAGTCTCTGTCTCTAGTCAGTGCAGCCCCAGAGTTCAACAGTTTATCTGCAGAGTTTTACCCCCCCAACCTGGGTGGAAATGGGGGGGGGACACAGGGTGTTAAAGGGCACCTTACGTGGGCTGAGGCTAACTGCCCCGCCTCTTCGTGGAGTTCTGCTGCCGCCTTCACCACGACTGGCTCCGCTGCACCAGCCGCTCCGCTCGTCCAGCCATCCCGTGAGCCACTTCATCCGTCCCCACAAACTGCTCTGCTCTGCTCCACTTGCTGTTCCGTGGGCCGTTCCAACTGTCCCACAAGCTGCTCCACTCCGCCAGCTATCCCATGAACCGCTCCAGCTGTCCCTGCAAACTGCTCAGCTCCACTCCGCTCTGCAGCCTGCTTCAACCACCCTGCAAACCACTCCACTGTGCCAGCTGCTTAGCGATAGATCTTCAGGCTCCCCCACTAGTTAACACCACTCAATAATTAGCTCTTTTAGTGATAGCAGGTTATAATAGGGGAGCCCACTGTTAGTGCACCATTAGCCCAAAGTGAATTCAACTTAGCAGCCTCCAGCTAGACTCTTAAAGAAAACAAAACTAGCTCTGTTATTTAACAGTGGGGAGGAAGGTACAATTGGTTTGGCAGATCCTCCAAATGGGCCCATACCATCAGATATACATACCTGCCCCCACCTTCTTTCAATTCACTGGGTTTTGGAACCCATGTCCCTTGTCTAGCGAGTGCTACTTAGGTGATGGTGAGATCCTCTGTCATAAAACAGTTTCATAGTCCTTCATTCACATAATCAGGGTAACAACACTTTATTCCTCCTGTCCCAATAACAGAGAAATTGGGGATCCCACAGCTGTCAAAGTGAACATTTTGGGCTGCCATGGGCTCATGCTAGGCAGAGTGGGTGTGCCTATGCAAACAAGATCAGCCCCTAAAATTCTTTTCCACACTCACCATAATTCACCACCAGATGTCAGGGTAGAGCTCATCCTGACTCTGCTTACATGTACCGGCTGAATCAGATTGTCTTGAATATTGCTGCACCTCCTGGGGGTGCAGGGTAGGGTTAACGGTCAATATTTGGGATTTTTGACTAAGTGGGTCCTGAGATGAAGCCCCCTATAAATCACATGACATCTAAATTTCCTAGCACTCATAGTGTTTTTTTGTTTGCCTGTGAAGCTCAAATGGCTCTGTTTCCTCCCTCCCTGTTAGAGACCAGGATGAGATGTATCAGCTGGGGGGGGGGGGCGTTGTCCCACATCTGCCCCTTTTGAGGTTCTTACACCTTCCTATGAATCATGAGGGGCTGGGCTCTGTCAGAGACAGGCTGCTGAACTAGATTGCAGAAAAAGGGAGCTGAGGACAGAGTCTTCTTTCAAACTGTTAAATGTTCCCAGTCACCCAACCCCAGACCCTGGGGAAAGAGACTCTATCAGATGTTGCAGACTTGGGGAAAGAGCTGATCAACCCGACTGCAGCCCTGATAGGAGAGAGGCACCAGCACTTCAGTTCTCTGGTTCACACCCTGCTCTGTTTCTGATGCTGAGGCAGGTTGAGAGTGGTCAGGTTACCCAGTTCCTATAAAGCACATCTGGAACTGTTCTCCAGACAGAGGTCGCTTGCTAATCAGGTTCCAACTCCACCCCACACAAATTACATACATCAATAATTGATTCTATCTCTGTCTTTCTATAAGCACTTAGTTTCAGTTTTATTTTCTATCAGTGACATAACAGAAGCATCCCTATAAATTGGTCTCAGTCCTGTTGGAGCCCCAGTAGCCTGGCTGGACGGCACAGCGGCTGGAAGGGGCTCCAGAGGCTGCAGGAGGAGCACACGTTCGTTCTCCAGGCACACAGGTATTGTTGGCTGCTTGTCCTACACTTGGTTGCAATGTCTGACTAAGGAATGTGTATAACTTAAGATCTGTCACTGAAAATGCTCCTGGGTTACAGGAAGAAAAAGGATTTGACTGGCAGAGCTCTCTCTCTCTCTCTCTCTCTAAGTCTGTCTGTACAAGATCCAGCTGATGCCAATTCCCAAGAGAGATGGAATCACCTAGAAGGTGATTCTTCAGAGCTTTCATTGAACTTAGTTAATAATCTCATGCTAATTTGAAAGCATCTCAATAAATTTAGTATCTTTAGCATTATACTGCAGAGGATGCCCCCTTCCCAAGAGAATATTTAAAAATAAACGATACAGAGTGTTTGAAGCGTCAGTCATTGTGTCATTGGGGGTAGGATACAGGCTGTAGGGGGATATTAGCGTTTGGATATTGGACGGCATATACATATACACAGTCTGTCATGTCCCCAATGCGGGGTATACAGTGGGTGAGTTCAAGGTACAGCCAGCAAACAGTGAGGGTACATCACTCATACAAACAGGTTACAGATAGTCATGGGCATGAATAAGAGGGCTGAATAATGGGGCTAGGACGACCCTCACATGGTGGAGTACGGTTTGGTGGGTTCAGGGCTTAGGGGATAGAGTCCAACGGGGGGGTCCACAGGTCTCCCCCCCTCCTTCGAGTGCACAGGGTCACGCCCGCTCACTCCTGGTATTGGCGGTGGCCGGTGATGTGCTCCGTGTAAATGTCTCTGGACCAGCGAATAGTGTCCGAGACCATTAGGCGTCTCATGAGCTGCACGTAGTGGCGGCCCACCCCACAGGTCCGAAGCACATGTTCATTGCAAGGGTCCCAGGCTCCCAGGGCCCCCACAATCAGGGCGTCGGTGCAGACGTCATAGCCCTTTGCCCGCAGGGTGTCCGCCAAGGGGGCGTATTTTTCAAGCTTGCGGGCTCGGGCCTCGCGGAAGGCCGGGGTCCTGTTTTCGAATGGGATCGTCACGTCGATGAGGATGATCTTTTTCCGATCCTCGTCCGTGACGACGATGTCCGGGCGCAGTGGGCTGTCGGTGCCGGGGATGGCACGATTGACAGCAATCTCTCCCCGGTGCGGGGCGATGGCCTTCACCAGGCGGTCCTGGACGGCGTTGTGGCGCAGCTGCCAGGCTCTGCCATGGGGCCTGCAGCTGCACAGGACATGGGGCAAGGCCTCCATGGCGTACCCACACTTCCTGCAGCGCTTGTCCGGGTTCCCGTGGTGGACGGCTCCGTTGAGAGGGACACAGTTCAGCCGGGCGCGGTGTATGAACCGCCAGTCGGCGAATCGGGTGAAGTTGCCTGCGGGGAGGAAGTGGTTGCTGGAGTCCCACTTGCTGGTCACCTCGAAGGCCTTGCCCTGGTCAGGTTTTTTCCTCAGGGTGTCCACGTAGAGCGCGTAGACGGCGGCCTTCAGGGACTTCTCCAGCATACCTCTGGCTCCGGGGTTGATGAAGGTGTTGCCCTCTGTATCGATCCGTGGTATCAGGACTCCCAGCTCCCGCCGATCTTCGCTCCATACCCAGCGGCAGCCCAGTCACTTTCCCAGTCGGCTGGTGGCGTTGCGGGCGCGGGTCCACAGCGAGGCGAAGTCGCCCCTGAACCGGCCGAATTCTCCATCCAGGGAGCCGCTCAGGAAGGTGGCCACATCTTGGTCGGAGGGGGGTCCGCCGATTCGCTTCGCGGTGGCAGTGCGCAGGGCGGTCATCGCGATGTTCTTAACCGTGGCATCCGGGCACGTCAGGAGGCGAAAGGCGTGCGTGATGACCGCAATGTCGCAGAGGTCTCCCATGCAGGGGACGTTGGCGCCCCCGTGCCGGTGGGCGATATAGACGAGCTCGTTGCTGGCTCTCTGGGGTAGGGACAGCCACTTCTTCACCAACTGCCGGATGGTGTTGTCCGCTTTGTTGAGGGGCACCTTTGCCACGGCGGACCCTCTCAGGACAAAAGCGATACGGGGGATCAGGAAGGTGTTGAGGGCGTTGATTTTCTGCCATGGCGCCAGCAGGGATGCGTCGATCTTGGCAGCGTCCTGCAGGATCTCCCGGATGGTGTCCTCGGGGGTCTGCTGGACGCGGAAGCCCGTCGGCGTGCCGAGGTGCTATAACCATGAATTCACCATGTTCAGGTTTTTCTGGTCTATAGGTCATTCCCTGGTGATAACTTCAGCTGGTCAGATATTATGTGTCAAATGAATGATGAACTTGTCACATTTTTGGTTGGTGAATCACTCCTGACTTCTGCAAGTGTATTCACAATTTGTAAACTATTCAGAATACTCTGGATGAAATGCTCTCTAGCAGTTCATGTGTATGCAGCCTCTTCACTTTGAATGCTATTCATTCCAATAGGTTTTCAAAGAATATTCATATGTTCTAACACTCATTGAGCTTTTGTGATTTGTGAACCTTTTAATAAATAACCAGCAGTTGCCTGAATACTTGTAACGAGCGATGTAACATCATGAATCCTAACCAGCTGAAGCTGATGCTTTTAATCAAAGCTCTGAAATACCCCAGACCCAGTTATCTTGGAGACCAGCCTCTTTAAGGTGGTACCCAGGTATCAGGTAAGCTCAGCTGGGAAGATCTCAATGTTGCTGAATCTATACTAGTAGCTGAAAGCTCCAGGCTGTCACAGTGGTGTAATTTGTAAAGTCATGTGTAAAAAAAGCCAAAAATGTTTGAAAACTTAAAAATTGGACCATAACAGGCTGTGAATCCCAGTGAGAATTGTACCTGGTGATATTTGGAACACAAGAAGCTCTCAGCCAGGCTCATAGGAGTTTCCATCACTTCACACTGGCTCAGACAGTCTAGATTTCAGAGTGACAGTTGAAGCCATAGGCAGTGGGTGAAGGTCCCCAGCCCATCTTTTCTGCCTGTGGCCCTGCCCATGCTCCACCCCTGCTCCAGCCCAGACCCCGCCCCTCCCACTTTCTCCCTCCTCTCTTCCCTCCCTCCCGCTCACCCTCTTCCAGTCAAATCCCTGAACCCAAATAAGCAAATGATGTTTGAGAAAACCACTCTGCTGCAATTTCTTTCTAAGGAAAATGGAGCATGTTTCCACTGCATGTCAGATGGTGAAGATGGACATGCAGAAAGTACCTAATTAAAAGCACTAAATTTGGGAATAAAAAACATCAGTCACAGGTTTTTTGATATACCCTGAAGTTTGTCAGAGATTTATTTGTAAAAACTTTGCAGCAAGGTCAAGTCAGCTGTCCTGCTGAATACAACATTAACTATTATGGGATACATGATGCTTCTTGTCTCTGTTTTACATTTTCTTAATCAGTATTTCTAAGCTGATTGTATATTTTAAATGTGCTCCTGAGCCTTCATAAAGTAATCATTCCAGATTACTACATATTTAACTCACTGAAACAAAAACATTATTTTAAATTAATCAGTCACAGAGGTTTAGTTCATAACAACGTTCATTGCTTTTAGAAAAAGGGACAATAATTTACTGTGTGATCTCCATAACAATACACTTGTTTATGAAATTTCACCAACTTTAAAAATATGTTTCCAAAGATTTTAGGCATAACAAAGGATTTTATATCTACTAAGGTACTGATTTTGCTGGAGGGCTCTCTTAAAACTAGGTTCACCAAATTGTCAGAACAGTAAAAAAAGGTGAACAAACGCAATTCCCTATCAGGAAGAAAAGGGGTGTTGTCCCTTTAAGGGCTCTCTTCCACAGGAGGTGAAGGGAGAAAGATTACAAGGAGGGACAGGACAGGAAGACTTTGGAAGAAGGGTTTTGTACTATAGTAATTAAAATTAAAATGTGTATGTTAGAGAAGGGTGCTCTTTTGAAGGGTTCATTTTAAAAACTGTATATCCAAAGATCCAAGCATTTAAAGCTAAAAATGAATACTCGGATTGTGCATCTAAAAATCTGTGCAAGGAATTTTTAGAGAAGTGATTTTATAATCTTCAGCAACACACGAAGGAATATTTTTAAAGCAAATTTTAAACTAAGGTCCTGTAGGCTAACATGTTCTGAATAAATATGACAGCAATGCACAACTGGTTTTGTCAGTAAATTCAGAAACAGACAGTATATGCCTGGGGGTTGGTAAATGCCTGTTAAATGACTTCATTACCACTTGAATGGCTCTTTAACAGTTTCAGTGTTGTCCTAATACTCTAATACTAATAGGTCTGGGAGTCTGGAGGCTTTTTCACTTTTAACTACTAGATCTCCTCCGGAGAAAGACTCACCAGGCTGCAGCAGCCACAGCTGTGGAAGCCTGCAGGAAGGGTCAGAACAGGGATAGGTATCAGAGGGGTAGCCGTGTTAGTCTGGATCTGTAAAAGCAGCAAAGAGTCCTGTGGCACCTTATAGACTAACACGTTTTGGAGCATGAGCTTTCGTGGGTGAATACCCACTTCGTCAGATGCATGACATGTATCCGATGAAGTGGGTATTCACCCACAAAAGCTCATGCTCTAAAACGTCTGTTAGTCTATAAGGTGCCACAGGACTCTTTGCTGCTTTAACAGGCATAGGAAGATTCTGGAGGTTGGGCGCTAAGACCCAGGGGAGGCAGAGCCTTCCATTGCCTCATTCCCGCCGCCCATGTCTGAAGCTATTGGGTGTGCAGGTTTGAAGAATGATGGCGGTTGGACCTATTTGTGCAGTCTCCCTCCTACAACCCATGAAATTGTTGCATGCAAATTAATGGCAGAGTGATTGGTTGAGTTACCTCTGACATCTCAATGGTCTAAGTCCTTTGGCATATCATAGATCAGAAGTGGGCAAATTAAGGCCTGTGGGCTGCATCCGGCCCGCGGGACCATCCATTCCAGCCCCTGAACTGCCGGCCGGGTAGCCTAGTCCCCGGCCCCTCCTCTGCTGTTCTCCCTCCCCTGCAGCCACACCACCATGTGGGCTGCGCTCTGGGCGGCAGGGCTGGGTGCTCCTGCAAGGCAGTGCCGCAGCGTGTCTAGCTCTGGCCGGGCGGTGACGCAGGACTGCCAGACATGCTGCTCCGAGCAGCGTGGTAAGGGAACTGGGGTTGGGGGGTTGGATATAGGGCAGAGGTTCCCGGGGGGCAGTCAGGGGACAGGGGGCGGTTAATGGGGTGGAAATTTGGGGGTGGGGTGGTCAGGGACGGCTTTAGGCACCAGCAAAACTAGCAGGTGCTTGGGGCAGCACATTTGCAGGAGGCGGCATTCGGCCATCCTTTTTTTTTTTTAACTCACTTCCTCCCCTTTCACAACCCTGCAGAAGCAGAGCCACAGAGCAGCTGAGGATCCAGCATGGAAGCTGAGAACCCATGGGACCCTTGCAGCTGTAGTTCCTTGGTTAGCTCCCTGCCTATAGAGCCAGCCCTGGAGCAGGGAAAGAACTACATTTCCCAGCAATCCCTTGGCAGCTATCAACAGGAAAGGGAGGGGTAGGGAGTGAGGTAGCTGACCCATGCTGCAGCTTGCTCTGAGTGGAAAGGGGTAGCACTGTAAACGGGGAACAAATGTGCCCAAGGAGTAGAAGGCTTTGGCCCAGATATCCCCTTTGGAAGACTTCCCCAGACTGGATTAGGGATACTGGTGTGACCTCCCCTTGCAGCCCCCAAAGAAGGAACTGGGTGGACTAAATGGACAGTGCCCCTCTCTATCTGAAGCCTAGCAAGGGAGGTAGGTGGATCCCACTAGGATTTAAAATGCAAATTAATGGAGGGGAGGTTCTGGACCAGGACAGCTTTAGATGCAGTACCAGACACGTAGGAGGATTTCCACTTCTGAGCCATGAAAGCAGAAATTGACTTTTCCTTTCCAGATTTAGCTAATATTCAGAAAGGGAATCTAGCACCTGCCTTCCAGATTTGAACACCCTCAAAATTCAGGAGTGCTCAAGCTCAACTCGGGCAGCTATTACTTCATTTCTCCCAAATCAAATATACTGATCCACTGTAACTTGCTGTAGAAAAAGCAGGATAAAATTGAGCAAGAAATGCTTCCCAGTGGTTATTAGGACTGGAATTGCTATTTTCAAACAGCCATTGCCTTTTTTTTTTTTTTTTTTTAGTTTTATTTGTTTAAAAGGAAGACAGTGATATTGCATTGGCAAATTCCCCATAGAAAGAAAGAGTGGAACAAAAGAATAATAAAGGCACCTCAACTTTTCCTCATTTGTAGGTCAGTCTTATAATATGCATCCAGATATCCTCCAATCCCACAAGCTGAAAATTATTCCACTTTACTGCAGCTCTGTAACCATATGGGAACCAATCCTGTCTGTGTTTTCTGCACATCTAAAATCCCTGCTGAATGACCCGCTCTGGGAGCAAGTCACCAATGACCCAGGGCTGGGACAGCAGGAGGGTGCAGGTTGGGGGGGGGAGCCCAGGGCTGGGCTGGGGGGAGGGCACTGGTGGGGGGGAAGAGGGAAGCCCAGTGCTGGGGTGGCAGGGGGAGTGGGTGGGTGGGGGGTTTTGAGGGGGGTGGGAAGTGGGAGAGGTTGGATGCGGGCAGGGGCCAGGCTGTTTGGGGACATGTGCACAGCCTTCCCTACCCGGCCCTCGATACAGTTTCACACCCTGATGTGGCCCTTGGGCCAAAAAGTTTGCCCACCCCTGTCATAGATATGTGCCTTGCACAAGTGTGTCGGAGAAAAACTCAGTTCTCGCTTTTTCTTGGGGTGCAGCAAAATCAAATACTTTATTATTTCTCCAGTAATTACAATAGAGGGAGGGAGTGCCTTAGGACACAGGGTCGCCCCAGTGTCAGACATTTTGTTTATACATAAGCCATTCTGCTATCTTGTTTTTCTCACTCCTAAAAAGACAGCCAGTCTGCATATTTGATTATCAAGTTGCAAGGTCGTAATAACTTTTTACACAGTTCTTTTCCTCTAGTCTCACATTATCTTTGCTTCTACAAGTCTCACATCATTAGGGTTACAGTGTGGCCTAACTTTTGCTAACTATTAGCTTGACTCTTGCTAACTGACTGACATGTATTAAAATCCCCTTCAAATCCTTGTTAATTCTTTCCCTGCTTCCACAAGTGTAACTCATAAAGTCAAAGTGGTGGAGAATGTAAAAACTGAATGGGAATGGAGGGACCATGAATCCCAGTGACTGAAACTGTGATATTCTGAACAAAAGAGCTCTCAGTGATGCCTGTAGCTGTTTCATTCACTTCACGCTGACTGAGACATTCTAGGCTCCAGAGTGACAATCCTAGAACCTTATTAGTGAGCTGAGAAGATTCCAGGATTGTCACCTGGCCGGGGTTAGTGAGCCAGGGCAAGCCTGGGACCAGGGTAGAGTAGATCCTTGTTAGTAGCAACATACTGGTGCCCTTTTGCTATGCTGCTCCTAACCGGCTGTTGCTGTTATGGGGATTGTCGTCTGACCAAAGGCAGCCTGCTTTTCCTGGTATGTAAAACAGTCAGTACCCCAAAGGCCGTGCACCCCAATGATGCCCAGACTTCACCCCCAAAATTGAGCCAAAGCTCCATGTCCCCCCCCTTTGCCCTAAGCAATGTGTCATGGCCTCTGCCCCCCAGGGCACTTGTTGAGGGGTGGATGAGGTCCTTTAGTGTTCCCCATCACTGGTGGGAGGTGCAGCACCTTCTGCTTGGCCCCGGGACTGCCTGGGACTGCAGCACGCTTTCACAATAACTGCTATTGAAGACTCTCCCATATCATTCTTCTCTTTAAACGGGGTCGCATTGTGCTCAGTTGGCTTTGGCAACACTGGGTCAACATGTGTCCCCATGCAAGTCAGCTGACTTCACTGGAGTTGCCATGGGGGTGTAAACCTGCCTATTCTACATGAAAATCCCTCAAACACTTCAGCACGTGAGAAATCTAATGGGACTTCATGCTCTGGAGCATTTGCTCTAGATGTTCTCCACCCAGAATCTCTTTGGTGGTGTTTTCTTCCTGCAGCTCAGTTAGTATAAGCTCACAGATCTGATGACCAGCTTGCATTATAGCATAAAGAATATATTTGTCAGAGGTTTATTTCTTTTAATTAGCTGTGCTTTGTCTGTTGAACAGGTATGAAATATCAAGGGCTGGAAATCTGTTTGCCGTTTTTCTCCATGGAAAATATTGTAAAGAACTTGATGACAACACTATTAAGTCAATGATTGTTCTTCAAGGTTTCTCTTGTCCAGATTTTTGACAGGGTATTTAGGAATTGCTGCACTCAGTGTTGCACACCTAGTCTATGTAGGAACCTGGTTTATTTTCAAAAGGGAGTTAGGCAGGTAGGAACCTAAATGCTGTTGTCTGGGCCTATGTCACTACAGATTTTTTTTTTAGCTTCAGTAGGAGAGACCAGTCAGGGAAGACACATTGCTCGCTGGGAGCTGTTGTAAAGGGCTCTGGAGCACCATTTAAAGTGTGTGCGTGGGGCTCATTTCTCCCCTCTCTTCCTCAGTGTGTAGATCCAAAAGCCTAACAGAGAAAATTGTTTTAAATAATAATTACGACATTAATGTAAGTAGTAACAAGCATAATATATTTTAATTTAACAAAAAGAACTAGTTTTAGTCGTAGTGAGAAGGAATTGTTTTAGTAAGGTTTGTTTAGCTTTTGTTTAGCTCTGCTTCTTCTGTAAAAAAGCTTTGGTTTGCAAGAAGTCTTGCTTCTGAAGTTGTTTCCTGTTCTGTGTGTGAGAAAAGAAATGTACGGTGTGCTAACGGAGAAGAGATAGGAGGCGCCAAGTGGGCACGATATACAAAGGGGCTGTCAGGGTCTTTCGAAGGGCTGAAGAAGGGCAAATTAACAACCCGAAAGCAAAGGCAAACACCCCCCAAACTAAAGAAAAGTAAAGCCAAAAAAGCAAAATAAAAACTATGCTTCAAAAACTCCCCAAACAACCCAAAATAATGTTCATTGAAAACAACCTTCACTACTTTCTAATTAACAACTCCAGCGTAACACACAGGGCCGCCCAGAGGATTCAGGGGGCCTGGGGCAAAGAAATTTCAGGGGCTCCTTCCATAAAAAAAGTTGCAATAATATAGAATACTATGTTCTCATGGGGGCCCCTGAGGGGCCCAGGGCAAATTGCCCCACTTGCTCCCCCTTCCCAGGGAAGCCCTGTAAAGGGTTAACAAGCTCAGTAACCTGATGAACACCTGACCAGAGGACCAATCAAGGGACAAGATAATTTCAAATCTCTATGGAGGGAAGTCTTTGTCTGTGTTCCTTGTTGGGTCTTTGTTCTCTTTTTGTATCTAAGAGAGGCCAGACATATCTCCAAGTTTTCCTGAAGTATTTTCTTCTATTCAGTATAGTGAGTATTAGAAAGGCAGTTTAGTCTTATAATTAATTTCTACATTTGCAATTGTGTGTTTGCTGAAGAAATATTTTTATTTCTGTTTGCTGTTACTTTGATTATTCTGAGAAAGGAGGAGGGGGGGAAAGCCTCTCCAGGTTTATAAGCTAGACCCTGTATATTTTTCATCCTGGTGTTACAGAGATAGTGTTCTTTCTTTCTTTCTTTTAATAAAATCTTTTCTTTTTAGAACTTGATTGATTTCTTCCCTTGTTTGGATTTTCAGGGGAAGGGAAGGGGGATAGGGAATCCCTCTTTGTGTTAAGATTCAAGGAGTTTGGATCTGTGTTCCCCAGGGAAAGTTTGGGGGAACAGGCAGTGTGCCAGACACTAAAAACTTGGCTGGTGGCAGCTTTACCAGATCTAAACTAGGATTTTAGTTTAGAGGAGTCCATGCAGGTCCCCATCTTGTGGACGCTAAAGTTCAAAGTGGGGAACAAATCTATGACATGGTGGGCAGCGGTTGAGATTTTTTAGGAACCAAAAGCCAGATTTTTTTTTCTCCTCCTTTGAGATGCTGGGAAAGCAGTGAAGGAGAGATACCCTGAAGGCAAAGAGACAAAGGTTTTTCTAACAAGGCTTTGTTAGAAAGGATTTCCAGCTGGGTTTAGCTGGAGGGTAATTAACAGTTTGCAAAAGACAAGTCACAAACCAGTTTTTCTGATCTCTTCTCAGTCAGAGAAGTCCAGTTAAAAGCTGTAAGTCAGCAAACATCAGCAAAAGACATTTGCAAGTGAAGTGTTTTATTATTTTTTTCTAATTCATTTGGGTATAGAAAGTGTTAGAAAGTCTCTGTAACAAGCAGCCCTGAGCTGAAGCATCCCAGTTCAGTGAACTGCAGGGGTGTGTGGCCAGCACCAGAAAGCACAAACATGAGTACCAATGAAACAGTTGACAAACTGGAACTGGCTAGGCTGCAAGCAATAGAAAAAGACAAAGAACATCAAAGACAGCTGGAACTAATTAACGCAAAAATGGCCAGGAAAGAAGCTGCCCACAAGAGAGAGATGGAGACGCAAGAGGCCAAACACAGGAGAAAAATAGAGATAAAAGACAAAGAACTGGAATTAGAGAAGGCTAAGCAGAATGTTCCAGCCAATCCTAACAACCCTTCTCCAGGCACTGTTCCCCATCCCAGGAAATTTCCCACCTACATGGCAGGTGATGACACTGAGGCCTTCTTGGAAAATTTTGAAAGGACCTGCCATGGGTACAGCATCCCTACAGACCAGTACATGATAGAGCTGAGGCCATGGCTCAGTGGACCCTTAGCAGAGGTGGCAGCTGAAATGCCTAAGGAAAACATGAACAACTATAAACTGTTTCAAACAAAGGCCAGAATCAGGATGGGGCTAACACCTGAACATGCCCGTCGGTGGTTCAGAGCCCTAAAGTGGAAACCAGATGTGTCATTCCCCAGACATGCCTACTACATTAGAAAGAATTGGGATGCATGGATGTCAGGACTAAAGATTCAATCTCTAGAAGACCTGGGCCACCTGATGCAAATGGAACAGTTCTTAGATCGTGTTCCTGAGCAAATAGAATGGTACATCCTAGATAGAGAGCCCAAAGATGTAACAGAGGCAGGGGAGATTGGAGGCAGATGGGTGGACTTAGCAGAAAAGAACAAAGCTACCATCCAGGGGAGCGAAGGTAACAAGGGGCAAGCTGAAAATAAACCCTACCACCGGATGCCACCCAAGACCCCTGCTACAACCCAAGGAAAGCCTCAGACTACCTACAGTCCCACCTCACCAGTCTCCAGCAACCCACCTTGGCCCAGTGACCCGTCAGCTGGGCGATGTTTTAAATGTAATGAACTGGGACATATAAAGGCCAACTGCCCCAAGAACCCCAATCAAGTACAGTCCCTTACACCATCATCACGCCAAGGATCCCCAGGCCCAGATAGCTCTCAAATACCCCCAGAGCGCAGGGAAACCTTGAGAGTGGGCGGGAAGAAGATTACCGCGTGGAGAGACACCGGGGCACACGTGTCAGTTATCCACCAGTCCTTAGTGGACCCAAAATTCATCAACCCAGAGGTCAAAATCACAATTTCTCCATTCATATCAAAATCTGTAACCTTACCTACAGCTGAATTGCCTGTCCAGTACAAGGGCTGGTCAGGAAAGAGGACTTTTGCTGTCTATGACAATTATTCCATCCCCATGCTACTGGGGGAAGACTTGGCCAACCATGTGGAGCTGGCCAAGAGGGGGGGAGTGGTCACTCGCAACCAGGCCAAGCAAGCTTCCACTCCCAGCCCTGTTCCTGAGCCGTCCACCAGGGCCCCATCAGTGTTACCAGAGACCCAGACAGAGGTGGTAGAACCGGATCCCATGACAACAACTACCACAGCCATAGTACATCCAGCCCCAGAACCGGAACTGGAAGAACAACCAACGGCAGAACCATTGCCAGCACTGACGCCAGCGCTTGCAAACCCATCTCCAACCCCATCGCCAGAGGGCGCCAGCGGGCCTGAACTGGCAGAAGCAGCAGACAACCCTACCCAAGAGGCTCAGCCAGAGCCTGAAATATCACCTAGTGCACCAGCGGAGAGCGGTTCACAGTCAACGGAAACCACCTCATCACCTACATCGCTTCCAGAGGGACCAAGCCCAAGTCCACAGTCTAAGGAGGAACTAGTGTCTCCAGCCTCAAGGGAACAGTTCCAGACTGAGCAGGAAGCCGATGACAGCCTTAAAAAAGCTTGGGCGGCGGCATGGAGCAACCCACCGCCTCTCAGCTCTTCTAACCGATCCCGGTTTGTTGTAGAACAAGGACTTTTATATAAGGAGATTCTTTCTGGTGGATACCAGGAAGGCTGGCATCCTCAAAAACAGTTGGTAGTTCCAACTAAGTACCGGGAAAAGCTCTTAAGCTTGGCCCATGATCATCCCAGTGGTCATTCTGGGGTGAACAGAACCAAGGACAAGTTGGGGAAGTCCTTCCACTGGGAGGGGATGGGTAAGGATGTTGTCAATTATGTCCGGTCTTGTGAGGTATGCCAAAAGGTAGGAAAGCCCCAAGACCAGGTCAAGGCCCCTCTCCAGCCACTCCCCATAATTGAGGTCCCATTTCAGCGAGTAGCTGTGGATATTATGGGTCCTTTCCCAAAGAAGACCCCCAGAGGAAAGCAGTACATACTGACTTTCGTGGACTTTGCTACCAGATGGCCGGAAGCAGTAGCTCTAAGCAACACCAGGGCTAAAACTGTGTGCCAGGCCTTAACTGACATTTTTGCCAGGGTAGGTTGTCCCTCCGACATTCTTACAGATTCGGGAACAAATTTCCTGTCAGGGGCCATGAAAGACCTGTGGGAAGCTCATCGGGTAAATCACTTGGTTGCCACCCCGTACCACCACCAAACCAATGGCCTGGTGGAGAGGTTTAATGGAACTTTGGGGGCCATGATCCGTAAATTCGTAAATGAACACTCCACTGATTGGGATCTAGTGTTGCAGCAGTTGCTGTTTGACTACAGGGCTGTACCACATCCTAGTTTAGGGTTCTCACCATTTGAGCTTGTGTATGGCCACGAGGTTAAGGGGCCATTACAGTTGGTGAAGCAGCAATGGGAGGGGTTTACACCTTCTCCAGGAACTAACATTCTGGACTTTGTAAGCAACCTACAAAGCACCCTCCGCCATTCTTTGGCCCTTGCTAAAGAAAACCTAAAGGATGCTCAAGCAGAGCAAAAGGCCTGGTATGATAGACATACCAGAGACCGTTCCTTCAAAGTAGGAGACCAGGTTATGGTCTTGAAGGCGCAACAAGCCCATAAGATGGAAGTGTCATGGGAAGGACCATTCACGGTCCAGGAGCGCCTGGGAGCTGTTAACTACCTCATAGCATTTCCTAATTCCTCCTTAAAACCTAAAGTGTACCATGTTAACTCTCTAAAGCCCTTTTATTCCAGAGACTTACAGGTTTGTCAGTTTACAACCCAGGGAGCAAATGACGCTGAGTGGCCTGAAGGTGTCTACTATGAAGGGAAAAATAATGGTGGTGTGGAAGAGGTGACCCTCTCCACAACCCTGGAACGTCTACAGCGGCAACAGATCAAGGAGCTGTGCACTCGCTTATGTGTTTTATTAATCTGTTTATTTTTAAAGTTCTGGGAAGAAATCACCGCCAGTGTGGTTCCCCCACTGTCTGTGATTTGGGGGGCGTGTCATAAACAGATAGTTAAGGATTAAGGTCTCTTTTACCTGTAAAGGGTTAACAAGCTCAGTAACCTGATGAACACCTGACCAGAGGACCAATCAAGGGACAAGATAATTTCAAATCTCTGTGGAGGGAAGTCTTTGTCTGTGTTCTTTGTTGGGTCTTTGTTCTCTCTTTTGGATCTAAGAGGGCCCAGACATATCTCCAAGTTCTCCAAGTTTTCCTGAAGTATTTTCTTCTATTCAGTATAGTGAGTATTAGAAAGGCAGTTTAGTCTTATAATTAATTTCTACATTTGCAATTGTGTGTTTGCTGAAGAAATATCTTTATTTCTGTTTGCTGTTACTTTGATTATTCTGAGAAAGGAGGGGGGGAGACGCCTCTCCAGGTTTATAAGCTAGACCCTGTATATTTTTCATCCTGGTGTTACAGAGATAGTGTACTTACTTTCTTTCTTTTAATAAAATCCTTTTCTTTTTAGAACTTGATTGATTTCTTCCCTTGTTTGGATTTTCAGGGGAAGGGAAGGGGGATAGGGAATCCCTCTTTGTGTTAAGATTCAAGGAGTTTGGATCTGTGTTCCCCAGGGAAAGTTTGGGGGAACAGGCAGTGTGCCAGACACTAAAAACTTGGCTGGTGGCAGCTTTACCAGATCTAAACTAGGATTTTAGTTTAGAGGAGTCCATGCAGGTCCCCATCTTGTGGATGCTAAAGTTCAAAGTGGGGAACAAACCTATGACACTGGGGCAAAGAAATTTCAGGGGCTCCTTCCATAAAAAAAGTTGCAATACTATAGAATACTATGTTCTCATGGGGTCCCCTGAGGGGCCCAGGGCAAATTGTCCCACTTGCTCCCCCCTCCCAGGGAAGCCCTGGGAAAAATAAACATTTAAAAACCTTCCGCATCTCAGCACAAACCAAGTTTTGAGAAAACTTCTTTTCAAGTCACCTTTACAAGGTATCACTGGTTCTCAGCATCAGCTAGTGCTAAAAGGCACTAAAGCTCACTAAAAGGGTTGGACAAATATTTTCCGTCAAAACTTTTTTTGGTTCGAAAACTAAGGGTTTTTAAAAAGCAGAAAAAAATCACGGACAACGTCTGCTTTCCTTCAAAATTTGTTGTGGTTTTTTTAATTGAAAAGCTGAAATTAGTCTGCCAAAACCTGAATAGGGTTTGGGGTTTCAGAAGTGTGTGGCCAAATATTTGCTGCTTGCCGTGTTTATTTAAAGAAACAATGAAAAAATTCTGCTTAAAAAAAAATCCAAAATTTTGAACCACCTCAGCTTCTGACCAAACGCCTGAGCCCATCCAGTCAGAGATTTTTCTGGGTTTCTGATACTCTGCTGGCTTCCTTGACTCATATCTGTCTTCAGAACTTTGGGTTCATTTGGCTTAGAACATAAGAACACCCATACTGGGTCAGACCAAAGATCCATCCAGCCCAGTATCCTGTCTCCCGACAGTGGCCAATGCCAGGTGCCCCAGACAGAGTGAACCCAGACAGAGTGAACGCAATGATCAAGTGATCTCTCTCCTGCCATCCATCTCCACTCTCTGAGAAACAGAGGCTAGAGACACCATTCCTTACCCATCCTGGCTAATAGCCATTAATGGACTTAACCTCCATGCACTGATCTGTTTCCTAGAGACTGGCTCCATGGGGTCCCCCACAAATTGAAGATGGTTACTGTGGGTTTGTCTTTAGTAGAGCTTATGTACATACTCCACGAACTGAGCATTTGAGCTTGTTCCAGAATCTGGGATGAGCCTATGTTGTGAAAACTGAAATGCTCAAAATAGCACATGCATGTGAATGGACATAGGGTGCTAAAATTAAATTAACCCAGGGGTTCTCAAACTGGGGGTTGGGACCCGTCAGGGGGTCATACGGTTATTACTGGGGATCACAAGCTGTCAGCCTCCACCTCAAACCCTGCTTTGCCTCCATCATTTATAATAGTGTTAAATATATAAAAAAGTGTTTTCAATGTATAAGGGGGGGGTCGCACTCAGAGGTTTGCTATGTGAAAGGGGTCAGCAGGATAAAAGTTTGAGAACCACTGAATTAACCCCTCTGGAGCCTCAGGGAATGTAGGGGGGGAGGTCTTCCTTGGTAGGGTTGGGAAGGCTATTACTCTTCTCATGTGATCCCTCCCCCAGGGGCTAATTTTAAATGAAGCTCCCCTCCCCTGACATGAATCCCCCTATGGCACTGAAATTAAATATAGACTATAACTTGGCATTAGAGAAGTGAAAGGGATGGGAGCCCTAATGGAAAAGCTAACAGCTTGGCTCTTCTGCAAGCCTCAAACTGCTGAATGAGCTTTAGGGTAGGGAAGGCTGTGCCTCCCAAACAGCCTGGCCCTGACCCCTATCCAACCCCCACCCACTTCCGGCCCCCCCCCGGCCTGCCCCCCTCAGAAGCCCTGACCCATCCTGCTCCTTGTCCCCTCACCACCACCCCGAGACGCCCTCCCCAACCACCACCCCGGGACCTCACCCCTCACCAACTCCCCTGTTCCCTGTCCCCTGACTGCCGTGACTCCTATCCCCCCCTGCTGAGTCCTGACAGACCACCAGAATGCCCACAATCCAACCCCTCCCATTCCCTGTCCCCTGACCAACCCCACAACCTCTGCCCCCTCCCTGTGCCCTGACTCTCCCGGGGACTCCCTGCCCCTTATCCAACCTCCTCCCCGCCCTGGCCCCGGCCTCTTTACCCCCGGCTCCCCTCTCACCAGGAGCCTCAGCGTGTCATATCCAGGACCATCCCTGAACAGTGGCAGCGTGGCTCCAGCTGGGCTCCTGAGCTCCGCCCCGTTCAGAGCTGCATGGTAAGGGGGCGGGGCTGCAAGCTCCAGCGGGGCCTGAGCTCCCAGCCCCGCCCCCTTACCACGTGGCTCTGAACGGGATGGAACTCAGGAGCCCAGCTGGAGCCACGCTGCCGCTGATCAGGGACGATCCTGGATGGGCTGAGGTTCCAGGAGAGGTGGCAGGGCCGGGGCAGGAGCCTCACTCGTTCTCTTGGGGGCCCCTGCAGAGCCCGGGGCCTGGGGCAAATTGCCCTACTTGCCCCCCCTCTCTGGGTGGCCCTGAGTTTATGTACAAACTCCACGAACTGAGCATTTGAGCTTGCTCCAAAATCTGGGATGAGCCTATGCTGTGAAAACTGAAATGCTCAAAATAGCACATGCATGTGAATGGACACAGGTGCTAAAATTAAATTAATCCAGGGGTTCTCAAACTGGAGGTCAGGACCCCTCAGGGGGTCATACGGTTATTACTGGGGGTCGCGAGCTGTCAGCCTCCACCTCAAACCCCGCTTTGCCTCCAGTATTTATAATAGTGTTAAATATATAAAAAAGTGTTTTTAATTTATAAGGGGGGGTCACACTCAGAGATTTGCTATGTGAAAGGGTCACCAGGATAAAAGTTTGAGAACCACTGAATTAACCTCTCTGAAGCCTCAGGGAATGCGGGGGGTATCTTCCTTAGTAGGGTTGAGAAGGAGGTAGGTGGTGTAGGATATTGCTCTTCTCATGTGATCCCTCCCCCATGGAAAACATAACAGCTTGGCTCTTTGTATTGAGGAGCTGTCTGCAAGCCTCAAACTGCTGAATGAGCTTTAGGGTAGGGAAGGCTGCGCCTCCCAAACAGACTGTCCCTGCCCCCATCCAACCCCCAACCCACTTCCTGCCCCCCAACTGCAGGAAGATAGATAAAAAGACTTCCTTTAAAAAGTGGAAGTCAAATCCTAGTGAGGCAAATAGAAAGGAGCACAAACACTGCCAACTTAAGTGCAAGAGTGTAATAAGAAAAGCCAAAGAGGAGTTTGAAGAACGGCTAGCCAAAAACTCCAAAGATAATAACAAAATGTTTTTAAGTACATCAGAAACAGGAAGCCAGCTAAACAACCAGTGGGGCCCCTTGATGATCAAAATACAAAAGGAGCGCTTAAAGATGATAAAGTCATTGCGGAGAAACTAAATGGATTCTTTGCTTCAGTCTTCACGGCTGAGGATGTTAGGGAGATTCCCAAACCTGACTTGGCTTTTGTAGGTGACAAATCTGAGGAACTGTCACAGATTGAAGTGTCACTAGAGGAGGTTTTGGAATTAATTGATAAACTCAACATTAACAAGTCACCGGGACCAGATGGCATTCACCCAAGAGTTCTGAAAGAACTCAAATGTGAAGTTGCGGAACTATTAACTAAGGTTTGTAACCTGTCCTTTAAATCGGCTTCGGTACCCAATGATTGGAAGTTAGCTAATGTAACACCAATATTTAAAAAGGGCTCTAGAGGTGATCCCGGCAATTACAGACCGGTAAGTCTAACATCGGTACTGGGCAAATTAGTTGAAACAATAGTTAAGAATAAAATTGTCAGACACATAGAAAAACATAAATTATTGAGCAGTAGTCAACATGGTTTCTGTAAAGGGAAATCGTGTCTTACTAATCTATTAGAGTTCTTTGAAGGGGTCAACAAACATGTGGACAAGGGGGATCCGGTGGACATAGTGTACTTGGATTTCCAGAAAGCCTTTGACAAGGTCCCTCACCAAAGGCTCTTACGTAAATTAAGCTGTCATGGGATAAAAGGGAAGGTCCTTTCATGGATAGAGAACTGGTTAAAAGACAGGGAACAAAGGGTAGGAATTAATGGTAAATTCTCAGAATGGAGAGGGGTAACTAGTGGTGTTCCCCAAGGGTCAGTCCTAGGACCAATCCTATTCAATTTATTCATAAATGATCTGGAGAAAGGGGTAAACAGTGAGGTGGCAAAGTTTGCAGATGATACTAAACTGCTCAAGATAGTTAAGACCAAAACAGATTGTGAAGAACTTCAAAAAGATCTCACAAAACTAAGTGATTGGGCAACAAAATGGCAAATGAAATTTAATGTGGATAAATGTAAAGTAATGCACATTGGAAAAAATAACCCCAACTATACATACAGTATGATGGGGGCTAATTTAGCTACAACGAGTCAGGAAAAAGATCTTGGAGTCATTGTGGATAGTTCTCTGAAGATGTCCATGCAGTGTGCAGAGGCGGTCAAAAAAGCAAACAGGATGTTAGGAATCATTAAAAAGGGGATAGAGAATAAGACTGAGAATATATTATTGCCCTTGTATAAATCCATGGTACGCCCACATCTCGAATACTGTGTACAGATGTGGTCTCCTCACCTCAAAAAAGATATTCTAGCACTCGAAAAGGTTCAGAAAAGGGCAACTAAAATGATTAGGGGTTTACAGAGGGTCCCATACAAGGAAAGATTAAAGAGGCTAGGGCTCTTCAGCTTGGAAAAGAGAAGACTAAGGGGGGATATGATAGAGGTATATAAAATCATGAGTGGTGTGGAGAAAGTGGATAAGGAAAAGCTATTTACTTATTCCCATAATACAAGAACTAGGGGTCACCAAATGAAATTAATAGGCAGCAGGTTTAAAACAAATAAAAGGAAGTTCTTCTTCACACAGCGCACAGTCAACTTGTGGAACTCCTTACCTGAGGAGGTTGTGAAGGCTAGGACTATAACAATTTTTAAAAGGGAACTAGATAATTTCATGGTGGCTAAGTCTATAAATGGCTATTAGACAGGATGGGTAAGAATGGTGTCCCTAACCTCTGTTCGTCAGAGGATGGAGATGGATGGCAGGAGGAAGATCACTTGATCGTTGCCTGTAGGTTCACTCCCTCTGGGGCACCTGGCAGTGGCCACTGTCGGTAGACAGATACTGGGCTAGATGGACCTTTGGTCTGACCCGGTACGGCCGTTCTTATGTTCTTATGTTCTCTCAGAATCCCCGACCCATCCTGCTCCTTGTCCCCCAACCACCATCCCAGGACCCCACTCCCCACCAACCCCCCCGTTCCCTGTCCCCTGACTGCCCCGACTCCTATCCCCCCCTGCTGAGTCCTGACAGACCCCCGGAATGCCCAGGATCCAACCCCATTCCCTGTCCCCTGACCGCCCCCCAGAACCTCTGCCCAGTCTCTGTGACCTGACTGTCCACGAGACTCCCTGCCCCTTCGCCAACCCCCCTGGCCCCTGCCATGCTGCTTACCCCTGCCTCCCCCTTTCCTGGAGCCTCAGTGCACCACGTCCAGGAGCGGCCCTGAACAGCGTTGCAGCAGCATGACTCCAGCGGGGCCCCGGAGCTCACAGCCCTGCCCCCTTCCCTAGTGGCTCCAAGCGAGGCGAAGCTCAGACCCTGCCCAAGCCACACCGCTTTAGCTTTGTCCAGGGCCGCTCCTGTACGTGGCACGCTGAGGCGCCAGGGGATGGGGGAAGATGGAGGCAGGGTCGGGACCGGAGCATTCTCTTGGGGGTTCCTGTGGGGCCCAGGGCCTGGGGCAAATTGCCCCACTTGCCCCCCCCCCGGGCAGCCCTGGAATTCATTCTTGCCCTGCACCTTGTGTAGTCACTTACACCCATGCAAAGTGGGTGTGAAACACGACCATTCTGACTAGCAGCATTTCACACCCACTCTCAGTTCACTTTGCTCTGGTGTCTCCACAGTGTGCAGAGCTGTAGTGAATCAGGTCCCTTGTCCTCCCCTTCCAGGCCCTACTTGGTCTCTTCCTGCCTACATCTCTCCTCGCACTTTCTCCCAGTCCCCTCTTCTTACTGCTTCCTTCGGTTCCTAACTGCTTAGATCCTGATTCTCCCCTGCCCGGTGCTTGTGTCATTTTTTACACCTGTGCAAAAGTGGGTTTAAAATGCTACCAGACCAAAGTGGATGCATTTCATACTCACGTTGTAGGGGTGTCAGTGACCACACCAGGTGTAAAGCAGCGGAAAGTCAGGCCCTGGTCTCCTACCCAGTCTGCCTTATCCTGTCCAACCATCTCCTCTCCTTCAACTTTCACCTTTAAACCCACTTCTTCCAGCAACCCTGCCCTGGCTGAGCTCACCAACAACTTCCCTTCGCTGGTGCCCAGTGCTCTGTGTTTACACTAGCCAGTGAGATCACTGAAGTCCCCCAGTCATGTCAGTGGCATCAAAAATGATGCACAGAAGAGCGAAACTAGCCCTTTTGCCAAGCTTCTGCATGGACTGGTTACTTTTGGGAATCGGTTTATGGGCCCTCAGTACGATGCACCTGAATGTGTGTCAGGAATTGACACAGATCCATGCTCACAAACTCACACTTCCAGTGTGATGAACCAAACTCACCTGGTCGGAGAGATGTGAAGTCCCTAGCCAAGGAGAAGCATTTGAATCTGCCCCCTGGAGGACTTCAGTGTAACACGACTTATTTCTTGCAGGTGAGACACAGAGGAAAGTGTTTGGATGTTAAACCATGGCCGGGTCAGCTGACACCATTGAGATGCCGGCTCTGGGCCGCCCGTTCCAGCTGGGGATGCTGTACGACTGCCGCAGCGACTCCCTCATCCCAGGTAACTTTCACCCAGGGAGGAGCATGGGCCCAACTTTGTGTGTCAGAAAAAAGAAGCGTTTGGCACCTGTTTATTTTAGGAACATTTGGGTTGGGATTTGAGTTGGGGAAAAATAAAGGGCATCGAAACCTGCCCGGGTACTGCTGACCTCCTTACAGGACAGGCTGCACTAGGAGAAATGAGAAACTTCCCATCCGCTCCCTGCCACTGCAGTATCTCTGCAGCCCCCCCTCCCCCCCTGCACCGCAGTCAGCCTAGGAAAGGGGGACAGTGCCCCCGAGCTGGCTCATCCCCCCATTTCCACATGGGAGGGGTGAGGTCCTGGTGAGAAGGGACCTCTCTACACACAGATCTTTGGGGCATGATGGGACCCATTAGAAGGACAAACTTCAGCTATTCAAACGCATCCCTGTGTCCTATAGTAACTGTCCCCACCCCGGAAAAGGCCTGGGCATCGCTGTGCACGGCTCAGTGAAAACACCCGCTCTGTGTCCAGTCGCCGCCCAAACAGTAAACGGTGCCAGGCTGCCCGAGGAACGGGATGGAAAATGCCACCCGAGCTATTTCAATGGCGTTATACAGGTAACCCGTCTGCCGGGGGACATCGCCAGCAACCAGGGCCAGATTCAATATCCAGGGGTTCCCTCTCAACAGTACAACACAGAACCAGCTCAAGTTCCCACCCAGTAACCGGGGACAATTACACACACCCCGGGGTGAGTCTAAGAGGATGTCCTTCCCCACTCCCACGCACAGAGTCTGAGTGCAAAAAAGAAACTTTGAATGGAAGGAGGGAAGTCACCTGACATTAATTTGGGAAAACACTGTAAGCAGGATTCATAAACCTAAAACCATGAGCAACCCTAGACACTGTGGTGCCTTACGCAGCCCCCCTGCTTCAGATGCTTCAGAAGCAGCAACGGCTCCAGGCACCAGCGCACCAAGTGCGTGCCTGGGGCAGCAAGTCGTGAGGGGCGGCCTGCCAGTCCCTGCAAGGGCAGCAGTCAGGCTGTCTTTGGCGGCTTGCCTGCGGGAGGTTCCGCCGGTCCCGTGGATTCAGCGGCAATTCAATGGCAGGTGCGCCAAAGCTGTGGGACCGGGGACCTCCCTTAGGCATGCTGCCGAAGGCAGCCTGACTGCTGAGCTTGGAGCGGCAAAAAAAGCTAGAGCCGCCCCTGTTCAGACGTGGGGTTTTAAGGGGCCACTGGACTCCTAGTTGTTTTTGTGGATACAGATTTCCTAACACGGCTACCTCCTGATCTTTGACAGATGTTTGTCTAACTTGTTCTTCAAAACCTCCAGTGATGGGGATTCCACAACCTCCCTTGGAAGCCTGTTCTAGAGCTTCACTACTCCCATAATTAGAAAGTTTTCCTATTATCTAACTTAAATCTCCCTTGCTGCAGATTAAGCCGATTACTTTTTGTCCTTCCTTCAGTGCACATGGAGAACAGTTGATCACTGTCATCTTTATAACAGCCCTTAACTGTTATCAGGTCCCCTCTTAAGACTAAACATACCGGTTTTTTAACCTATCCTCAAAGGTCATGTTTTCTAAACCATTTATAATTTTTTTGCTCTCCTCTGGACTCTCCAATTTGTCCACATCTTTACTGCAGTGCGACACCCAAAACTGGACACAATACTCCAGCAGAAGCCTCACCAGTGCCGAGAAGAGTGGGACAACTACATCCCATGTCTTACATATGACACTTCTGTTAACACACCCCAGAATGACATTAGCCTTTTTCATAACTGCATCCCACTGTGGGCTCATATTCACTTTGTGATCCACTATAACCCCAGTCCCTTTTCTGCGGTACTACTGCCAGTAGTTAAGGGCCTTACGATCAATCAAACCCTAATCCCGCCCCTTGACCCCTATAACCCCGCCCCTTGACCCCATAGTCCCGCCCATCTGTCACCGGAAGTCCCATCCTATGGGGGTATTACTTCCGGGGTCAAGGTGGCCACATGACCGGAAGCGAGGTGTGTCATGTGACCCCTCTAAGATCTCCTCTCACCACCCTCTACCAATCAGGAGGGGTTTTGTCCCAGAAGGACCACCCCAAGAGGAGATTTTGCCCAATGAGGGTGACTTCCGGGGGTGGCCACATGACCGGAAGTGGGTCATGTGACTCCTCTAAGAACTCCTCCCACCACCCTCTACCAATCAGGAGGGGTTTCGTCCCGGAAGGACCACCCCGAGAGGAGATTTTGCCCAATGAGGGTGACTTCCGGGGTGGCCACATGACCGGAAGCAGGCCGTGTGACCCCTCTAAGAACTCCTCCCACCACCCTCTACCAATCAGGAGGGGTTTCGTCCCAGAAGGACCACCCCGAGAGGAGATTTTGACCAATGAGGGTGACTTCCAGGGTGGCCACATGACCGGAAGTGGGTCGTGTGACCCCTCTAAGAACTCCTCCCACCACCCTCTACCAATCAGGAGGGGTTTCGTCCCGACAGAACCACCCCAAGAGGAGATTTTGACCAATCGGGGGTGACCCCTCTAAGAACTCCTCCCAAGGCCCTCCGCCAATCCGAGTGCAGCACCGTTACCCTATAAGTCCCAGCGCTGGACAGAGGAGGCCATTTCTTACCAAGGACACATGTTTTAGAAAAGCGTGGAAAGGCTGATGAGAGGAAACATGGACTCCTTCACCACCCCCGTCAGAATTTCGGACTTTGTTTTAGACCCGAGCACCATACTTATGTGGTGCAGGCGCTACGTCAGCGACAGTTCTGAGGAGGAGGAGGGAGTGACCGAGGGGAGACCTTTGGCCCAGCCGTTGATGGATACACCGGAACCCGAACCCGAAACCCTCGTGAGGCACCCCAATGAGCCTGATGGCCTCTCTTTGTCCACCCCCTCAGATCGCCATTCAGGGTAGTCACCGGTGGACAAGGCAAATGGAAAAGACGGCGCGCAGGTAAATGAATGATTAAGAAACGGCGGTAGAAGAGGGGCAATGAGGCTAGGAACCGGGGTTTGTGTAAATTTAAAAAACCAACCAAGCAGTTGGGGTACTTACACTGTTTCTTTTTCTGAAAATCTCTCAACAGCTCGATGATGCCTTTCTAGACACCTTTAAGAACTTGCGCATCAGTAACCCTGTGGGAGTAAGTATATCGTACACCAGCTGTTTTTGCTCATGTCCGAGACACAGATTTTAAGCCAAAAAGGACAAAATGGAAGAATGAACCAGCTCAGACTTACCATGGGGTTATGGGTCCATTTTACAGCCGTCTGTAAAAACAAAAAAACAAACAAACAAACAAACAAAAAAGATTATGTTAAACCAGGCAATTAATAACATTTATTTAAATGTGTCAATATGAGCGTGTCCATTTTCACACTTGTGGTAGTAAAAGACGGTACCAGTAGCAGTCATGTCTACGCCGATGGCTCTTTTAAAGAAAATATATTACAACCCCAGGGAAGTTGGGAGCTTTGGCGGAGTGAACCCTCTTTTTCAAGAGGCTAGAAAGCATAGTAAAACTTTAAATAGAAGACAAGTAACAGCTTGGCTTTCAGACCAGGATGCTTACACTTTACACAAACCGGCTCGAATACATTTTAAAAGAAACAAGACCATTGTTTCAGATGTGGATGCACAGTGGCAGGCAGATTTGGTGGATATGCACCGGTTCTCCAAACACAACAGCGGTTTTAAGTACATTTTAACAGTGATAGACATTCTATCCAAATATGCCTGGGCCTTAGGCCTAAAAGACAAGACAGGTGGTGAAGTATCCAAGGCCTTTAAAGCTATTTTCAGCGAAGGTCGCATTCCTCAAAAATAAACAAACCTTTATGTGGATTGTTAAAGCGGCATGGGGTTCACCATTTTGTTACTAATAATGAAGTCAAAGCAGGGGTTGTGGAGCGATTTAACAGAACTTTAAAATCTAGAATGTGGAGATATTTTACAGCCCATAACACCTTTCACTACATTGACGTGTTAGTTGACTTTATAAAGAGTTACAACTGGAGCTTTCACGGAACTCTAAGTACCAGACCTGCTGATGTTAACCCCCCCAAATTCTCTGAAGGTATGGAAACCGGTTTATGGAGCTGGTTTTAAAATAAAACCAGTTGTTGCACCTTTTAGAAAAGGTGACCACGTGAGACTATCTAAAACCAAAGGCGCGTTTGAAAAAGGTTATGAACAGATGTTTACCGATGAGATATTCATAGTGGATGAAGCCTTAACCAGGAGCCAAAGACCTGTATACCGATTAAAAGATTATGAGGGTGAGGCAGTTACTGGATCTTTTTACCCTGAAGAATTACAAAAAGTAAACCCCAAACGAGACAGGATTTACAGGATTGAAAAAATTCTAGCGGAGAAAGGAAAAGGGAGAAAAAAACAGCTACTGGTGAAATGGTTGGGTTGGCCTGATAAGTTTAACAGCTGGGTGGAAGCTTCTCAGCTCTGTGATATTTAGACACGAACCAGAAAAAAAAATTCCTCCTGCAAAGACAGAGAGAAGAAAAAATAAATAATAATAATGAGCGATGGCGGGTTTTACATCACTTTGCCCAGCAATGCCAGCTCTGCAGTTTTCCCCAAAACACCATCTCGAACTTTATAATACGGCTAATTAAGCCCTTGGATCTCCCTGGTGCCTGGGAGGTGGGGTTAGTGGAAATACAATACCCGCACAGCTGGAATACTATCAATGAAGACACCCCTTTTGAAACCACCTTTGGAGATAAGACGTGGAATTTTATCCTACGACGAGGTTATTACTCGACCATACCTGAATTACTGGAGCATATGAACAGCGCCGTGGCTCGTCACCCCGGACCACCTGAGGTGGTCATGAACTACGACCCTGTAGGTAGAAAAGTGAGACTTAAATCTCCCCTTTTTATGTACGGGTTTTCTACTGGCGAGGAGCTAGCTAACATTCTGGGTTTGGGCCCCAAACGCAATGTCCAAAAATTTCCCTTCTCGGCAGACATCACAGGGGGTTTTAACTCCTTGTATCTGTACACGGATATCGTAGAGAACCAGTTTTCTGTTCCCCTGTTACGCTGCGTCCCTGTCCGAGGAAGGAACAATGAGTTTGTTACCATCACCTATGATAAACCTCATTACGTCCCTGTCAGTAAACACCACATCGACACCATTACCACTGAAATAAAGACAGATCAGAACAGATGCGTTTCATTTCGCTTTGGCAAGGTGATCATCAAGCTGCATTTGCGACCGCGGAGAGAGCGAGGTTTCTAAAAAAAAAAAAAAGCAAAACACTATTATGGCGATCGTAAAAAATTATGGCGACCCCACCATCTACAGGAACTATTACAAAGCCCAGGCTGGATATGCCCTTCCTGGATATCATGGGGCCCATGTGATGTACGGGGCTGGTGTGGGTGGAATATTTCGTAGCCTCTTTCGAAAAGCTGTACCGCTTTTGAGGAGAGGGCTAGAGATTATTAAACCCCACGTAAAAACTGCCGCTCAAAACATAGCTAAAGACGTGGTAGGTCATGTTTCCCGGGCTGTTCTGGAGAAGGTGGGGAATACAGCTTCACAGGAAGGAGCGGGGCTGATGTACATTAAAAGGAGGAAGAGAAAGAGAAATACGTCATACCCGCGACGCACAGGTCCCCCGAAACCCTTTAAAAGAAGGGCTTTGACACGCAGGGCCAGCCATAAGCGAAAGTCCAAGAGGAAGCCTGGGCAAAAGAGGAGACGCGCGCTGCCTGCTAAAAGAGACATATTTTAATCGATATGGCTTTTGTTCACTGCGGGTCTGAAGAGTGCGCCAAATCCGAACTAGACTTGTTTCAAATAGCCCCTACGCAGACCAGCATCGAAAAAAGCATTTACATTGAGGTGCCGCCTCTATCGGCCGTTACGGAGTCTGCCCCCATTGACTTTTTATAGCCGGGAATGGCATAGATTATATGGATTTAAACAACACGCTGCTTTACCTGTGTCACGGAGTGTGGGGGGCCCCGGCCCTGCACCCCTCTTCCTGGGACTCACAGTGACTCTCAGCCAGCCAGTAAAACAGAAGGTTTATTGGACAACAGGAACACTGGATACAGCAGAGCTCGTGTTCAGAGCCAGGACCCCTCAATCTGACCCTTCTGGGGGTTCAGGGTATCTGGAATCCAGCATGGGTTCCCCTGTAAACCCCCTCACCCAGCTCCCAAACCGAAACTGACTACTCCCAAACTTCCCTTTGTCTAGCCCCAGCCAGAGGTGACGATCTCCCCTTCCCCAGGCCAGGGTCATGTTACAGCTGCATTCCTGGCTCACACCTACCAACCATACAAACAGTCCCTACTCCATCACACCACCACCCCCTCCGAGACTGAACTGAGCGGGGTCACTTGGCCCAGTGACCCGGGGAAGTTCGGGGCTCCCTCTCCGGGACAGCGCGTCCGCTATGAGGTTGGCACTTCCCTTCACGTGGACCACGTCCATGTCATAGTCCTGCAGGAGCAGGCTCCACCTCAGGAGCTTGGCGTTGGCTCCTTTCATCTGGTGCAGCCAGGTCAGGGGAGAGTGGTTGGTGTACACGGTGAAGTGGCGCCCAAAGAGATACGGCTCCAGTTTCTTCAGGGCCCACACCATGGCCAGGCATTCCTGCTCGATGGCCGCGTAGTTCTGCTCCCGGGGTAGCAACTTCTTGCTCAGGTACACGATGGGGTGTCTCTCCCCCTTTTCATCCTCCTGCATCAACACCGCCCCCAGGCCCGTGTCTGAGGCGTCAGTAAACACCATAAAGGGCTTGTCAAAGTCTGGGTTTGCCAGAACTGGGCCTTTGAGCAGAGCCTCCTTCAGTGCCTGGAGAGCCTGCTGGCACTCCTCGGTCCAGACACCTTGTCTGGCTTCCCCTTCTTGCACAGCTCAGTGATGGGGGCGGCTATGGCGCTAAAGTGGGGCACGAACCTCCGATAGTACCCCGCCATCCCGATAAAGGCCTGGACCTGCTTTTTGGTCTGGGGAGCGGGCCAGTCTCTGATCACCTCCACCTTGGCTGGTTCTGGCTTTAGGCAGCCGCTCCCCACCCGATGGCCCAGGTAAGATACTTCCGCCATCCCCACCTTGCACTTCTCAGCCTTTATGGTTAACCCAGCCTCCCGGAGTCGGTCCAGCACTTGTCTAACCTGGGACACCTGGCTGAAGACGCAGATGTTGTCAATATACGCCACAGCAAAGCTCTCCATCCCCCTCAGTAGCTGATCCACCAGGTGCTGGAAGGTGGCCGGCGCTCCCTTGAGGCCGAAGGGCAGGGTCAGAAACTCATAGAGCCCCAGAGTGGTGATGAAGGCCGATTTCAGCCTGGCATCTGCGTCCAGCGGCACTTGCCAGTAGCCCTTTGTAAGATCCATGGTAGTGAGGTACCGAGCGCCTCCCAGCTTGTCCAGGAGCTCGTCGGGCCTTGGCATGGGGTAGGCATCCGATACAGTGATGGCATTGAGCTTTCGATAATCCACACAGAACCGGATCGACCCGTCCTTCTTGGGGACCAGCACCATTGGGGAGGCCCAGGGGCTGGCGGACGGCTGGATCACCCCTAAAGCCAGCATGTCCCTGACCTCTCTTTCTAGGTCCTGGGCAGTCTTCCCGGTAACCCAAAAAGGGGAGCATCGTATAGGGGTGTGTGACCCGGTCTCCACCCGGTGGACAGTCAAATTAGTGCGCCCAGGCTGGTTGGAAAACAGCTGTTGGTACAGATGTAGCACCCCTCTGATCTCAGCATGTTGGGCTGATCAGAGAGGGGAATCGCCTCAAGGGGGGAACCAGCCTTTGTCCCTGGGAATAGATCCACTAGAGGGTCATCCCCCGGCTCCTCCCAGTGCCCACACACGGCCAACACCATATTCCCCCTGTCATAGTATGGCTTCATCATATTCACATGGTACACCCGGCGGTGATGAGCCCGGTTCGACAGCTCCACCACATAGTTTACCTCATTTAGTTGCTTGACAACCTTGAAGGGCCCTTCCCAGGCAGCCTGGAGTTTGTTTTTCCTCACGGGGATGAGAACCATCACTTGGTCCCCGGTGGCGAAGGCGCGGGCCCGCGCCATGCGGTCGTACCAGACCTTCTGCTTCCTCTGGGCTCGGGCCAAATTCTCCCGGGCCAGGCCCATGAGCTCGGTAAGTCTTTCCCGGAAGGTCAGGACATACTCCACCACCGACTCGCCATCGGGAGTGGCCTTCCCCTCCCATTCGTCTCTCAGCAGGTCCAGGGGCCCCCTTACACGCCTTCCATACAACAGTTCGAAAGGCGAAAACCCAGTAGACTCCTGGGGTACCTCCCTGTATGCAAACAGCAGGTGAGGTAAGTACTTGTCCCAGTCCTGTGGGTGCTGGTGCATAAATGTTTTCAGCATCATCTTTAGCGTCCCGTTGAACCTCTCCACCAGCCCGTTGGTCTGGGGGTGATATGCTGAGGCCCAGCTGGGTCGGACCCCACATTTCTTCCATAGGGACTGGAGCAGGTCCGACATGAAGTTGGACCCCTGGTCCATTAAGACTTCCTTGGGGAACCCCACCCGGCTGAAAATGGTCAGCAGCGCATCTGCCACGGTGTCTGCTTCGGTAGAGGACAAGGCCACCGCCTCGGGGTAGTGAGTGGCGAAATCTACCACCACCAGGATGTGTTTCTTCCCTGTCCGGGTCGCCTTGCTGAGAGGTCCCACCATGTCTATGGCCACCTTCTGGAAAGGTTCTTCTATGATGGGCAAAGGTCTCAGAGCTGCTTTCCCCTTGTCCCGGGCCTTCCCCACCCGCTGGCAGGGGTCACAGGATTGGCAATACTGTCGGACATGGGTAAAGACCCCAGGCCAGTAAAAGTTCTGTAGCAGCCTCTGCCTGGTGTGCCGGATTCCCTGGTGCCCGGCGAGGGGGATGTCATGGGCCAGGTACAGGAGCTTGTGGCGAATCTTCTGGGGAACCACCAGCTGCCTCCTAATCCCCCATGACTCCACTTCCCCAGGGGGAGCCCATTCTCGGTACAGGAACCCCTTCTCCCACAGGAACCTCTCCTTGCAACCTCTCCTCATGGTCTGTGCTGCACTGAGGTTAGCCCGGTCCCTGGACGTCTGCAAGGAGGGATCTTTCTGCACCTCGGCCTGGAACTCAGCAGCTGGGACAGGGATGGGGACCTGCTCTCTCTCACCGGCTGGGTCTGAGGCCGCAGCCTCTCTGGGCCGTGTCCCTGAGCGTTCCCTCCCCACCGGGATAGGGTCCTGCGCCTCGGGCCGAGTGCCTTCCCCGGTGCCAGGGTGCAGTGCCCTGCGCCGACTCTGACTACGGGTCACGATCAGGGTACCCCGGGCATTGCCTGGCCAGGCCTCGAGGTCCCCCCCCATTAGCACCTCCATGGGCAGATGGGGGTGCACCCCCACATCCTTGGGGCCCTCCTTGACCCCCCACTTCAGGTGCACCCTCGCCACAGGCACCCTGAATGGGGTCCCGCTCACGCCCCTCAGGGTCAGATAGGTATCAGGCACCATTCGAGCTGGGGCCACCACCTCGGGCCGGGCCAGCGTCACCTCTGCACCTGTGTCCCAGTACCCAGTGACCTTCCTCCCATCCACCTCCAGGGAAACCAGGCACTGTTTCCGGAGGGGCAGTCCCGTGGCCACCCGGTAGCAGAACCTTGTGTCCGGAGTATCCAGCCCCCCAGAGGAGCTGACCTGGGACCCTCCTCCCTCCTTCCCAGGTGGGACGCTGCCAGCCCCCCTTTCCTGGGAATGTTGCCCCTCATCCGACTGGGTCCTCACCCAATCAACTCTCTGCGGGTTGGGTCTGCTCGGTCTGTCCCTGAGCTTGGGGCACTGGGCCCGTATGTGGCCTTGCTGGCCACAGTAAAAGCAGCTCATGTCTCGTGGGTCCCCTCGAGTGCATCGGGTGGACCTGACGCTGGACGTTCCCCTTTTGTGGGGGTTCTCCATAGGGCCCCGCTGGGAGGTCCCATGGTGACTCTCTCTCTGCGTTGAAGCAGGCCTGTTCCTTCGAGACTCCTCCCTGCCATCCCCTGCCCAACTGTCCATGTATTGGTCGGCCAGCTGGCCTGCATGCTGCGGGTTCTCCGGCTTCTGGTCCATCAACCACCGCCTCAGGTCAGATGGGCACTGCTCATACAGGTGCTCCAGTACGAATAGGTCAAGCAGGTCCTCTCTAGTTTGGGCCCCAGCTGTCCACTTGCGGGCGTACCCCTGCGCCCGGTTGACCAGTTGTAGGTATGTGCCCTCCCGGGTCTTATGTTGACTCCGGAACCTCTTCCGGTACATCTCCGGGGTCAGCCCAAACTCGCGGAGCAGGGCCTCTTTGAACAGGCTGTAGTCCCCTGCTTCCGTGCTTTTCATTCAGCTGTACACCTCCACGGCCGTGGAGTCCAGTAAGGGGGTGAGGAACCGGATCCTGTCTGCAGGGTCAACCTGGTGCAGCTCACAGGCATTCTCAAAGGCCGTCAGGAAGGTATCTATGTCCTCCCCCTCCTTACGCCGGGCCAGGAAGTTCTTATCAAAGCTCTTTGTGGGCTTGGGCCCCCCCTCACTCACCGCAGCCGGGGCCTTACTGTTGTTCATCTGGGCCAGATCCAGTTCATGTTTACGTTGCTTCTCCTTCTCCCTCTCCTCGTATTCGCGTTGCCTCGCCTTCTCCTCCCGCTCCTGCTGGCGCTGGCCCTCCTCGTATTCACGCTGCTTCTTCTTCTCCTCCCGCTCCTACCTCAGTTCTTGCCTCCTTAACTCGAGCATCTCCCTGTCATATTCCAGCCGCCTCCGCTCCAGGGACAGGGAGCTCCGCCGCGACGATCCCCTGCTGGCCACTGAGCCCTCGGTAGTCGCTGGGCTCCTCCTCCCCCTCCCCCTAGGCATAGGGCTGGGGGGTCTCAGGGAGCCCTCAGCAGCCGGCTGACCACTCCCAGCAGGGGCAGATGCTGGTACCTGTGCTGCATCTGCCCGGCTGCTTCCCCCAGAGACAGGGATCGGTTCATTCCCACGATCTGCCTCCTCCAGCCGGGCAATCAGCTGGGCCTTGGTGAGCTTCCCACAGTGCAGCCCCCTGTTCTTGCACAGCTCCACCAGGTCGCACTTGTGCTGCTTGGCATACATCTTCCTGCTGGCCGCTCGCAGGCCGGGGTGCTCGCCGCTCCCCACAGGTTCCAGGGGGACCCCTAGTGTGCCAGTCCCTGAGGTCACCACCTCTTTGCCAGGGTCGAGCTGCAGACTCCTCCGCCCCTGGGACTGCTCCTGCAATCCCCAGGGGACCCTGTTACTGCAAAGTCCTTCTCTCTGGTCACACTCTGCTAGGGGTTAATCACCCTGCAATCGCCCCTTCGTTTTACTGCTCCCCAGTCACTTACTGCAGGAAGCGCCGTCCCCGGGGTGCAGTCATCCCACCGCTAACACCAGTTGTCACGGAGTGTGGGGGGCCCCGGCCCTGCACCCCTCTTCTTGGGACTCACAGTGACTCTCAGCCAGCCAGTAAAACAGAAGGTTTATTGGACAACAGGAACACCGGATACAGCAGAGCTCGTGTTCAGAGCCAGGGCCCCTCAATCTGACCCTTCTGGGGGTTCAGGGTATCTGGAATCCAGCATGGGTTCCCCTGTAAACCCCCTCACCCAGCTCCCAAACCGAAACTGACTACTCCCAAACTTCCCTTTGTCTAGCCCCAGCCAGAGGTGACGATCTCCCCTCCCCCAGGCCAGGGTCATGTTACAGCTGCATTCCTGGCTCACACCTACCAACCATACAAACAGTCCCTACTCCATCACAACCTGTGTTGCAAGATTGTAAAAGGAGACAGAACTGAACTTGCCGCAGACACCGAAGTGGGCCTGGTGAATTACCCTGTGGCCTCTATTTTCAGCCAGTTGGATGTTACGCTGGGAGACCGCCTTGTAAGCCAAAGCAACAATTGTTACCCTTACAGGGCCTTTATAGAATCAGTGCTCAATTACAGCGATGACACCCTCGCCACGCAATTTTCTGCCGGTCTGTTTTACAAAGACACTGCTTGACAACATGAAAAAACAGAGTTGGATGGAAGGAATCTAGGGTTTGTGAGGCGTGCAAAGCTGACGGCCGAAAGCAGAACGGTAGAGCTGCTGGGCCATCTACACAGTGACCTGTTTTTTCAAGAAAAACTTTTGTTAAACGGAGTGGATGTGAAAATTAAACTGACACGCAGTAAAGACACTTTCTGTTTAATGGGCAGTGCGGCTGAAGGTTTTAAACTGCGCATTGTATCAGCATCCCTTTTTGTGAAGAAAGTATGGCTGGCCCCGGGTGTCTGTCTGGGGCACGCGGAGGCCCTGCTTGCTTCGAATGCTAAATACCCCGTGGACCGTGTGGGAATGAAAGTGTTTAGCATCCCTGCGGGCAGCAGGGTCAGTAACCAGGAGAACCTGTTTTTGGGACAGTTACCCAAAATGCTCGTCCTAGGGTTTGTGGATAACGATGCCTTTAGCGGAAGTTACACTAAAAATCCCTTTCATTTTAAGCATTACGATATTAATTTTGTGGCCTTGTATGTGGATGGTGAACAGGTACCAACCAAGCCTCTGCAACCGGACTTCGAGGCAGGACACTGCGTGAGAGAATACATGAATCTGGTACAGACAGCTGGAAAACACATGAAAGATCGTTCTTTGTTAATTGACCGGGAGGAGTTTGCACAGGGTTACACCTTGTTTGCCTTTGACCTGTCTCCCGACCAGGAATGTGCAGATCATTATTCCCTAATTAAAACTGGGAACCTGAGAGCAGAAATACGTTTTGGAAAGGCTTTAACAGTCACCGTTAATATGATTGTGTATGGGGTTTTTGACAATGTCATAGAGATAAATCAGAGAAGAAACGTTCTGTTTGACTACATGTGAACATGGACACCGTGCACCTCTCACGTGTCTTATCAACGGATCCTTACACAAAAAAGAATTTCTTAGATGTGTTCCCTTGTAATTGGCTCCCTGGAGGCAAGCTGTCTCAGAGACCCCTAGGTTTGGTGGTGAACACGCATCCGCACAACCAACCAGGTGAGCACTGGCTCGCCCTGTATCTGGCAGAACATAACCGTGGAGAGTTTTTTGACTCATATGGGTACCCCCCGAACAGCGTGTTGTTTCCTAAAAGCATTATGAAATTTTTAAACAAAAATGCCACAGACCTGGTGTTTCACAATAGACAATTACAAGACCCCCGCTCCGTCGCCTGTGGCTATCACTGCGTGTTTTTCTTACATCATCGTAGCAAGGGTTTATCTTTTGAATGGCTTTTAAAATTGTATTCTAATGACTTAGTGCAAAATGACCGGATGGTAATGAATTTTGTAAAAAGTAAATTTAAATTCTTGGGCATGCCTAGCCTTGCTCAAAACATGTTTCAACAAGCCCAGACGTGTGTATCTTGTAATGATTTTTATAGCCATGTTACCCAATAAAGCACCCCAGGTGAGGGGTTTAAAGAAATTGATGTTTGGTGGTGGTTTTTTGTTTTTGTTTTTAAATGACCAATTGAGAAAAATGACACAGATTTTTTTTAAAAGTATAGAAATGTTTTATTTAAAGCAAAACATTAAAAGTTTTTTTAAAAAAATTTAGAATGTGAAAAACATTACACACTGAACCATTGGGCTCTTTTAGCCAATTTTTTTTTATATGGCAAAAAAGGGGTCACGGTTTCTTGATCCACCCCGGTGTCAGCGGTCGAGGCCTTGAGGCGTTCCAAAAGATCTCTGTTGGCCGCATTGCCCGTGACGGAAGATGGTACGTTCAGTTCCGCCATGGCATTTATAAACACATCCCATCCTTTAGGTACACGTTTGCTAGGTACAGAGCGAGTTTGGGTAACGGCCCTGACTAAATCAAGCATGTTAGAACCATTAACCACAGAGCCTTTGTACACAAAAGACCCTTTATTGTTCCATGAAGAGAGATTTTTATCCTGGCCCAGTTTATTTAGCAATACTATTGCATTTTTTTTAAAACGCTTATTCATGTTATCCAACACCTCCTGAGCAACAGAGTCTGAGTTCTTTGGTGTTTCTGGGAGTTTGGCAGTTACACTTTGTTCCTGTTCTGGTAGAAACAGACTTATTTTCCCTTTATCTGCATTGCTCTGCTTCACGTACGTTAGGTACCTTTGAAGCACGGCGCTGTAAAGTTTAGCCTTTTCGTATTCGGCCAGGTCAGTTCTTTGAAGAACAGACTTCATTTCAGCGTCCAGTAAGCGAGTCGCTGTTGTTCTGATATTTTCCTCTGCCGGAGGGGGAGCCCTTAATTGCTCCAACTGGTGGCTGGGCACCAGGTACATTTTTTCTGCATACTCCATTATCGATTAGTTAAAAGCCCTGTTATCAGAGGGATAGCAAAACTTAACAGAGGCCCGATAAACCCCCCAGACTGCTTTACCAGATGCTTTTTTCTTTTAAGTGAAATCCTTTTATTACACAAAAGTTTTTATAAGCGTGCGTTTCTTTTTCAACACACGCACTTGATTCTGTGTTAAAGGTACGTTTCCTTTTAAGGTGTTGAGCGCTATTTCTGAAATGGCCGCTACTAGATCGTCAGAGGCCGAACACAGTATAGCCCTCCTTTGTTGCGGGGATGATTTGCTAAGTAATTTTAAAAGGCCCAGGTTTCTCTTCACGCAGCTAGACATGTTTTCAGTCAGCAGCCCCAGCTGTTAAAAAGGGGCCTGCCGATAAGTCATCTCTTTTTATACCCAGCTGCTGTTTTTTTTAAAGTATAAACCACCGGCCAGTCTGGAGGGAAAAGACCGGTTCTTAGTCTATAAGCTTCTGGTGTGGAAGCATTTAAATCCACCACCAGGTAGCCATAAGGTCTTTTGGTAGCATCCTCAAAAGCTTCTAGAAAGAATTGAGCTTTGCCGGGGTACATTTGCCGAGCGAGCGTGGCGATTTGTAATTTATCCCTGGGGTTTTTGAACAGAACCATGTACTTTGTGTTTAGGTTAATCGTGCGACTCTTTTTTCCCTGACAAAATACGTTCTGAACTATATACATAATGCTCAGGTTTCTGTGATGCACGTACTTGGTAAAAGCTTTTTCAATTTCATCGCTTTCACAAGCAGAGTTCATCAGATTGTCTATGATAATCAGATTTACTTTATTAGTAGGAAACAAACTGTCATCATCCAAAGCATCAGGCAACCCCTCCACAAAATTGATAAAGGGATATTTACAGAGCAGTTCTTTATACAGAGGTTGCCAACAACTGTTACACCACACGATATTCTCAGGCATAACAGACAGTGTTTGTTTGGCATTATCTAACACATTTTTTATAAAGTAACTTTTTCCGCAGTTGCTAGGCCCCGCTAGAATTGCAGAAAAGGGGTGTTTCCACCTCGTATCCATTTTTTTTTTCAAAAGCCGTAGGGCAGGGTTTTAAAACCTTTTCCTAGGACCCTCTTGTTATAAACCACTTTTTGTGTTTTTTTAAGGGTTTTTGTCTCTATTTGCCACTGGTTTTTGTTTCTTACAATAGAGGGCTGATGCACCTCTATGTTTTTTGAGGTGTTTTCGTTTTCTCGCAGACCCGTGCAGTAGTCCAGGACTAGATCTTTCAAACTGCCAAAGTTGACCTTTTCACAGTTTGCTACGTTTAGGGTAATACCTTTGACTTTCATACAGGCCTTTCCTCCAGACAGCTTATACCCATATGTTTTTGGGCCTGCCGACACAAACTCGGTGATGTGTTGATCTGGTGGGATCTCGCTTGTGAGGTCCCCTAAATAATCCCCCAGAGGGGGATTCCAGGCACCCTCCCTTTTCACAAATATCACAGAGTCAGTGTCGTGGTACAGGCACCGCTCTTGCAAACCATCTAGGAGGCTGTATAATTCTAAGCGGGCATAAGCGGTGGTGAAACAGGCTATGAAAACATTGGTATTGCCAGAGACAGAGTACCGTTCTTTTGCATGCTTCCAAGACACGCACGCTGTTTCATCATCGATAAACTCGCAGGATGAAACCTCATAATTGGGGGAAAATAGGTACTGCAAGAGTTCGTCAGGGTCTCTCACGATGCTGGTGTTTGGTAGGTTGGTTCTTTGGCCGAATTTACCCCACAGAGAATTTAAAAACAGTTTAGCGATTTGGCGTTTAGCAGGGTTTGATCTGATTTCGTGTTGGCGTAAATGCACGCCTTCTTTCTGGTAGAAATCGCTAACGTGCTTATTTTGTTTTTCCTTGTTTGTGCACCAACTGGGATACCCTGAAGCCTCTTGTTTCTGGTGGAGGTGTAATTTTATGTACTCTGAAAAGAGTTTATCAGATTTTTCATTAAAATGTCAGATTTCATAGATTTTAGCCACCACGTACCCCTTCGCTATGGCCGTGTTCAATTCCACCGTGCACCAAGTCCCCGGGATGGCCTGCTCCTCGTCAGTATGGGTGCATGTCTCCTGCTGCTCGGCTTCCGCACAGGTTTGGCATAGCGGGAACATAAGCTTGCCACCCACTCTGACAGGTAAAAATGGGAAAAAGAGGCCTCGTGGGGGGTACACTTTAACTTTTGCGATTCCAAAATAATTTGCCAGGGGTCCAAATTTGTCATAAACTATATCGGGGTGTCCGACAGGGTATTTTGGTTTTGTTTACAAAAGGGTACAGGCTGGTAAAATCATAATAGTGGATTTCTTCCCCGGGGTTAGGCTTGTAATACAGACGGATAGCGTTTGTCCTCCCCCCAAAAAGAGCATCCCTAGGCACAAGAGGCTGAGGTAACTGGGCTCGGTTTAAAAAGTCTGCAAACTCCCTGTTTCTTTCATTACCTCCCACTCGTGCTCCCAAAGAGTCCTCACTACAAAACCAAGTCGTTTCAGATAGTCAGCCTTGAGCTGCGTCTTGTAATAAAGAAACCCAAAAGATGTCCCCATCATAGGATTTTGTGCTTTTTCACAATAACAGGTGACACGGCCGTGGAAAAAACATCCATTAAACTCGAAGGCTGTGCGTACCACATCAACATTGGCATAACCGTCTAAAAAGTAGGGGCCCACCTGTCGTTCCCCACCCTGTAAAGCATGCCGTATCTGTATATTTTCTTTGTGAGAGGTATACAACAGCCACTGAATAGATGGGGTCGAATATCTCTTTTTCTGCCTGTGATAGTTGTCTGGAGGGAGAAGAGCTACCGTGTTAGGCTCCAAAAACATAAACCTGTACATAGCCATGCAAACAGATGCCAGTGTTATGTACTGCAATGGATCTATACACAGTGTTATCTCAGTGAATTTACCAGGTTCTCTCTCTACTACATCTCCCTTCTCCGTCATTTTCATAATCTCTTTTCTGTATAGGATACAAGCCTGTCTCAAAATTTTGACATCCTGCTGACAGTAATACGCGAGCTCTTTCTGCAAGTCAAACACCTCAGAATTGTGGTCCTGATACCAGTCGAGAAACTCTGCTTTTTCTCCGGGCATCATGCTTTCTACACCATAGTGTGCCACACCGGGCATAGGCCCCACATAATTTTGATTTTCTAAAGTGTTAAAAAATGTGGAAAATACCCTTTGCACCCTTCAAACCCCATTGCCTGCGGTAGCTTGCTAAGCTTCATGGGCAAGAAGTTTAAAGAGTCTATAAAATGAATCCCCAGGGCCTTCACTTCCATGCACATTAGTTTACTACCCTGAGTGATCAGTTCTATGCACATCTTTTCCTTCAGTAACTGCCTAACGATGAAATACGCATCATAACCTTTGGAATTGTGCGCTAGGAACGTGTAGTCCCGAAACTCTTTGCCAATAAAGGTCTTAACAAACAAAGACAGACACTCGTCGCCCTTAAATTCCCAGGATTTTTCGGGCTTTAAGGACATAGCAAAAATGTAATTGGGAGTGTGCAACCCAGTCTCCTGCGTGCATTCGAAATCATAAAAAATATACTTTTCTGAGGATTCAGGCTTCCTAAGGCTGTCCATAAAACAGAGATGACTGTCTACATCACCAACGATCAATCCCTGACACTGCTTACATCGCCTCCCTTTGCACTTATGCCGCTTGTCCACGTAAGACTGACACTTATCACACAAAGTTTTAGACAGGCATTCAACTTGGTTTTTTGACGCACAGTCGACATGTCTGTCTAAACACTCTTTGGATCGACAATACAGTCTACAGCTAGGACACCGCAGCTGCACGCCCACGCTGTCTGAGCACGTTGCACTCAAGCAGAGGCGGCAACGATACCTTGCAAGAGTGGTCGTGGCTGTACACCGTATGGCAAAACTCACAATAATTTTTTGCTCCGAACAACTTTTTCACATCCAGAACTCCATAGTAATGCTCATCGTGCAACAGGATGAAATAAGTCTTGGGGTACGCTAGGCCTCCTGTTTTAAAAAAGCCCCAGCCACCTTTTGCCGTATACAGCACCACCTGTATGTTCACTCCTAAATGCTGTTCAAACTTCGCTATGTCACTGACCAGAACCTTTTTTTGATCTGACCAACCGGGTTTCTCATGCAACTTTCTTGCCTCCGCTAACAATTCCGCGTCCGTAGGTTTACGATCAGACATAACGGCCAAAAGGCCACCCGCAAAACACAAATTGGTACCGGTGTAAGTCAGGTCTACTAAACACTGTCTTTTTTTATGAATAATTTGACTATTAAGGATAGAATTTAAAACTCTACGAGCACCCCCACCCCTGTTTTTTACAACTGTCACAACAAGGCGCAATGTCCCATCAACATGCAACTCTCTATTGCTCTGTAGCAGCTTTGAGGTCTGATTTAAGAAATCCTCAGCAGACAGCTCATCCCTAGTTCTTCTGACTGAAAACAAAGGGTTAGCTAAATTACGGCTCTCTAAACGTAACTGAACGTAATCATCAGGGCCTACCCTACCATTAACATTATCGAGCACCAACTATATTCCCCGGTGTATGGCTTCAACAACCTGCTGAGCTGAATTTATTTGCTCAAGATTGACAAAACAAAATTCCTCACAATATATCAACCCCCCATACCTAGGTAATTCACGTTGCCAACTTCTCACTCTCTCCATATACACCTCTGCATTTTCAGGGGTACTTGGGGGTTCCTCTACAGGCTCATTAGCGGCATCTTCTACATCAGATGCTATTTGAGAGTCAAACTCTGAGGCGCCTCCATGAGGGTCATTGGGGGTTGAACGGGGCCAGTCTAGAAAGCCCTCTGGGGAGTTTGCTAAACCAGAGTCTGATTTCACTTTCCCATTTTCAGAGAAGCCAGTCCGAGAGCCTCCAGGAGGAGGCATCTCTTTTTGTTTTTTTTTCCTCATGAACTCTTTAGCCCTTTTTAAAATTTTTACAACAACCCTGGCCTGGAACTTTTTGGCAGCCATCTGTTTATCCCCCAAGCGCTGTCCCCCCTTTTGTTTACACATCAGCTGATGTGAACCCTGGAGGGTGCCCCTTTTACCCAGGCCCCTTTCCACGACTAGTCATGCCTGCTTAGAGACACCCTTTCCAGCCCTCCTGTCTTTCAGCATTGCTCTGAACAAAGAATCATATTTTTCCCAAGTCTTTCTAGAAGGCCGTTCTTTTAGACTCCCCGAGGATACAGCATCCAACACTTTTCTGATGGAAGCATCAAACTCTTCCCAAACACTAGAATATGGGGGGATCTGTGACGAGCTTATGGTTTTGGGAGAATGTTTTGTCAGTCCTTGGTGTTTTATTCACAACCCCTAGAGCGCATGCTCCGGGTTTGTGAACATGAGCATTTTCTTTCACAGTTTCCTCAGGGCTTGCTGTGGCGGTGGCCATTGAGGAACTGGAATCGTGTTTGTGTGGTTGCAACACCTTGGCATCGCAGAAGCTTTCAGGCCATGGTTTTTTATATGCAGCCCCTACAGACCATGCTCCAGGTTTGCGCACATTCAGAACCCCTAGAGTGCGTGCTCTGGGTTTGTGAACGTGGGCATTTTCGCTCACAGTTTCCTCAGGGCTTGGTGTGGCTGGGGCCGCTGAGGAACTGGAGTTGCGTTTGTGTGGTTGTTTTTTACCAGAGTTTTTTGTTTTGTCCTTGGGTTTCACGTATATGAGGTCTGGGCTGTTTTGCGTTGTTAAAGGTCTCAAAGCAGATTCCTGGTTCTTTGGTGGGTCTGGAGGAGGTGTCCTTGTAGCTCTGACTACAGCATTTTCAGAAAGGTTGCCCATGCCTATGAGGAAAAATCATAACATTTTACAAAACTGAACTTTTACCAACTCTCTCACCCACGCCTATGTATTTACTTAAAATACAAAATCTCAGAACAGCTAAACCAATAAGCAAAATATATTTACTGGGCTTCATCCATCCATCCGTCACTGATGCTGGTGAATTTTCCTTTTCATCTGTCTCCTTCCTTTTTCTTTTGAGCTTGTTTTCTAAGGATCTCTCATGTTTTGACAGTACTGTGGAGCAAACAACATTATTATAAAACCATCCTGTAAACTTACAATTTATCTATATATCTATCTATCTATCTATCTATATATATTATATATAGATAGATATATATATATATATAAGAACATAAGAAAGGCCGTACCGGGTCAGACCAAAGGTCCATCTAGCCCAGTATCTGTCTACCGACAGTGGCCAATGCCAGGAGCCGCAGAGAGAGCGAATCCAACAGGCAATGATCAAGTGATCTCTCTCCTGCCATCCATCTCCATCCTCTGACAAACAGAGGCTAGGGACACCATTCTTACCCATTCTGGCTAATAGCCATTTATGGACTTAGCCACCATGAATTTATCCAGTCCCCTTTTAAACATTGTTATAGTCCTAGCCTTCACAACCTCCTCAGGTAAGGAGTTCCACAAGTTGACTGTGCGCTGCGTGAAGAAGAACTTCCTTTTATTTGTTTTAAACCTGCTGCCTATTAATTTCATTTGGTGACCCCTAGTTCTTGTATTATGGGAATAAGTAAATATCTTTTCCTTATCCACTTTCTCAACATCGCTCATGATTTTATATACCTCTATCATGTCCCCCCTTAGTCTTCTCTTTTCCAAGCTGAAGAGTCCTAGCCTCTTTAATCTTTCCTCGTATGGGACCCTCTCCAAACCCCTAATCATTTTAGTTGCTCTTTTCTGAACCTTTTCTAGTGCTAGAATATCTTTTTTGAGGTGAGGAGACCACATCTGTACACAGTATTCAAGATGTGGGCGTACCATGGATTTATATAAAGGCAATAATATATTCTCAGTCTTATTCTCTATCCCCTTTTTAATGATTCCTAACATCCTGTTTGCTTTTTTGACCGCCTCTGCACACTGCGTGGACATCTTCAGAGAACTATCCACGATGACGCCAAGATCTTTTTCCTGACTCTTTGTAGCTAAATTAGCCCCCATCATGTTGTATGTATAGTTGGGGTTATTTTTTCCAATGTGCATTACTTTACATTTATCCACATTAAATTTCATTTGCCATTTTGTTGCCCAATCACTTAGTTTTGTGAGATCTTTTTGAAGTTCTTCACAATCTGCTTTGGTCTTAACTATCTTGAGTAGTTTAGTATCATCTGCAAACTTTGCCACCTCACTGTTTACCCCTTTCTCCAGATCATTTATGAATAAATTGAATAGGATTGGTCCGAGGACTGACCCTTGGGGAATACCACTAGTTACCCCTCTCCATTCTGAGAATTTACCATTAATTCCTACCCTTTGTTCCCTGTCCTTTAACCAGTTCTCAATCCATGAAAGGACCTTCCCCTTTATCCCATGACAACTTAATTTACGTAAGAGCCTTTGGTGAGGGACCTTGTCAAAGGCTTTCTGGAAATCCAAGTACACTATGTCCACCGGATCCCCCCTGTCCACATGTTTGTGGACCCCTTCAAAGAATTCTAATAGATTAGTAAGACACGATTTCCCTTTACAGAAACCATGTTGACTATGTATATATATATATATTTATTTATTTATTTTCAGTAGGGTGTTTTTCTATTTAAAAAAAAAGTCATAGCTTTACCACAAAATAATCCATTTCAGGCCCTACAACAAAGCACAGGTTTTTAAATACATTTTATTTTGCAAAATAAAAACCAAAACTGCTTTTAAAATCCATTATGCACAGTAAAAGCCCCTGTAGTTTGAAACAATCCTATGCTTTTGCAAAAAAAACAAAAACGAAAAAAACAGCTTTATAAAACACACCAAACCTATGTTGCAGCTTTTCAAAAACCCCACATGCATTTAAAAGCCACATGTTCTGTTCCCTCAAATCCTTTTTTAAAAACACACCACATTATGCACAGTAAAAGCCCCTGTAGTTTGAAACACCTATGCTTTTGTTGCCGGCACAGAATGCCCGAGGCAGCAAACAGTGGTTCGTTGCCCGGTGTGCTTTGCTCCAATAAACACACCAAGGTGGAGAAGCAGACAAAGTTTATTTTAAGATCTCAAAGCGTGATGCTCGGAGACACAGACACGTCTCAAATCAAGCACACACCTACAAGCAGTTTTTCCCTCTTTATACATAACTTCAGCTAAGCATTCCTATTACCCCCACTACCCCCCTTCTTCCCCCTCCCGTCTATTTTTCTATAGCAGATAGATCATGCAAGTAGCAATTACATTAAGCAGTTAAGTCATACTTGGCAACAACCACTTTAGCTCGTTAGTAATTCTTCTGTGAACAGTTATCTTGTTTTATTTCTTTGATCTGTTATTTTGCCCCTTAGCCAGGAGCAAGCAGGCCTCATTATAGCAGGCCTCATTATTACCTTCTGGTGCAGGTGTTGCAACTGATAACAATTCTCTGTTGCTCACCTGTTAGGTCGATTAAAGTTCAAACATAAACATGGAAGCGCTTTGGTCAGACATGGAGTGACTTTAGTTCATTCAGGCCTAGTACAGGAAGGCTTTATTGACACTTATGGTTTTCCACCCTCCTGAGTAACCTAGAGTTATGCCTAATGACACCAACAATTCCCCCCTTTGAGAATACTCAACAAACCTTTTGGCTGAGTTTTCTCAAACTTTGAGGCCAAAAAGCAATTAAGCTCTAGGGAGCTGGGGTCATTAATGAGGGGGTATTCAGTTCCACATTCATCCTCCCCATGGACCCGGCAGGATTCGGTATGTGGGAGCCCACACCCACCCTAACCGGTCCATATGCTTGGAAGGAGCACTGTGAATGTCCACACTTCCACCCAGAAAGTGTCCAAGTATGTCTTCATGACCACAGATCAGATGGTTCCTGATGTGTCTGTAAGCGCAGTGGGCCAAGTCTGGTGCTCAAGATCACTCCAAATGGCCATCAGCTGGTCATTCAGGAAATCCTGAATTTCTAAACATACGAGATCCCACTGCAATGCCTTCCCAGCCTCAGTGATATTCAACACCATCTCTGTCAGTAACTTCTGGGTCACAGAACTAAGGGCGCAAATGACATATAACTCACCAACTCCAGCCTGTACTTGGGATAGCTGAACTTCAGAAATAAGGCTAGTGGCCTTTTCTAGTTGGCCCAATTTCTCATCATGTTCTTGGCTTTTAAGAATATTCCAAATGGCTGCTGCACTATTGGCCCCAGCCCACAGGGATCTGGTCAATTCCCTCTTCTTCCAGAGGAAATAACCCAGGCTCTCTGTTGTGCTAATCTAATGGCAGCCCCTTGTGAGCAATCTGGTTATGTAGAAGTGATCTGAAAACTGGATAAGGGCAATGTCATTTAAAATCCAATTAGGGAGGGCAATACATACTGAAGGATTTATCCAAAACACAGGGTGCAGCCTGTAGAATAAACCCCAAAATCCAATCAATATCACATTCCCAAGCATGGGTCCCACAAATTTCTTCCTGCCAGTGTATAATTCCTTGGGTTTCTTCACCAGGGTCAGTTCTCAATGTCCTTTCTGGTCAGGAATTCCTGGACTTTGGCAATGTCAGTGGAGTGAATGTTTCTTCTAGAAAAGTTCAAAGGCACAGTAGATCTGTCAGTGGACAAAGGAGAGGTTAACTAGCACGTCACCTTGTCCTTTTTCCCTGCTGTCCAGAAGGCACAGTAAAACTAGAAAAAGGAATAGGCTAATCATGAGTAGGAGAATCCTCCTGAGGTGGAGGGGTCTTTTTGCAGTGAGAATCCTGGGTCCAGGCAGTCAGTCTTTGGCACTTCACAGCGGTGTTGGTAGTCAGCAGGACTTAATAAGGGCCTTTCCAGCGTGGAGCCAAAGCAGTCTTTCGTTGGGGGACCTTTACATTGATCCGGTCTCCTGGTTCCAAGGAGTGGCAGGGCTGCTAGGGTCTTCGGGTAGTGCTTCCTTACCTGTGAGAAAAGAAACCTAACACATTGCATTAGTGCTTGGCAGATCTCATAGCTGCGTGGGCAAACTTAAGTCCCCCCCGCCCCTTTTTCTGGTTATCAGCCAAGTTTCAACTGTGAGCAGTGTCCTTGAATGGAGCCAGCGCCTTATCCTTAGACTGAGCATGTTAACTATTTTTTTCTCAGTTAACTCGTTCTTTTTCCTTTTCCCTTCTTGGCTTTTTTTTTTAACCTACAAAGGAAACTTACTTTTTACTTATACACCTTTGGTTAACAATGAACACATACACATTGCCGCTATACAGTACATTAGTCTTAGTATTTAATGTATGCCACACTTAACCTTTTCACTAAAATAACCTTATTACAGAGCTTTGGAACAACAAGCCAGGACAAGCACACCCACTTTGAGGAGTTCACTCAATATAACCTCTAGTCCAATAGCCTCCCACCATCCCCAGCCCTCTGGCTAGAAATCTGAGGTAGCCAGAAGGATCTCATATACAATATGGGGAGTGGGTTAACTTTTCATGTCCTTGCTTCCAAAGACTGTTAGTATGCAAATTTTAATAACAATTTTCAATTAAAAGATTTGGCCAATGAAGTTTTTCTTTCTCTTACTTAAGAAAATGTATTAGACTTTAGTATATCACATTTTTCTGATGTATCCAAACACTTTGTATTCTAAGTTAAACAAAACAAGTATCTACATTCCAATCCAACCCTTCCGCTTGATTTCAAACCAGACCATCCCATGAAAATATTAAACAAAACAATTCTGGCCACAAGACAAACACCACAAGACAGAACATAGAACACAAAACATAATTTTTACTGTGCCAGTAAATGAATGGTACGTTGAATGCTGTTCAGCTGGCATTAGTTTTCTCTGATTATCTGAAAGACAAAAACAGAGGTCTACCCCTTCTGGGCAGTCAATCATTGCTTAAAATATACAAATACTCTTGTTGATTTTAGGCAAAACAGGGGAATTACCCCATATTTTCTTGTATGTGTTTTATAGGCAGCCCAGGTTTCAGTGGCTTCTACCTTATCAGTTAGATAATTTGCATTAATACAGATGCTTTCTGGCTTGCTTTTTACTTTTAACTCCTGCTTTTAAACACTGAAAGAAAACATCACCACTTATAGTGCCCTTAAAGCCTAATACAATTTCAATTACATAGCACTGTATACATTCTTTAGCTAATTCAACTAAATTGTTCATAGCCAAATAATTGCAATTTAATAATTTCTTTGCCTGAATTTATTTACAAACATTTTAAAGACACCAAGAACTTTTTTTTCTCTCTAGCATTTTTAAAAGGTTCAACTGCTGTTCCCTACAGCAACTACAGAGTTAACTTCTCACTTCTTCCTTAAATCACTTGCTTGTCTTCCAACAGCCACTTTTATTAACTCAAATCACCACTTTAAGTATCCTCTTGGGTATTTAAAATCCCCATGCTTATACTCACTTACTCCTTCCTTTCACTACACCCTTAAAATTTTCCAACCTGTTTTCCAATCTCTCTGTCCGTTGCCTGCCCGCCTGGGCCCGCTCCTGCTTTTCTCGCTGAACCGTCCCTTCCATGGGCACCAACTTATTCCACTACCAGTTTAGCTAGGAGGGTGGGCTTCTCCTACACCTCCCTTCAGCAAAGAGCGTCGGCTAGTCTCTGGGAGACGGCGCCGCTTACTCTGATTGCATCCAGTGAGATGATCAGACTGTTAGTAGCCCACACGGAAGGGAAGGGGGGGGAGGGAAGATGGGTTCACACACTCCTAGACCCAGGTAGCTTCCTCGCCGGACGATGCCAGGCCGAGTCAGCCCACCGTGGGTCGGATCTCCTAAAGATCCACTAGTTACCGGGCTTGCGTTAGAGTAGTCCTGGTCACGAGCTTTCGCTTCACAGGGTATTCTGGGCGTCTTCCGGTAACAGTCACTCACACTGGTGTACACACACACACACACACCCCAAGGCCATTATTTCCTATTACCACGAAGCATCTTATCTTGCTGCACAGTCAATAAGTTCAGATGGCATGAGCCCAACAGAGACAGACGTCCCCACGGACAGTTCTCCTCCCAGTGCAGCTCTGGGGCATATGATGGGGGATTTTTACAAGAGCTCTCCATACAAACAGCTTGAGAAGCTACCCGTTCGCTGACAAAACAGGAGTAATTGAAGGATCATGTTATAATTAAGTCATCCTTCCAGTGGCCACCTTTCCTGGCTCTCTAGCTGATATTGAGGCCAGTCAACTGTACAGAACCTTTTCAGTTTGCTTTTAGTCAATGGATCTGATTCAAACACTTTCCAATTCGTCAGAGTGCATTCTAAGGGTGTACACCGTGCCCTGCCTGTACTCTGTTCCTGCCCCATACCTTTGGGAAAACACTGGGCGTCCCCAGGTCTTAACAGGCAAAAGTCCACACCACTGGACTGTTCCTACCTTATCCGCGAGACCAGTTCCCCACCGTCGCCCGCAGCCGCGTCTCCACTACTCGAGCGCGTTGCACCGTTGTGTCTTCCAAGGTCGGCCTGACGCGTCTCTGCCAAGGCCCCCGGTAAAGGCACCGGTGCGCGCTGGGCGTCGGCTGTGACCGTCGTCCTTCGGCCATTGAAGGAGTCCGGGCAAGGCACAATTTTGCCTCGAGCCCACCCAGGGACGCCAAAACTGTTGCCGGCACAGAGTGCCCGAGGACAGCGACAGCGGGGTTCGTTGCCCGGTGTGCTTCGCTCCAATAAACACACCAAGGTGGAGAAGCAGACAAAGTTTATTTGAGATCTCAAAGCGTGATGCTCGGAGACACAGACACATCTCAAATCAAGCACACACCTACAAGCAGTTTTTCCCTCTTTATACATAACTTCAGCTAAGCATTCCTATTACCCCCACTATCCCCCCTTCTTCCCCCTCCCATCTACTTTTCTATAGCAGATACATCATGCAAGTAGCAATTACATTAAGCAGTTAAGTCATACTTGGCAACAACCACTTTAGCTCGTTAGTAACTCTTCTATGAACGGTTATCTTGTTTTATTTCTTTGATCTGTTATTTTGCCCCTTAGCCAGGAGCAAGCAGGCCTCATTATAGCAGGCCTCATTATTACCTTCTGGTGCAGGTGTTGCAACTGATAACAATTCTCTGTTGCTCACCTGTTAGGTCGATTAAAGTTCAAACATAAACATGGAAGCGCTTTGGTCAGACATGGAGTGACTTTAGTTCATTCAGGCCTAGTACAGGAAGGCTTTATTGACACTTATGGTTTTCCACCCTCCTGAGTTACCTAGAGTTATGCCTAATGACACCAACACTTTGCAAAAAACAGCTTTTATAAAACACCCCAAACCATTGTTGCAGCTTTTCAAAAACCCACATGCATTTAAAAGGCACATGTCCTGTCCCCTCAAACACATCACATTATGCACAGTAAAAACCCCTGTTAGTTTGAAACACCTGTGCTTTGCAAAAAAACAGCTTTATAAAACACCCCAAACCAATGTTGCAGCTTTTCAAAAACCCACATGCATTTAAAAGCCAGTTGCACCAAAAAAAAAGTTACCTTTCACTATGGGATAAAGTGTTGCAGGGATGTTGCCGGCACATAGGCCCGAGGCGACAGCAACAGGGGTTCGTTGCCCGGAGTGCTTTTGTTCCAATAAACCACACCAGGGTGGAGAAGCAAGGAAGATTTATTTGAGATCTCAAAGCACGCGATGCTCGGAGACAGACAAGTCTCAAATCGAGCACACAGATAAAAACAGCTTTCTCTTTTTATACATGATTTCAGCAAGGCATCTTTATTACCCCCATTGCCCAGCCTCCCCTTTCCCCTCCCTCTTTTATCCTCCCTTTTAGTTCTCACATAGCAGATACATTATAAAACAGCAATCACAGTAAGCAGTTAAGTCATACTTGGCAACAAACACATTATCTTGTTAGTAACTCTTCTGTGAATAGTTATCTTGTTCAACTCCCTCCTCCCTTCAGCCAGGTGCAGGCAGGGACCCCCTTATCTCTCGGTGGTACCAGGGTTGAGCTAGCTGTTTGTGTAAGCCTTTTGTTTTGTGTTCCCCCTTATCTCCCACCTCCCTGCTGCTTTCGCACTGTCCTGCAGCTGTAAGCTAAAACAGCTGACAATTACAGATTTTGCTTTTAGACTGTTAACACATCTTAGGCTGGTTAAAGTTCACAGCATGGAAGAACTTTAGTTTACTTAGGCCTAGTGACACCAACAGGGACATGGTTGTTCTGTTCCCCCCCGATGTGTGCTTGGGCCTTCAGGTTAAAGAGCAAGCAAAAACATGTTAGTTAGTATCACCACCAAATCCCTATACAACCTGTGTAACACTTTTCTTTTTTAATTTAACAGTATTAAGAACAACTATAGTTAAAATGGTTTTTACCTTGGCCTGGTTCCATGCTAAACAGATCACCCTGAAATAAATAGAGGCCCCATTATTTACTAAAAGACAGCATGGGCAAAAAGTGGCTTTATAGTTTCAGAGTTAAAGACACATAGTCTTACCTCTTTTTGAGTCCAGCAGCTATCCAAGAAGGTTTTCTGTTAAAAAGGACAGACTCCAGCACACCTAAGATTTTTATAGCCTCTCATCCCCATTGTTTTTCAAATAGTTGCTAACAGGTTAATTTAATCACCACAGCTCTGAAGTAATAGATCCTACAGTACACCCTTTTGTGATCTGGGTTGTGGGGGTGAGGGTTGTGTGTGCTTAAATCCATTCATTTCAACAGATTCAGGATAGCTCAGTGGTTTGAGTAATGGCTTGGTTAAACCCAGGGTTGTAAGTTCAATCCTTGAGGTGGTCACTTAGGAATCTGGGGCAAAAATCAATATTTGGTCCTGCTAGTAAAAAGGCAGGTCTTATGAGATAAGTATATCTCCATATTAACTGTATTATACTCAAACATGTCTGAACTAGTCCTGCTTGGTTTTTTGTTTTGTTTTTGTTTTTTAAAGGATATTCCCCCCCCCACAACATGCATTTCACACACACACACACACACACACACACACACACACACACACACACAAGAGCTAATTCTTACAAACAATTTATTTATTTTAAAAGACATACAACTCCTTGAAAACAAACCAAGATGTCTCATTAAAACTTAAGGGCCAAAGGCCTTCTAACAAAATACAGAGAGTCACACACACACACCCCACCCCCTTTTTTTTTTTAATTTACAGCTACCAAGTTTTATATCGCATGTTTGCCTCCTCAGCATTCTCTAACTTAAGCCTTTTAGATTTCTTACAAATAGTCTTTTTCTTAAGCAGGGCTCTGTAACTTTTTGTGCGAACTAGATGGTCAATATAACGTTGTAAGCAGGCATCTTCTGGTTTGGTCATTTTCTTTAAAACACGATCAGGGTCTGTGACGGAGCGATTCTGGCGGGACCCAACTGAGAGTGCCAAATCAGGACCAATTGCTCAAACAGGGCAGTCACAGCCCTAGGCTGGGGTTTTTCCACCTCTAAGGCAAACCAAACCAGCCAGACAAAAAGGACTTTGGTCTCACCCCACTGGCTAACCACAAGTCACACAAGCAATTTCCTTAGACACTCCAGTCTCCCAGTATCACCACCAGTGCACTCGTCCTGGGGATGAATGGTTATGAAAACCAACACCCCAATAAAAGAAAAAGGTTCCCTCGATCCCAAAGGACCAAGCCCCAGACCCAGGTCAATATACACATCAGATCTTACCCACAAATCACACTGTTGCCAATCCTTTAGAATCTAAAATCTAAAGGTTTATTTACAAAAGGAAAAAGGTAGAGATGAGAGGTAGAATTGGTTAAATGGAATCAATTACATACAGTAATGGCAAAGTTCTTAGTTCAGGCTTGCAGCAGTGCTGGAGTAAACTGCAGGTTCAAATTGAGTCTCTGGAACATCCCCCGCTGGGATGGGTCAACAGTCCTTTGTGCAGAGCTTCAGTTTGTAGCAAAGTCCCTCCAGAGGTCAGAAGCAGGATTGAAGACAAGATGGAGACGAGGCATTAGCCTTATATAGACTTTTCCAGGTGTAAGAATCCCTTTGTCTTCACTGTGGAAAATTACAGCAAAATGGAGCCTGGAGTCACATGGGCCAGTCCCCGCATACTTTGCTGAGTCACAAGGCGTGTCTGCCTTCTCTCCATGGGTCAATTGTGTAGCCTATGGCCCTTTAATGGGCCATCAAACCAGCTATGCCGGGCTAACATCAGCTTTGTCTGGGACACTTCCCAGAGGCAGAGCATAATACAAACTACAAACAGTACAGAGCCAATACTTATAACTTCAACTACAAAATGATACACAGACATACAGACAGCATAATCATAACCAGCAACCCAGAACCTGGTCTTAGACACCTTATATGACCCCCTTCACTTAAGATTTGGTGCCACTACAGGACCTTGGTTGCAACCCATGTTCTATATGGTCCCCATTTATATCAATAACGTCACAGGGTCTCCACTAAATTGCACAGCATTTATCAAAGTCACCCCTTGTGCTAAATGTTCTTCGGTTAGGCACAGACATTGCATAGCATGACCTATCACAATAACAGTGTTTAGTAAGCTTTCCAAACACAGCTCAGCACACAGGGCCCAGAGCTTGCAGTTTATATCCACTGAAGTCCAAGTCACACAGTCATGGTGCCGTTGGGCTGGCGCATCTATGACACAGCCCTCACAATCTTCAAAAAGCTTTTCCCTAAGGCAGTGTTTAAGGACAGCATACACAGCAACACGTACAATAGTCCGCATGACTTTCTTACGCTCACGACGTGGCACTGGCTCAGATAGTTCTATGCCAAGCCTCCTCCTAAATTTCTCAAACCCATCATCCTCGGAGCCCTCTTCAACAATTTGTATTGGTGTTGAGCAAAAACGTGGTGGGCCCGGTTCATCTTCGCTGTTTGATGCAGCGCTGTTCAGGTCCTCCAGGTCCTCTAGAAAGGCATCGTCAAGCTGTTGAGAGATTTTCAGAAAAAGAAACAGTGTAAGTACTCCAGCTGCTTGGTTGGTTTTTTACATTTACACAAACCCCGGTTCCTAGCCTCATTATCCCTCTTCTACTGCCGTTTCTTAATCATTCATTTACCTGAGCGCCGTCTTTTCCATTTGCCTTGTCCACCGAGCTGCAATCGCCTTCCACCTCTGCAGGGGTGGACAAAGAGAGGCCATCAGGTTCATCGGGGTGACTCACGAGGGTTTCGGGGTCGGGTTACGGCATATCCATCAACGGCTGGGCCAAAGGGCTCCTCTTGGTCACTCCTTCCTCCTCCTCAGAACTGTCGCTGATGTAGCATTTTCTCCATGGATGGTCAAAGACCCTCGGGTTAAAACAAAGTCCGAAGTTCTGACGGGGGTGGTGAAGGAGTCCATGTTTCCTCTCAGCAGCCTTTCCACGCTTTTCTAAAATGCATGTCCTTGGTAAGAAATGGCCTCCTCTGTCCGGCGCTGAGACTTATGGGGTAATGGTGCTGCACTCGGATTGGCGGAGGGCCTTGGGAGGAGTTCTTAGAGGGGTCACACGAGGCCCTTCCGAACAGGTCACCCCCGCCCTGAAAGTCACACGACCCACTTCCGGACCGTTCATCCCCACCCCCGGAAGTCACCCTCATTGGGCAAAATCTCCCCTCGGGGTGGTCTTTCCGGGACGAAACCTCTCCTGATTGGTAGAGGGTGGTGGGAGGAGTTCTTAGAGGGGTCACACGACCCGCTTCCGGTCATGTGGCTACCCCAGAAGTCACCCTCATTGGGCAAAATCTCCTCTCGGGGTGGTCCTTCCGGGACGAAACCCCTCCTGATTGGTAGAGGGTGGTGGGAGGAGTTCTTAGAGGGGTCACACGACCCACTTCCGGTCATGTGGCCACCCCCAGAAGTCACCCTCATTGGGCAAAATCTCCTCTCGGGGTGGTCCTTTTGGGATGAAACCCCTCCTGATTGATAGAGGGTGGTGGGAGGAGTTCTTAGAGGGGTCACACAACCCACTTCCGGACTGATCACCCCACCCCAGAAGTCACTCTCATTGGGCAAAATCTCCTCTTGGGGTGGTCCTTCCGGGACAAAACCCCTCCTGATTGTAGAGGGTGGTGGGAGGAGTTCTTAGAGGGGTCACATGACACACCTCACTTCCGGTCATGTGGCCACCTTGACCCCGGAAGTAATACCCCCATAGGGTGGGACTTCCAGTGACAGGTGGGAGGGACTATGGGGTCAAGGGGTGGGGTTATATGGGGTCAAGGGGCGGGGTTAGGGTTTGATTGATGGTAGGGCCCTTAACTACTACTGCCTAGCCAGTTATTCCCCATTTTGTTTTAGTACATTTGGTTTTTCCTTCCTAAGTGTAGTACTTTGCATTTGTCTTTATTGAATGTCATCTTTATAAACTGGAGAATTGATCTGATATCAACAAGGTCATTTTCAGTTTTAATCTTTTCCTCCAAAGTGCTTGCAGCCCCCCCTAGCTTGGTGTCATCTGGTAATTGTATAAGTGTGCTCTCCACCCCATCATCCAGGTCGTGGATGAAAATACTGATTAGCACCAGACTCAGGACATATCCCTGCAGGACACCACTACATACATCCTCCCAGTTTGACAGCAAACCATTGATAACTACTCTGAGTACAGCCTTTCATCGAATTATGCACCTACCTTAGAGCAATTTCATCTATACCTCATTTCCCTAGTTTCTTATGGGATTGTCATGTGGGACTGTGTCAAAAGCCTTACTAAAATCAAGATCTATCATGTCTCCTGCTTCTTCTCCTAAACACTAGGCCAGTAACCCTGTCAAAGACGGCAGTTAGATTGGTTTGGCATGATTGATTCCTGACAAATCCATGTTGACTATTACTTATTACCCTGTTATCTTCTAGGTGCTTACAAACCGATTGTTTAATATCTTGTTCCAGTATCTTTCCAGGTATTGAAGTTAGGTTGACTGTTCTGTAATTCCCCAGGTCCTCTTTGTTCCCCTTTTTAAAGACAGGTACCATATTTGCTTTTCTCTTATCCTCTGGGACCACACTCATCCTCTGTGAGTTCTCAAAGATAATCGCTAGCAGATCCAAGATCTGCTTCAGCTAGGTCCTTAAGGTGAATTTAGTCAATCCCTGCTGACTTGAATACATCTAATTATGTAAATATTCTTTAAGCTGTTCATTTGCTATTCTGTCTTGTGTTCCTTCCCCCTTATTATTAATACTAACTGTATTAAGCATCTGGTCACAATTTACCTTTTTAATGAAGATTGAAGCAAAACAGGCATTAAACACCTCTGTGTTCTTGACGTCATTAGCTTTCCTTTCCCACTAAATAGTGGACCTACACTTTTCATCGTCTTTCTTTTGCTCCTAATATATTTTTAAAAACCCTCTTCTTATGGCCGTTTATGTCCCTCACTGGGTGTAACTCATTTTATGCCTTAGCCTTTATAATTTAGTCCCTGTCTGCTTGTGCTGTTCTTTTGTATTCCTCCTTAGCAGTTCATTCACATTCCCACTTTTTGTAGGGTTTCTTTTTGATTTTCAGGTCACTGAAGAGCTCCTGATGAAGCCATATCGTCCTGCTATTTTTCTTATCTTCCCTTCATATCAGGATAGTTTGCAGTTGTGCCTTTAATATTGTCTCTTTGAGAAACTGCCAGATCTCCTGATCTCCTCTTTTTCCTTAGATGTTCTTCCCAGGGGACCTTACTTACCAGTTCTCTGAGTTTGATGAAGTCTGATTTTTTTGAAGTCCATTGTCTTATTCTCCTCCTCTCACTCTTTCCTTTCCTTCAAATAATAAAATCTATCATTTTATGGACACTTTCACCCAAATTGCCTTTTACCGTCACAGTTGTGACCAATTCCTTTCTTTTAGTCAGAATCAAGTCTAAAATGGCTGCCCCTCTGTTACTTCCTCCAACTTCTGAAACAAGTTGTTGTCCCCAACACATTCCAAGAACTTACTGGACACTTTGTGTTTTGTGGTATTACTTTTACAACAGATGTCTGGGTAGTTGAAGTCCCCTGTTACTACCAGGTCTTGTGATATGGATATTTCTGTTATTTGCTCTAGAAATGCCTCATACGTCTCTTCCTCCTGATTTGATGGTCTATTGAAGACCCCTATGATAACATCACCCCTGTTTTCCCCTGCCCACTTTTATCTTTACCCATAGAATGTCAACTGGGTCGGCCTCTTACCTCCTTCTAGACCACAGCACACGTGTATATACTCTTGATGTATAGTGCAGCTCCTCCTCCCTTTTTTGCTGCCTTTCCATCCTGAACATGCTATGCACCAATATTCTAGTCATGAGATTTATCCAACCAAATCTCAGTGATTCCAATTAAACAGTAAATTAGCTTATGTACTAAGCCTTCCAGTTCTTCCCGTCTATTCCCCATACACCTGGCATTTGTGCATAGACAAGTAAGATATTGAGCAGATTCCCCCTCTGTTATCCCGCTTGTTGCTGCTATGACCTGACTGTAAATTTTCTATTCTACCTCCACATAGCAACATCTAGCCCACTGTGAAGGTCACTTTTTTTATACTTACCTGTGATCTTTTGTCACCTGCTCAAAGATGCTTCCCTCCCCCCTTTTTGGTCAGGTGTACCCTGTCTCTTCCCAGCAGATTTCCTTCTTGAAACAGCCTCCCATGACTTAGGAAGCCAAACTCCGCCATTGGACACCACCCGCACAGCCGTGCATCATCTCCAGGGTGTGCATCCCTGCCTGGGCCCTTAACCTCAGCCAGGAGGATGGACAAGAACACAACATGGGACTGTGACTCCTTCACCCTCACTCCCAGAGCCCAGGAGTCACTGGCCAGGGTCAGACTGGCAGTACCATTAGTGCCCATGTAGATGCACAGTGTGCGGCAGTGGCCAGATGAATGGACGAGCCTTGGCAACCTTTCCATAACACCAGGGATGTGGGCTCTAGGCAGGCAGCACAACTCCTGGGATGTCAGGTCAGGTCAGCAGATGGAGGCTCCCATCCCTCTCAGCAGGGAGCCCAGACCACCAGCACCCTATGTCTCCTCCTGGTGGGTGTGGTGGCCGTGAGCCTCCCAGCCTTGGAAGCAGGTGGCGCCTCTTCCTCAGCCATTGGGGTCTGCTCCTCTCCTCCTGTGGCCAGTACAGCGTGCCAGTTCTTCACCTCGATGGATGGAGGAGCGGGGTGGGGAGTGGAGCACAGCCTACTGTCTAAGGTGGCCGGCAGCCAGTCTCCTTTCTGCAGAGCAGCCAGGTCTCCTTCCTCTTCTGGTGCCTCTGTAGTCATCCCTAGTCAACTGGCATCCTCCATCCCGGATGTCTCCATGTGCAGCCTGGTGATGAAGTCCTCACGCTCCTAGATGCTGCACAGATGAGCCACCTCCTCCCGCAGCTCTTACCTGCTACCTGAGGGACTCCCCAGACAGACGCCTCTCACACCAGCTGCTTTCCCCTGCCTGGCTGTTTTCAGCAGGGACATGCAGGATCTGGTCCTAGCTACATTCAGAGACAGAATACTGGGCTAGATGGATCATGGATCAAGTCAAGCATGACAGTTCCTAGCTTCTTAAATCAAAGAAACCAGATGTTTGTAATGGAAGTGAGATTTCAGTCATAGCTATAGCACTTGCTACTTGGAACAGTGTACTCCTGAAGGGGAGTGTACTCAGTCATTCTGGAGAGGGATTTATTTAAAAAATAAAAAATCAGAAAAGATCACATCTTCCAAAGTCGTGTAAGAAGCCGGGGGCCAGGGAAGGTTGTTAGGGGCGTAGTTCAGCCTTGACTTGGCACGTTTGTATGTTACCAGGTCAGTTTACTTGATGTCCTTCACTCGTTATTTTTCAATCTCAGAAAAGAGACACAAATAAACCATGGACAGACTCTGTGTCCGGGCACCTATCAGTTATGTTACCATGTGTTTGTCTCTACTATTCCAGGGATCACGCTGTGGCGCCTGGAGCAGCTTCTCAAGGATGTAAGCAGAAAACCACAACCCTGGGTTAACTGTGAGATCATCGCATCCGACACCATTGAAGAGAAGGCCAATGCCCTCAATGTCACAGCCTCGCTGAAGGCCAGTTTCCTGGGGGGGTTGGTTGAAGTAGGTGGATCTGCCAAATACTTAAATGACACCAGAAAATCCAAACAACAGGCCAGAGTTACTCTCCAGTACTCTGCCACAACAAAGTTTGAGCACCTAACTATGAGCCATTTAGGATCAGGGAATGTCTCTTATCCTGCTGTGTTTGATCAAGGCACGGCCACCCACGTGGTCACGGCTGTGCTGTACGGGGCTCAGGCTTTCTTCGTGTTTGATCGGGAAGTTTCTTCTTCTGAGAATGTATGTGACATAGAGGGAAAGCTCCAGCTTGCAATTAAAATGATACCCATGGTTTCTATAGAAGGGGAAGGAGCTGTCAAAATGGATGACAGGGAAAAATTAAATGCTGAAAAATTTAACTGCAAGTTCCATGGTGATTTTGCTCTTGAGAAAAATCCAACTAATTTCCAAGATGCCATGAAAATTTATTCCACTCTCCCAAAGCTGCTGGGTGACAGCGGGGAGAAGGCCGTACCAGTGAAAGTCTGGCTGTACCCGCTGACCAAGCTGGATTCCAGAGCTGCTCAGCTGGTGCGTGAGATCAGCTTAACACTGATTTCTGATGCTCAGACTACAATGGAGGAACTCATAGAACTAAACATGCGATGCAATGACATGGTGAAGAATCCGATCACTACAAGCTTTCCCGAAATCAAGCTGAAAATCCAGCAATTCAGAGATCTGTGTAAGCAACACAGACAGACTTTCCAGAAACAGCTAGCAGGACTCTTGCCGTCTATCCGTGGAGGTGGAAAAGAGGAAGGGGCCCTAGTGGATATTTTGTCATGTAAAAACCAGTCACCATTCAATATCCAGAGCCTCAGTGAATTTCTGAATACAAAGGAGAAAGAGATGAATTATGTAAATTCCTACCTTAGGATCCTAAGCAATGTAGAGGTGGTGTCCTCTCAGAGTGAACTAGATGAAATAGTACTCGACCCTGAGCTTGACTTCATCGTCTCCTTTACGTTCACCTCACTGCATGAAGAGGAGCCATATTTATCCAATTTAAAACAATGGCTTCAGACCCAGTTTATAAGGGAAACTCATGATCTTGCATCAGCCAGTTCTGTTGCTGAAAAACCAAAATCCAAAGTGTGGTTTAAGGAAAAAGAAATTAATACAAAATCTCGAAAATCTGCAAAGTCCCTTTCATGTTTTGTCAGTGTCAACAAATCTAACGGGACGACTCGGTTCATTGTGGCCTCTGTTCCAGACAAGGACAATCCAGGCACTTCCATTTACCTGTATGAGGAGGGAGAGCTGGTCAGCACCAACTTCGAGCCTCCATCAAAGCCTCTTCCTCCCCTGATTGGCGGAATCAGACATGACCGTGTGCAGCTCACGTTTAACCCAGCAGCCTATGGCAGGGCTGCGATATCTGGCTATCGGGCAGAGTACAGAATTGTAGGGCAGGAGAACTGGATGGCTGTGGATGTAAATAACACACAAGTGACATTCACAGTGACAGGGCTCTGTGCAAACACCGAGTACCAGTTCCGATACGTTGCAGTGAGCAAACCAGGGCTCAGCGAGAGCAGCAACGTGAGTGATCCTGTGAAGACTCTTCCCCCGACCAGCCCCCCTGGGAAGCCTGTAACAGCTACTGTAGATTCATCTGCCATTTCCCTCAGCTGGGAGACTCCAAGTGTCATTGGAGATGGAGTCAGTATCAGGGCATATAAAGTGGAATATACAGAGGAAGCTGGAGGTGAGCAGAAAGACAAATGGCTGGAACGAAGGACAGGCAAGAGAACAGAGTCCTGTGCTATTGATGGACTGAGGCCTGAGACGCTCTACAGATTCCGGGTGTCGGCTGTGTGCGCGGATGGGGCTGTGAGTGCCCCAAGTGAGGAGGTTATTGTTTCTACACAAACAAAAGAAGACTCAAATAAATTAGCAAGCTCTCTCTGCACAAAGAGCAAGCTCATAAAAGAAGGGCAGCCGTCAGTCTATGCCCTTCCATTAGAGAAGGTAGCATTGGATCCTATGTCATCTTATCTGAAGTACAGACTTGGAGAAAAGACACATCAGTTCCCTAATAAAGTGATTATGGTGATGGGAGCAACTGGATCAGGGAAAACCACACTCATCAATGGGATGATCAACTATGTCCTGGGTGTGCAATGGGAAGATGAATTCAGATTCAAACTAATCTATGAAATTACAAACAGAAGACAAGCCCAGAGTCAGACATCTGAAGTGACAGCCTACGAGGTCAATTGGAAAGAGGGCTTCAAAGTCCCCTACTCCCTGACTATAATAGACACCCCGGGATTCGGTGATACCAGAGGAATTGAACATGACATAAAGTTAACGGAGCAGATCCGAGCATTTTTTTCCACTCCAGGAGCCATTGATCAGATAGACGCTGTCTGCTTTGTAGTTCAGGCATCACTAGCTCACTTGACACATGCCCAGAAGTACATGTTTGACTCTGTTCTCCCTATCTTTGGGAAGGATATAAAAGACAATATACAAATCCTGATCACCTTCGCAGATGGACAGATGCCCCCTGTTCTACAGGCCATTAACGAGTCTGAGGTGCCTTGTGCTAAAGATGCTCAGGGTGTCCCTGTTCATTTCAAATTCAGCAACTCCGCACTCTTTGCCAACAATGCTGGAGCTGGCAAGGGCCATTGGAATTTTGATGCAATGTTCTGGGAAATGGGAGCGAGCAGCATGGAGACTTTTTTTATGTCCTTAAGATCTTTAAACACTAAAAGTTTAACATTAACCCAGGAAGTTCTCTGGGAACGAAAGAAGCTCGAGGTTGCTGTGCAAGGGCTGCAGCTACAAATCAAAGCTGGCCTGACAAAGCTAGAGGAGCTAAGACAGACTAAGCGAGCTCTGGAACAGCTCAGGGGTGATATGGAGGCCAATAAAGACTTTGAGTATGAGGTAGAACGAACAGTGGCAGTGAAAGAAGACATTAGCGGCACAGGTGTGTTTATAACAAACTGCCAGGTGTGTCACTTCACATGTCACGATAACTGTTCATGTGCTAATGATAACGACAAGTACAAATGTCGTGTTATGAATGGCTCTGGAAATTGCACTGTTTGCCCTGGTAAATGTGTGTGGAACGTTCACTTCAATCAACAGTACAAATTTAGATATGAAGTCAAAAAAGAGAAAAAAACCTATGCAGAGCTGCAGGAAAAGTACAAAAAGGCCTCTGATGAGGTGATGACTACAGAGAAGGTTATTGAGAGGCTGTGTGAGGAATACACTGAAGTAGAAGAGATAGTGCTAGAGCTCATTAAGAGATCATCTCTCAGCCTCCAACGCCTGCAAGAAATTGCCTTAAAACCAAACCCACTGTCCACTCCAGAATACATTGACCTGATGATCATGTCAGAAGAGCAGGAAGTGAAGCCTGGGTACCAGGGATGCATAAAATCGCTGAAGGAGGTGAGAGAACAGGCCATGATAATAACCAAGATCGCCAATAAGGAGGACTTGCTGCCAGCAGAGATGGAAAAGTACAGGAAGCATGAAACACAAGAGATGGGAATCATGAAAAAAACAGGCGAGATTAAAAAAGGGTATAATATGGTAAGAGATTGGTTGTCTGGTGCAAAATAACCTGCAGTGAATCCCCTCATACCTGAAACATGAAAGTCTGTAAAACAAGCACATTTTTCAGCTTTTATTCAGGAATGGGAACTTCTGCTATTTTTACATTCCAGCTGCATAGATATTTGGAAAATGGATCTTTATGTCATAGATTTTAAAGTGCCCATTAGATCAGGGGTTCTCAAACTTTCTTTTTCTAAACCGGGCCACCTCTTGAAAATATTCCAGGCTGTGATGACTCCTCACTCCACCCCACCCCACCCCCAAAAAAGTGGTACTCATCCCTGAAACCAGCTGCCGCCGCTCACTGGCCACCGAGCTCTGAAGGCAGCACTTCCTCATGCAACAGCACAAAAGTAAGGGTGGCATGGCATGGCACTGCCTTCAGAGCAAGGTGCCCAGCCACAGCCATTGCTCTCACAACCTCCCCTACAATAGCCTTGCAACCCCCTTTTTGGTTGGGACCCCCAGTGTGAGAGACACTGCATTAGATCATCTACTCTGATTTCTGTATAATATAGGCAGGAGAATCCCCCACCCAGTTACTCTTGTACTGAGCCCAATAGTTCACATTTGACTAAAGCATCTTCCAGAAAGGTGCCAGTCTGGAGATGTCAAGAGATGGAGACTCCACCACTTCCCTAGGCAGCCTGTTCTAGTGGATAATCACCCTCCCTGTTAAATATTTGTGCCTTAATTCTAATGTGAATTGGTCTCACTTTAACTTCCACCCATTGATTCTTTTTCTGTCTTTCTCTGTTAGATTAAAGAGCCCTTTAGCACCCCGAATTTTTCCCCGTGAAGGTCCTGATACGCTGTAAACACCTCCCAGTTTTCTTTTTAGTAAACTAAACAGCTCAATCTCTTTAAGAGTCTCACTGTAATAAGTATCAGAGGGGTAGCCGTGTTAGTCTGGTTCTGTAGTAGTCTGGTTCTGTAGTTAGTCTTGCATCCGAAGAAGTGGATATTCACCCACGAAAGCTCATGCTGCAAAAACGTCTGTTAGTCTATAAGGTGCCACAGGATTCTTTGCTGCTTTCACTGTAATAAGGCATTTTGAAATTCATTTTGCAAAGCCCATGGCTTGGTCTACACTTAAAAGTTATGTCAGCATAGCTATGTCGATCAGGGGATGTGAAAAAAACACCCCCTGACTAATATAGCTCTGGTGACAAAACCCCCAGTGCAGACGCGGCTATGTTGACAGAAGAACACTTCTCTTGCCCTAGCTAACATTGATCGGAGAGGTGATGCTCCTATATTGACAGAAAAGCTCCTTCTGCTGGTGTAAGCTGTGTCTACACTAGAAGGCTATGCCAGAGGAGGCTCTGTAATGCAGACATAGCCTGTGTCTGTTTGTTTTAATTATCACATCTCCCTGAAGGGGTACCTGTAAACCAGAGAACACACGAGGTTGGAGCTCTGGAAAAGAGTGTGCTTAAGCTACTGGAGTCTGGGGGAGCCTGTACAGTACTAGTCTAAGGGCCTATGTAGTTGGATTGCAGAGTCTCAGCTCTCAGAAGGGGGCATTAGACAGACACCCACAGCTAGAATTAGTGCTTGGACCCTGTTCAGACTCAGGAAGCTTAAAAACCCAGGGGTCCAGTGTGCAGGATCCAGATGAAGAACCTGGTAAGTGTCCAGCAGGGGCAGCTTGACCAGGGCTGTTACAACACCCAAATCCTTTTCAGGGTCACAGCTTTCCAGGATACGGTCCCCCGTTCTGTAGGCAGGCACTGCATTCTCTGTGCCTAGTAGCAGAGCTTTGCATTTGGCTGTATGAAAACACATTGTTTGATTGGGTCCAGCTCTCCAAGCAATTCAGATCTCTCTGTACATCTTCCCTGGCCTCGTCATTCTGTACCACTTTGCTATTGTTTGCCATCAGCAGATTTTATCAGCAGTGATTTTATATTTACTTCCAGATCACCTCTAAAAATATTAAATAGAGTCAGGCCTAGAACCAATCCCTTCTGGAACCTCACTAGAAACGAGAAACACCTCTCTTCAATGACGATTCCACATTGACAACTTGCTTTTGTGGAGCTCAGAGTCTCCCACATCCTGAGTGGGTCCCCTAACCAGTGGGCTAAAGGATATAAGGAAGTCTTCCCCACTGCCCCCCTCCCTCCCCTGGCAGTTTTGTGCAGAATGTGGCACACACCTAACTCATTCTCACAAAACGTGGCTTAGGCGCCAAGTCGCCTTACTCTAGGAGAGGAGCTCCCAGGTTTGAATTGCTGGCAGAGATAGGGGTCTCCATGCAGCCTGGACTTAGCTGCCTATCTCCGAGAGAAGGGCAGGGCTTTGCATATACTCTCTCACCAGTGTAGCCAATTCGTTCATTTTATCATTCATTTATTGTGTGTTATGATTAACTCATATGTTATGTCATATATAAGCATAGTATTCGAAACAGAGTTCAGTTGTCGGATCACAGAGGTACAAGACTGATAAGTATTTAGGCATAATAAGTAGCATTAGGTATATAAGTAAAGCATGGCTGAAACACAAGACCTACAGGCTGAGGCTTGTAAGATGTCCGCTTAGCCATACTAGGCCATAGGCTTAAGAAATGCTTAACGTAAGTATGTGACCAAAGAGTGACTCCGTGACGGGTTATCACCCGGGGGATGCAGTCTGGGAGTTGTGAGAACTGCTGCACCCCTCTAAGACATACCACATTGGTGGGAACACAGTCAGCCAAACACAGCCCTTGTTATCACCCAATACAACAGCAGGTGGCACCACTCACCCAAACTGGGGTATCTGAGTGCAACCAGCAGACACCTGCCAATTTCCCTGCTCGCCAGGCCAAACCCTCTAGAGTATAAACCCAAAATTGTACGGTCTTGCACTGCACAGAGATTTGTACAAAGTAAGCTCATAAAGTTCGCCCCTCCCTCAATTTGGAGAGGAAATGCAACAGCCTTGAACTAAGATTTCCAAGCACTTCACTCTAGATTTACTGGTTTAGATAAAGCATAAAACAAGTTTATTAACTACAAAAAGATAGATTTTACATGATTATAAGTGATAGCAAATGGATCAAAGCAGATTACCTAGCAAATAAATAAAAACACAAATTAAGCTTAACATACTAGAAGGATAGGATTTGAATTAGCAATTCCTCACCCTGGCTGATGATACAAGCAGGCTGGCAGATTCTCAAGGTACCAGCTGCACTTGTTTTGCAGCTTGGGATCCCCACCCTCATTCCAAGACCTTTTCCTCTGGAGCTTCTCGCAAGTGTTTAGTTGTGAGGGAGTGAAGAACAACAGATGATGTCACTTCCTGTTTTATAGAGCTTTAGCGTATAGCGGGAACCCTTTGTTCTCTAAACAGTTCCCATCCCAATCTGTGGAAAAATACAGGCATTCAAGATGGAGTTTCGTGTCATGTGGCCTGGTCACATGCCCTTGCAGACCTTACTGAGTCATAGCAGCCATTACCCACAGGCTGTCTGGAGTGTCCCCAGGAAGGCTCACCGGCTGGGGGATAAGCTTCTCCTAAGGCCTATTGTTTTCCCTAATGGGCCATTACTCTGCCTAGGCCCTTCACCACCAGCTGGAAGCATCTTGCCTAGTGGGTGTCACCCAGGTATGGCTACATGTGAAATACAGATACAGAGTCAATATTCGTAACTTCAGATACAAACATGATACATTCATACAAATAGTACAATTATATTCAGCAAATCAGAACTTTTCCAGTAACACCCTACATGACCCATCTTATACAAATTGCATCATAATTATGTCATAATCATATTACTATGACAAATATGGGGTGTAGTGTCACAGACCCTATGCCACAAGACTACTGGAAAGATGTGCCTACTGGTGATGTTGTGAAAAAATGACCACAACGTACTGTTTGAGATCATGAGATACCTTGTTGTAACATCTTTTCCAACACATGTCCTGTCTGCAGGGTACATGTTGTGTGTAGATGTTAATGAAAATAAGAAGAACTACAACCAGCTTATGAAAAACAGGGCACCCCAATATTCATGGGGTGGAGAAATACAGAAAAGGAAAAAGAGGGTTGATATGTTTATACACATGCGTTGTGTGTTAAGTGTAATCCAAATTACAATATAAAAGAGGGCTCCCGATGGGTAAAATGGGTTACCTATGGGAAAACTCCAGCAGGAACCATTCCTCTACTGATGTTCAATGGGTGAGGAATCCATCAAGTACTAAGTCTATCTTTAAGGATATGAGTATGACTGTATTTACAACTTGTGCATGGGTATACTTCGGATTTCTATGTGCTTGGGTAATTGTAACCTTGCTTGTGATGCTAATAAAACGTGTAATACAGACTAGACGTGGTACTTGTGAGTGTGTGTGTCACTATCCATGGTCTTCATGGGTTCCTAGAGGCTCTAAATCTGAAGCAGGTGGCAGAGGTGACTGTCACTCTGTTGAGCTTGACACTGTGGCAACCAGAGCTGAACTCAGGGTGATGTAATACCCCATTACTAAATTCACTTTAAATCAAATAAAAGGCTACATCAACATCTCCCATTGGTTAGCTCAGGGGGCTCCACGCTGAGCATACTGGCTTTTGTGGCTCCCATTCTTAGGCAGCTCTCTCTCTCTCTCTCCCCCCCCCACCATTATACGGGTGCAATACTTTTTGCATTAGCAAATGCAACAGAAACTGATGATGTTTTACGATGGCTGAATGAAACCTCTCAGGCAGTTCCTCTTTGGACAGGACTAGTTCACTAGAGCTCTGGAAAAACGTCCTCTCCTGGAGACTCCGGAGGCTGCTGTTTGTGTCCTGACGCACTGGGTCCATGTGCTCTTAAGCATCCCACGGTCTGGGTAGGCTGCAGCTCTCTCCTTCTTTGCCTCTCTAGCACACTGTCTGTTACCCCTTCACAGAAATGGGACCACATGGCCCAGCTGTCCAGGCACCCAGCACCAGTGCTGCCCCACCCCACTCCCCGTCTTCCCAGTAACCTCAGCGCACCCCTTCCCGGAGCTCCAGCCTTGTGGGTGCTCAGTGTTTACAGGTCACCTCTCCAAGAACACATGATAGTTGACAGCAAAGAGACACAGGCGTTGTAAGGGTTCCCAAAACCCATCTCTCTTTACTGTATCTAGCACAAGAACTACAGAGATCTAGACAAAGTAATAAACTCATCTATATACACTTCCCTGCCTCAGCTTCCTCAGCACTCTGGAGAAATTTTGAGCTTAGACCAGAGTCCTCTAAGGAGTCCAGGATCCTTTCTCTTCTCCTGCACGTGGCTTCTCCTTTGGACCAGGGAGTCTCTCAAGTCTCTTCTCTTTCAAATGGCCATTGAGAGAGACTTTTTTTCATAACCTCCAGCCCCCTTTGCCAAATGACTCTCTGATCAGCATAATTAGGTGATCAAAGCCACATACACACACACACAAACACACACACTAAGTGATCTGTTGCTTAATTACCACCCTCCCCCGTCACACAGATCACTACCACCCAGAGCAAGCCAGTCTTTCAAGAATGAAGTTCACATTTGAAAGACTGGCGTGCCCTGGGTGGTAGCTACCTGTATGATGGATCGAGACCCCTGGGATGTCATCTGAGGTGCTTAGACACCACTGAGCCTCCTTCTCTGCCAGCCTGGGCCCCTATTACCTGGCCTTGCTGAGCCAGGCCCTCCAGCCTCCTCCAGCAAAGTACCCAGGCAGGGCTGCACCCAGCTACAGAAGTACAGACACTGAGAACAGAACTGGGGTTTCCCCCGCCTCGGGGTACAAACCCAAATTTAAATGACGTTCGCCTCCTTCCTCAATGTGAAAGAAGATATACATGGCCTCTTCGCCCCCCCCATTAGAAATTACATAAACTGGGTTATATTATAAACCAAAAATAATTTTATTAACTAAGAAAAGGTGTTTTAAGTGCTCAAAGAGGAAGCAAACAGAGCAAAGCAGGTTACTAAGACAATAACATAAAGCTTGCAATCCAAGCTAGATACACTAAAGACACTAGATACATGTAAGATTTTACCCTAAAGGTTTCAGAGGGGTAGCTGTGTTAGTCCTTGTGATACCTTAGAAACTAACACATTTATTTGGGCATAAGCTTTCGTGGGCTAAAACCTGGTTTTAGCCCACGAAAGCTTATGCCCAAATAAATGTGTTAATCTCTAAGGTGCCACAAGGACTCCTTGTTGTTTTTATCCTAAATGTGGTTCTAATAATCTTCTTCACAGGCCAGACGCCCTTCCAGCCTGGACCCAGTCCCTTCCCCCAGTTCAGTCTTAGGGCTTGTCGACACTGGCAAGCCACAGCGCAGTAACTTGCTTGCTCAGGGGTGTGAAAAAACACCCTCGCCCCCAAGTGCAACAAGTCTGAGCACTGTAAAGTGCCAGTGTGGACAGGCTCCGAGCGCGGGAAGCTGCACTTCCAGCATGGGTAGCTATTTCCCTCATGGAGATGGATTACCAGGAGCGCTGGGAGAGCTGTCTCCCAAGTGCTTGGGGGTGACCACACAAGCAGATCAAAGCGCTGCCACGGGAGCGCTTTGAGCTTTGTAGTGGAGCCTGAGTTGTTTCCAGCATTCATCTTGGATGGGGTAGCCAGGTAGAACTGATGACCTGGATTACCTCACTCCCCACCCTTCAGTAGGATTTGCATAAGGCGGGAATCCTTTGTTTCATGGTTTGACACACACATCCAGCTTCTCCTGGAAAAATAGAGAATTCAAGATGGGTTCCAGTATCAGGTGACATGGTCACATGTCTCTGTAGGGCTCCTGTAGACATTTTTCACAGGCTGACCCAGACGTTCACAGAAAGGTTAAGCTCTTTTACCATTCATTGTCTCTTGCTGATGGGCCATCAACACTGTCTTTTACATTGTAGTCCCTGAAGTGCCAGCAATGGGAGTGACCCAAAGCAGCGGAATATGCAATACAGATACATGGGTCAATATACCTAACTTCATCCACAAAAATGATACATGCATACAAACGGGATAATCATATTGAGTAAATCACAAGCTTTCCTATTGTACCTGCCTACTGTATTTTCCACTCCATGCATCTGATGAAGTGGGTTTTAGCCCACGAAAGCTTATGCACAAATCAATTTGTTAGTCTCTAAGGTGCCGCAAGGATTCCTTGTTGTTTTTGCTGATACAGACTAACATAGCTACCCCTCTGAAACCTTTCCAATGATCTGTTACATAAGCCATCTTGCATAAAGTATCTCTCAGTTATGACATATTCATATCATAAGCATATTTTCATAAAGCGTATGGAGCGCCCCATCACAATCTGTTTGTCCAAGGGTGTGCCATTGAAATGGACAATCATCAATATTTAATGACCTTCCACTGATAGCCCTGTGCCACTCCCAGGAATTTTTAGTCCAAGATGGTGGTAAAAGGACAGCAGGAAGGCACAGAGCAGCCTGACAATAGAAATGTAGTTTGCAGTCTGACGCAGAGAGTCCCCAATATCAAACACAGTTCATAAGTTGTACGTAGCCAGATTCCCCAAATTGCCACAAGGAGCTGGATTCCCTAACAGACATTACAGGCTGCTTGCAGTTCCTCAATACACAGACTGAACTGAACTCCCTTCCAGCCTGGGACCAATCTTACTCTGTTCAAAACCTTTGTCTTCTAGATGATCTTCCAGGTGTTGAGATGGGGGTGGGGTGGAGGGGAACAGGCCTAGTGATGATGTCACTGTCTCTCTTTTTAGACCTTCTTCCAGCTGCTAGAAATATCATTTCTGTGATGTGGGGGCCAGGCAGTCCCCATTGGTCAGGCAGTCTCCATTACGTATGTGCAGTCTTTGAGAAGTCTCTGGGATACTGGATTCTTCTTGATGAGACATTAGCATCTGTCTGACCAGTGATGGCTGCTCCTTTGTCCCTATGGAAAGGCTGGCTGTGGGCATCTTCCAACCTTATAACATATTTCAGTAGCACATATCGCAATACTTCATAACGTCACATACGATGATAGAACATACAATCCAACAGGATAATGTTCAACATATCAAGATTTCATGAGACCTCACAAAGGCGTAACAAATGTAGTATGAATGGGCCTGCCTAGATCTGAGGCACAATAGCTTGAGACTTCAAGGAGATATTCTATTAATTATCATTTCTTCTGAGCATTGCCCATCCCACCAGACCAACCCTGCCTGAGCAGTTCAGAAGATAGGGAAGAAGTTTTACTTTCTCTGCTCTGAAGCGGGTTCATTCTTCTACACTACTTAAAATAATCAACCCAGAGCCTCCAGCATGGAGAGAATTTTCAAAGGCTGTGTGGTTTCCCTACAGATTTGCCTTCTCTCCTCCCAGATATTGGGTAAATATGACTTCCATCTCTTGGAGGGACCATTAGAAGAGGAATTGTATGTTCATTAGAGAAGTTTATATTTACTGACCCTGTGTGACAATGCGGTTCTGGCGGGACCCAACTGAGAGTGCCAAATCAGGACCAATTGCTTAAACAGGGCAGTCACAGCCCTAGGCTGGGGTTTTTCCACCTCTAAGGCAAACCAAACGAGCCAGACAAAAGGGACTTCGGTCTCACCCCACTGGCTAACCACAAGTCACACAAGCAATTTCCTTAGACACTCCAGTCTCCCAGTATCACCACCAGTGCCACTCGTCCTGGGGATGAATGGTTATGAAAACCAACACCCCAATAAAAGAAAAAGGTTCTCTCGATCCCAAAGGACCAAGCCCCAGACCCAGGTCCATATACACATCAGATCTTACCCACAAATCACGCTGTTGCCAATCCTTTAGAATCTAAAATCTAAAGGTTTATTCATAAAGGGGAAAAGGTAGAGATGAGAGGTAGAATTGGTTAAATTGAATCAATTACATACAGTAATGGCAAAGTTCTTAGTTCAGGCTTGCAGCAGCGATGGCATAAACTGCAGGTTCAAATCAAGTCTCTGGAACATCCCCCTCTGGGATGGGTCCTCAGTCCCTTGTGTAGAGCTTCAGTTTGTAGCAAAGTCCCTCCAGAGGTAAGAAGCAGGCTTGAAGACAAGATGGAGATGATGCATCAGCCTTATATAGGCTTTTCCAGGTGTAAGAATCTCTTTGTTCTTACTGTGGAAAATCCCAGCAAAATGGAGTCTGCAGTCACATGGACAAGTCTCTGCATACCTTGCTGAGTCACAAGGCGTGTCTGCCTTCTCTCCATGGGTCAATTGTGTAGCGGATGGTCCTTAATGGGCCATCAAGCAGGCTAAGTAGAGCTAACACCAGCTTGTCTGGGATGCTTCCCCCAGAAGCACAGCACCAACTTGAAATACAGACAGCATAGAGCCAACATTCATAACTTCAACTAAAAATGATACAGACATACAGACAGCATAATTATAACCAGCAACCCATAACCTGGTCTAAGACACCTTATATGACCCCCTTTACCTAAGATTTGGTGCCACTACAGGACCTTGGTTGCAACCCATGTTCTATATGGTCCCAATTTATATCAATAACATCACACCCTGCCAAACACCTCTACAACGATGAAGAAAAAGGGGTTTCTTGAAGAAGCAGATATGGAAAGTGGCGATTGTATCAACTTGTAATTGCTGCCAGTCCTTGTACAGGGCTCCCTTTTGCTTGTGATGCACCGTCTTGCTGACATCGATGCAGCATTGCTGCAAGGGCTGTAGCTTGGATGACGATTGGCAAGCCTGGTGCTGAGCTCAAATCTGTTATATAAAAAGTCTCCAGTAGCCAGTGATATCACAGAAGAGTTTGTACTGGACCTACTAACCAAGGCCCAGCTCCTTCAAAGATATTTAGGCACCTAACGCCCATTGAAGTCAATGGGAGTTGGGCGCCTAAATGCCTTTGAGAATCTGGGCCCACGTCTATGTATTGTTGTGAAGTGCTGGGGTATGTTGTTGCTGCTGCAGCGTGGCTCCTGTTCTGGGAGCTCCGATGGCAGTGACACTAGCAGACCGTGTGGCATGTTCATTCCACAGACCTCCATGTTACTCAGACAGAAAGGCCACAGGCTGGGTTCAGTGGCGAAGGCAATTGGCCAGGTTTATTGTCGATGAAGTCCAGTACTAGCACCCTGGCTCCATGGGTACAGGTACACTGACACATGTATTCCCACAACAATGGTACCAGCTCAGTCAGAGCAGTAGGATGCTGCCCCCTCGGTTGGCCAAGGATGCCTCTCCTATGACTTCCCCTTTTGTCCATTGATACAAACAGGTTACATATTACACTCCTGACGTGGCTAGTTACCAACCCTACACTTTGTACCTGCTGGTTTGAACAAAGCATCCTTATCCATTGGACTAGATGACCTCCTGAGGTCCCTTCCAACCCTGAGATTCTATGATTATCCAGTCACCCCAACCTTATCTTACTCACGGTCAATGTGTTCCTATGCCATCTTCTAGGAATGTGTTTACACCGTTACTTGAGAGCTCGGGGTTCCTGTACCATTCTCTCAGGTCAGGAATGTGCACACTTGGTGTGAGCTAATACCTGGTACGTGGCTACTTTGCCAAGGCCAGGCCTACTCTAGCTCCCATCGTTAGTTATGCCGAGAGCTCCAGCCAGGCCTACGTCTATGATACAGTGAACACTCGTCCTCTGAATTTTTTATCAGTGCTTAGTTCCCTGCAAGTTCAAAGGGTATTGACCAGGCATTATGTGTTGAACAGATTGGTAAGTGATGTAGAAGATGCCCAAAAAATCCTGATGAAGGTTCTGTCTTGAACCAAAAATTGCAGAGTCCAGTTAACAGCACCCAAAGAATCAGCCTGCCACATAGAAACCAGGTCTCAGCCTCAGCTCAGTGCCGTCAAAATCTTTTAAAGTGGATGAAATAATGTAAACAATAAAGCCCAGGGAACTATTCCAAACCAGTGGTTGATTTGTGGTGGTTTTCCCAAACGTTGGCGCGGCTGGGGCAGCCCCAGCTCCTGCAATGCACGTTGTGGCTCTATAGGGCTGGCTAAGGAAATGGTTTATCTCTTACTGCCGCACGGGTCTAGAACAGCAGCCCTAGGCCAGCACACGTGTCCCACACCCCAGCCACACGTGCAGCCCGTTTGCTCGGTCGTGTTTCCTTTCCCGCGGGCCGGGCGCAACCAACGGGACGAGCTCTCCCCCAGAGAGGTGATTCGTTGGGCAGAACCAATGGCACAGACGCACGCGCCCAGGCAGAACCAAGTCACCCGGCCCCGCACGGGAGGGAGCTGGATTGACTCGGTCTGAGAAAGGAAGAGGTTGGACTAAACCATTGCGGCCGCGGGGGTGCCCGTTGCCCCGCCTCCGATCCAAGACACAGGAACGCTTCCGCAGATGTAAAACTCCGTTTCGTGTAAATCCACTAGCTATTAGTACAAGCTCCCCCCCCCCCCGCGATGGAAATGGACCGTCCTAGTCTCCCAACCAGCATCGAGCTGCTCTCAATAGCGGAGCCGCGAAACCTGGTCCGGTACGGGCGATACCATGTCTCACCGGGGGGAGCCCTGCCTGTGACTCTGACGTAGGCGCTATGTGGGTGAGTTCCCTGTACTGTGGGAGAATCGGGATCCTGCCAGACTTCTCTCGGTCCCTGCAGAGAGGCTCACAGAGCCCCTAGGGCGCGATCGTCTCTGCCCGGCACCTAGATGGGCGGTTCCGTCCCCCTTTCTGGGCCGAGTTGGGCTCGTCCGTATGGCTATTGGTAGAGCCCACCCACGTGACCTGTTTGGCGCGGAATTTTCTCGCGGTTCAGGGGTTGGGGTAAGAGCGCGGGCAGGCCAAGCCGGGCCGTGGGCAGCCCCTCGCTGTGTGGGGACTGCACAGCACTGGCCCAGCGGCGGCTGGCCTGGCATGAGCAGCGCCTGCCCGAGAGGAGCAGAACTTGTGGCACCTTAGAGACTAACACGTTTATTTCAGCATAAACTGTCACCCAAATAAACGTGTTAGTCTCTAAGGCGCCACACGTGCTCCTGTTCTTTTTGCGGCTACAGACTAACACGGCTGCTACACTGCACCCCGAGAGCGTTAGGGGTTTTCTGGGGCTGTCCCCAAGTGACAGTAGCTGCCCACCCAGCAGTAGCTACACCCAGGGTTGGGGCTTCCTAGCGACACTCAAGCATGTGGCTTTTTCCCATCCCTGACTGGAGTAACCAGGTCCACTTCCATTTTAAATGTAGTCTAGGCCTGAGCTGATACCCAAGAACAGATAGAGTCTAGCTCACTCTCACCTGTGTTTGCTCTGCAGGGCTATTTCGGGAGGCACAGCCTTCCCTACCTGGCCCTTCATACAATTTTGGAACCTCGATATGGCCCTCGGGCCAAAAAGTTTGCCCACATCTGCCCTAATGTCTCCCCCCTCAAAAAAAAGTGGCTTTGCATTTTAATTTAATAGCATGATACGCTCTATATAGAAAGCCTGCATTTGCTTGCTGCATGCGTCCCCACTACTGTGGCACCGCATTACCATTGGTTCTCCCCTCCCCTCCCTTTGACCTATATAAGTGGCCGTGTCAGGCGTGCCCAGCGCAGTGTCTACAGTGTTTGTAATCTTTGTCACATGTACTGTACTGAAATAGCATAACAAGCCCGTGGCTTTGTTTGAATTCAATCTTATGATACCACCTTTTAATTTAAAAATATGGATCAGTTCGTTGTTAAGATAAGAAAAGGAGCAGACAAGCTGTTCATGTGAAAGTCTTTTCGAAAAAACTAGCACTTGTAAAAATAAACTAAGTACAATGTCCCAACAGCGCCTCGACTCACTCGTGATTTTGTACATTGAACAAGGATTGACTTCGTCAGTTAATTACAATGATGTGATTGAGGAATTTAAGTCCATGATACCTGATGAGCGACATCTCATTCTCTAGGACAGGAAGAAAAAGAAACCTTAATCTGTTTTGGTCAATTTGGGTTAGCTCATTATCTGGTTAAAGACACAGTCAATTTTCATGATCTTTATCTTTGTATATGCCTGGTTATCACTACAGCAAAAATTTGGTGTTTTTTCTAATTTTTTAAGTAAAGTTTACTTAATTTTTTAAAAATTAAGTTTAGTTACATTTGTTTCTTTAGTTTTTGATGAATTAAAAATGTCCTTTATGATTGAGTATTCAATAAATGTTCACCTTTTAATAAAAATAAATAAAATTCCCTGGGTGCACACCCTAATGAAATGTTCTGTGCACACCTATGTGGGCAATGCTTCTTGATGTTGCCAAAGCATAACGAAGTGATATAAAGTAAAATTTAGAGCATACATTTTGCAAGATATTCTTCCTCCTGTGCACAATGGTCATGACAGGTACTTCAATGTCTATTTTAATTTGTTGCAGTTCAAATTGTTCTGCAACACACGGGGGTACATAAGGAATTTTTCAATTAACTACCTGTGACAGTTTGGATCACAGAAACCCCCTGGGAGCTGCCACCTGATGTGCCTAGACTACTTCTACCCCTGCTTTCCCTGCCAGCTCAGGACCCAGCACCCTGTCTTGCTAAGCCAGACTTTTCTGTCTGCTCTAACACAGACCCAGGGTCTGAATTACTTGCCCCAAAGCTGCAGGTTTACCTGAAAGCAGCTAACAGAAGTGTTCCTGTTTTTTAACACGCAGATGTTTTAGTAATTAGATGGCAACCTAGAAGCTGAATCCAACTACCTGGCCATGAGCGGCAGGTAATGAAGGCAATGCCTTCCCAAAAAGATGGGGGTGGCCACTGATGTCTAGGTCTAAAGCAGGGGTGGACAAGCTCTGGTCCTCAAGCTCCTGCTGCGGAGCAGGGTCCAGGACATACATGCTCAGGGCCGTGACTCTGCATGGCTCCTGGAAGCAGTGAGTCCATGACATACTGATGTGTCCCTGGGGACCATCAAACGACAGGGGCAGGGAACCACGAGGGCAAATCCTGGTGGGCTGCGTCCTTTCCCAGGCCAAACCTCCATTGTGTCAACATCCCATTCCTGAGAACGAGCTGATCCCCGGCTCTGACACGAGCCCGTAGCAGGGCAGTGCTTTCCCTCCAAGTCTGGAGAGCCATGGAATTTCCTCCTGCCCCTCTGACCTTCTCTGGCTCTGATCGGCCCGTAGCTCCCAGCCGGAAGTGTGTTTTTCCTCTCTCCCATGGTACCGATCTCCCTCTGGGGTTTGCATTATTGTTGTTACAGAACATTGTGTACTCTGATCGCAGCTCTGGGGTTCTTGTCTGGCTTCCCCGGTCGCCCCTGCTAGGAAATTCATAGCTACAGTGCAGGCTGGCAGTGTTCACACTGGCACGTCCTTGATAAGGGGAGACTGGTTCACAGCATCACAGAAACATTGGGAGGGAAGGGCCCTCGAGGGATCATCAGTCCTACCCCTACGCTGAGGCAGGGCCAAGGTAACCTGGTCCTAAACCATCCCTGTCTGGGGTTTGTCCAGCCTGTTCTTACACAACTCCAGTGACGGGGAGATGCTCTGGGGTTCACCCAGTCCAGTGAGGGTTGTGTCACCCCTGCCCTGTAACCCTGGGTGCGTCCATGCTGCTCACAGCCCAGTGCCCTCACCCTGGAGTAGGCCAGCCCAGTTACTCCTCACAGGGCGACACCAACAGTTCTTCCAGCTCCAAGTCTCGTCCCCCCAGAACTGTCCAGTCCCCATCCCTGGACGTCCCAGCAGTTATCACGTTGGCTGTGTCAGAGAGCCAGTGGCCACACAGCCTGCGAGTGAGCTGAGGGGGGTTTACCCGGTAGCTTAGCATGCAGCACTCAGCGAGTTTTGCAATGAAACGAGGGCACATGTATTAACGAACAGATCCGTGAGCAATTTCAGGTAAGAGTGAAAGAGAGAGGAAAGGCTACAGTAAAACAAACCAGACACGCTCTCTAGTGGCTAAACTGCATTCTAGCAAGTTACAATCTGCCCCAGGAGGCTCACAGAGGTGTGAGCTGCTCCATTCCTATTGATGGATGTTCCCATCCCCTCCTGTATCGGTGCTGGAGTGCCTGCTCCATGCAGTGAGCATGCCTGTTCTCAGCTCCCTACGCCCATCTCACAGCTCTGTGCCACGGGGATACATCAGCCATGGTCCATCATGCCATCTGGTGCCGGCAGGAACTCAGCGAGTCTCTCCCGGCGGAGAAGTGATTCATCAGCACTGGGGCACTGGTGCGGGGCTCTCTGGTGTCATTTTCAGCTTGACAGCCAATCCTTCCCATGTCAGCCCAGCACTGCCCCATACCCCAGACAGCACTGCCCAGGAAAGGGTGCCAGGGTAGGAAGGGGGGGGCGCTGAATGGCTTTGGGGTACACTTGTGGGGTGTTGAACTTCCTCAGTATTGCACACACGACTCCACTTTTTATTTTCAGCCTAAATCCAGTTAAAAGAGTTGAACTATCAAAACTTTCACTGAATGAAAAGTTCAGCATTTTTGATCAAAATGAACGATAACAGTCATCAGCTATGTTAAGGGCTGCTACAAAGAGCACGGTGATCAATTTTTCTCTTTCTACACTAAAGGTAGGAGAAGAAGCAAAGGGCTTAATCTCCAGCAGTGGAGATTTAGGTTCGATATTAGGAAAAACTTTCTGACTATAAGGGTAGTTAAACTCTGGAACAGGCTTCCAAGGAAGGTTGTGAAATACTAATCACTGGAGAACAGGTTGGATAAACATCTGTTGGGGCTGGTTTTACACACACACACACCCCCACACACACTCTCTCCAAATATCTGTGTTATTCTGTTACTATGCTCATTTGTAAGTAATTTTATTTTGATTTTTAACTTGTATGGTCCCAGTCACTGGAGTGCCATGCCGGAGCAGTGCAGAGCAACCAGTTACCTCTACCTCCTCTCCTCCACATTCCCCCCCGCCTCTTCCACCTCTGCATCCCCAGCGCACACTCCCCAAATCCCCTCTCCCTTCTGTGCTTCGCTTTCTTCTGCATCCATCCCCAACACCAGTGCGAGCCCCCACCTGGAAATCTGGGAAACTCAGACCCCACCCTGAGTGCTCTGGCTGGCCAATACTTCCCCGTTTGCAGCTACGGAGTCTGGGAGTTAAACAAAGAGAATATGACTGGGGAGGGGAATGAGGTGGGGGAGAACAGAAACTTGGGAAAACCAGCAATTAATGAATTTACAATATTAGGTAAGATGCCAACCCCCTGGGGCACCTCAACAATAGTTCCAGCCTCCAGTCTCCTCTGGCAATTGTGAGCAGCTGGTGCATCCTGGCCCCTCCCCCAGCTCCCCCACTCAGGGCTTGTTGTCCTGCCGTGGGGAAGCCCCGGGGCTCTGGCAGGTCCCTGTTGCCTGGGCAGCTCCAGGGGCTTTACCCCCAGACCCAGCTGGGGTAGTTTCAGCTTTAATGACTGGGTAGAGGGGCCTGCACTGGAGTCCCTTGGGAGGCTGCTGCTCTGTGCAGCTTCCACCCAAGCTACCTCTGTACCAGGGCGTGTGTTCGCGCCACCTCTGTGCTGTCTGGCACCTCAACGTCACCATCTCCGTTCTGCACCGTCCACTGTTTGTCATCCTCAGCTCAGCTCTGCTGAGAGGAACCAGGAGGATACAGGGCCTTTAACAGAGTCCTCACCGCCACACAGCCCTGCCAGCAGAAGGTAGGAGCCTCTTTCTGAAACCAAGACCTACCACATCTACTGCTTCCCTGCAGCCGCTCGGCCAGTAACACTGTCACCGAAGGAAATTTGGCTGGTCAGGCACAATTTGTTCTGACAAATCCCTGCTGGCTATTCCGTGTAACCCTGTTATCCTCCTGGTGCTCACAAGCTGATTGGTTAATCATTTGTTCCAGTATCTTTCCAGATATTGAATTTCGGCTGCCTGGTCTATAATCCCCCGGGGCCAATTTGTTCCCTTTTTAAGGAGAGATCCCATGGTTGTTCTCCAGTTCTCTGGGATCTCACCCATCCTCCACGAGTTGTCAAAGATAATCGCTAATAGTTCCAAGACAGCTTCAGCTAGTTCCTGAAATACCCTGGGGTGAATTTCATCAGGCCCTGCTGACTTGAATACATCTAATTTATCTAAATAGTCTTTCACCTGTTCTTTCCCTGTTTTGGTTTCCATTCCTTCCCCCTTGCTGTTAATATTAATTGTGTTAAGTATCTGGCTACAATTTACCTTTTTAGTGAGACAGAAACAAAAGAGGCATTAAACACCTCAGCCTTCTTGGTGGCATCCATTACTAGCTCTCCCTCCCCACTAAGCAGTGGGTCTAAACTTTCCTTTCTCTTTCTGCGAATGTACGTATAGAGCCGCTTCGAGTTCCTTTCATCTCCCCTGCTAGTGTAACTCGCATTTTGTGCCCTTGCTTTTCTGGTTTGGGCCCTAGGTGCTTGCACTGTTCTTTTGTTCTCCTCCTTCGCAATTTGTCCATGTTTCCACTTTTCGCAGGAGGCCTTTTGGATTTTCAGCTCATTAAAGAGCTAATTAAATTCCTCTCTTTATGCAAAGAATAGGTGCTGCACAGCAGCGACATTGCAAATCACCCCCCTCTGCACCAGATAACAGCATGCCTCAGCCCTGACTACAGAGCCACCGTCAGAGCAGAGGGTTCCCATGGCACAGCCAGCCCTAGAGCCAGCTGGCATGGTGGGTCTGTGATACGGCACCAGGAGCTGAGACCAAATCTCCCACCGTGTATGGGGCTGTGGGGCCACCAGAATGGTGGTGCTGAGTGCGAGGGTGCTCAGCTAGGCCATGCAGCTCGAGGAGGAACATTGCATGCTGGGAGCTGTGGTCTCCACAGCATGTATCTGTAAATTAACGCTGCTATGTGACCCATCCTCCCCATTGGCTCATGCACCATGGGTCTCTCTGGCCCCCTCTCCTTAGCAGACGACACCAGGAGTAAAGGAGCCGGCGAAGCCCTGGGTGGAGTCGTGCGGCCCTGGTTCAAGGCCCAGCCCCGCCAACAGGAGCAGGTCACACAGAGCGAGTGATTTGTGTTTATTTGCGCTCTTAGCTCACGTTCCCCGCAGGTATAAATGGGCGCAGTTCCACTCAGCGCAGCAGAGCTGGACTCACGTACACCCCCGTGAGTTCAGCCCTTTACACGGAGCTTTAATTTCATTTCTATCTATCTGCCTCTGCACAGCACCTTGGGAGGCCGGAGGGCACCACAGGACAGGCCGTTCTGGTCCCCGGGCGGCCACGCTCCCCTTGTCTGTGCTGTTACAGGGAACAAGGCAGGGGCGGGTGGGGTTGTGGGTTTGCAGGATGCAGAGAAAGGGGCCTTGGATCCATCCCAGCCCTACAGCAGGAGAAGCGGGGGGCGTTTGTACTGGCTGGGGGGGGAAGAAGAGGGGTTGGGATCCAGATTCCGTGTAACTGATCTCAGGGGCGTGGAGGGGAGGGGCTGCTGCCTAGCTACACAAGGGAGGTGAGGCCTGGAAGGAGTCTGCCTCAGGTGGGTGCAGTAGCTAATCTCCGCTTGATCCTCCATCCGCCGCCTCTCTCAAGGGGGGCGTCTGGCTCCGCAGCGTGAGGCCGGAATAGCAGCCAGCACAGTACAGTCTGTCTCTTGCTCTCTGCTTGGCTTGGCGCTTCGCCACCGTGGGCCTTTCGTCTTCTCTCCTGGTCCTGGGGCTCAGGATCCCCTCAGCAGAGCGCCCCTCCTGCACGAGACAGAGAGGGGTCACCTACAGCGTCCTCGCCGCCCGCTGCTCCTTGCCGCCATAGGACAGGGTGCCAAGGGATCCCAGAGGAGCTAGCCAGGCCTGGCACACACGACCACCGCCCTTCAGGCAGAGGAGCAGAGTGGGGGCAGGGTGCTCTGACAATCAGCCGATGGCTGAGGAACCAGGCACTCCTGACTGCTAATCTTGGCTCCATCATGGACTCACCATGTGCCCGGTAAGCTCTCCGTGCCTCAGTTTCCCCATCTGTCTAATGGCGATAGTACTGACCCGCCTCCTGCAGGGACCTGGGAGGATTCAGTCGTTACTGTCCCTAGTGTGCTCTGAGCCCAGACAGCGCTAGCGAAGGAGCAGTACAGCCCCAGCAGCTCTTCCCTTCACCCTGACTGAGCCGGGCAGGACGGAGCCAACGCCTCCTTGCCAGCCGGGACTCAGTCGCTGTCTCTCTGCAGCAGGCGGCTCGGTGATAGGTGCCAGGGAGAGCAGAGCAATCTGTGCTCTGCTGCGCGTTCCCCAGGGCATCTCCCCGCATGTCCCAGCCGGAGGTGGGGGCTGTGACGGGACTTTCCGATCCTCTGTGGACAGTGGCAGCAGCAGGTACCGTCCCCCCCTTCGCTCTGCCCTCCCCCCACTGTCCTGCATTCCCTGACCAACTGCGGCAGGTTAGTTGTGTTTGAAGGAAGGGGAACAGAGCGTCCCCGGCTCCGAGTCCTGCCCTCCCTGGGGCCCCTGGGTTGCCTCGTGCTGTTCCCCCTGAGGCTTCTCTCACCTGGCCAGTGGCTACAGATCCGTGGCAGCCAGGACAGGGGAGCTTGGGGGCGGGGAGTTTGTCTTTGACTTCCTCAGGGGGGCTCTGCAGGAGGAGAGGAGAGGGTCAGGGCGAGTCACTGGGAGGCCAGGGCTTACAGGGCAGCATGGGGCGAGGCCGGGGGGATGCGTGAAAATGGTTCACACCCTCCTGGCCCTGCAGCAACGGTGAGCCACCGTCCCTGGGCTGCACTGGTCCGGCACGTGAGGGCCTGGGCGGATTCGCTGGGGATCTAAGGCTCTGTCCAGGCTGCAACTGGGGAGACAGACTCGCGCTAGCTCCTCTCAGGCAAGTGCGCTAAAAATAGCCATGTGGCCGTGGCAGCGAGGGTGGCAGCTCAGGCCCGGGGGGTGGGCGGGCTTGGACACGGGGGACTAGCCCGAGCCGCCACCCGCACCGCACCGTCCACACTGCTATTCTTAGCATGTTACGTGGAGCAGAGCCAGCGTGAGTCTGCCTGCCTGGGGGCCACGTTCCCAGCTCCAGCGTAGACAGACCCCTCGAGGGAGGCTCCCCCCTGCTGTCACAGCCGTGGGGGGGTCTCAGCACCGTGCTCACCTCCCCACCAGCTCCTACGGCTTCCCTTCCTCCAGGAGGGGGCTGGTTTGCTCCGTGGCTGTGGCGCATGGAGCTCTCCCCAGTCCTGTTCTTTCTGCGCCAGCATTTCCCTCATTCACTCCCCTCCCATCTCCTGGAGCATGTGCCCTGGCTGTATCCTGGCCGACACGGTCTCCCAAGAGCAACCGGAACGTTGAGCCCCAGTGATTACGGAACAGGCTTTTGTTGCCTGTTAGTTAGTCCGGAGCTCATGGCTTCCACCCTCTTCCCCTCTTACTGTACCCAGCCTATGATGGACCCAGAGCCGGGTCTCCAAGTGGGCTTCCTTGCGGGTCTGTCTTGCTGTGGTTTCTGGCCTTCCCTCTTAACTCTCTCTTGCTGGTGGTTGTCCTGCAGGAGAGAGCTGCGCATCAGGGACATGCTGCAAGGCAGGAGTTGGGGGGGGGTGTGAATGTCACCGCCTGCTGGCTGGGCACAGCCTACACAGGGGATAAAGCTCCTACTACTGCTGACAGCCATTGGAGATCTCCTTTAGCGCAAGCGGGAGCGGCTTCCTGAAGATGGGCACCGGGAGAGCGGGAGAGAGGAGTGAAGAAACAGCAGCTGGCGAGAGGAAAAATAAGAAATCGGACGGGCTTACACTGCCCCTCCCCCCTCAGCAGCACTTTGAGGGCTTCCAGGGTGTCCAAACCCACGACTGGCACCTCGGGAACTGGGCCCCAGTGTCGTTTTTATACGAGCGAGAATTGAAACTGTCAGGTCACAACCTGCCGCCAACAGAGCCGGGGCTGGGGGGTGAAGGGGAAGAGACTGTGAACTCTGAGCAGATTCTGAGAGAGGAAAAGTTAGGAATAAAAATCTGTTCCAAACAGAAAAGTGTTTGCAGCCTTTCCCCCAGTGCCTGTGTGAGCAGGGTCTGAAGGAGCTGGGGGCGCAGCCTGTGTGTGCATAGACACGCCCACCCTGCCTCGGTGTGCAGCGTGATGGAGCGGCTTTCCCAGAGTGATCCCTGTGGGCTGGTGCTGGGTTACAGAACACGCGGAGTGTAACCTTTTCTGAGTGATGGGCCTGAATATTTGGATGCTAATATCTAAACTGTATCATTAAATTGATTAACTCACATTTGGGATAGTGCTGATTATGTATTTTATGTATCTTATGACTTTTAACCCAGACTTTGTATTTCTGTACAATTCAAGCATTGTGCCCAGGTGTACAGACACCTTTCCTTAGCCCCGGGTACTAGATCATTTTCACATTAGCCTGAATGCAGGGCTAATGAAACGTGGTTTCCTTATTGTACAAGTAACAGGCAGCAGAACGGCACTTAGCCTGCCTGCCTGAGCGGTTCCCTTAAACTGAACCTCATTTGCTCAGCGGAGGGTAGAGAAGCTAAATCCTACCTACTATCTGACCTTCTCCTTTCTTCTGTTCGAAGCCAGAGCTGTTAGACTCCACTGAGAGTCCTTGTTTTGTCCAATGACGGCTAGAGCTAAAACCACCAATAACCAGCTGCTGAGCCTTAGACCTGGTGTGGGACAGTGTTGTCCTCAAAGACCCTGCCCAGCCTGCACTAGCAGAGACGTTTCCTGCTACCCACTGAGGGCTGGGTTAAGTGGTGGGGCCTCAGGGCATGACTCTGCAGCAGAGAGACCGTGGGGCCGGGGCCATTGGCTGCAGCAGAATGAACAGTCCCAGCAGCGGGCAGTGCCGGGCAGAGAGAACAATGGTAACTGAGCTAGTTGCAGCCGCAGTGCAGTGGCTCAGGCATGGCTTGATGTCCCGTCTCCACCCCGGGGTGTGAGGTGAACTCACGTGCTGGCACCGCTGCTGACCAAGCACAGTAACTGCGGGTGGGGTGCGGTGGAGGGAGAGGGGAGCGATGTGTTAAATGAACATTTGTTGTCAGACTTTCACAGCGCAAGGTGATAAACTGAGGCAAAGGGCACTGCCCAACATACTCTGGGGTGGGTGTTTACTCGGGGTCACGTGCTTTCGGATTGTGGTCATGGTGTTTCCCCAAATTAATGCCGGGTTCCTTTCCCCTTTTATTAAAAGTTTTCTTTGCTAGCCACAGACTCAGTGCTTGCAAGGGGGGACGAGAGGGTTAAATTTTCCCAGGTTACTGGGTGGGGACTTGAGGCGGTTCTGTTTTGTTTTGTTAAGAGGAACCCCAAGATACTGAACCCAGCCCTTGTTACTGCCGGCTCCACCTGGCAGAAGGGTTACACTTGCGTTTCTCTTTCCACTGGGGACTACTTTGGGTAGTGGAAGTACACACACCAAACAACCACATCTCCACAGAATTTCTTCAAATGCCTGAGCTGTGCCCTGAGAGCAGCGGGCACCGTCAGGGTGTGCATTAGCTGGCTGCTGGGCCACTTATCAGGTGGCCTTTCCAGTTTGTATGTCATCACCGCCTGACCCTTCGCTCTCACTCAGGCAAGAGCCGCCTATTTAACCCCTTTTGTCTCTCCTCCGGATGCCCCAGGCTCAGGGATACTAACCCACCGCAGTCAGTGCCTTCCCCACCCTGGCACTGCTGCTTGTAAGCAGCGGAGACAGAGTATGAGACGTGAAAAAACTTTGTCATCATCACATTCCTCTGGCCTGAGCAGAGTGTCTGTCCCTGGAGCCTGCTCCTGCGATCTCAGGGACGTCAGGGTAGCAGATGCTTTTAGGATTGGGTTTGCTTTTGGAGCTGCCTTTCCTTGGGTCTGGTACAGCACCGCTCGCCTCGTTGGCACGTAACAGCTAGCACCAGAGTCTGGTCCCCTCACTCTCACTGACCAAAATCTCTCACCACCAACGGCTCCAGTGGCCCCGTGGGGCCACTCCCGGAACAAGGTGCTACCGTACAGAACCCAGCCCATAATGAACAGTGATAGTCTGCGGGGCTCAGACACCAACCGTAGTGTTCCCAGCACTCATGCTATAGCCTAGCTGCTCGGATATGCAAATCTCTGCCTCTCGATTGGCTCACAAGAGACAAAGACTACCTTTTCTTGGACCTCTAACTCCGCCCACATTTCTCAGCTAGCCTGACAATGTTTATTGGGGTGGGGTGGGGTGGGGGGATGATTTGGGTCTCATAGTCCTGAGTCCCTGCACATACCCACATACCTGTGTGGGAGACATTAAGGACAATGTAACTGTTTACAAGGGCTCCATGATTCAGCAAACAGCAAGACTTGTTGTGCCTGGAGATAATTATTAACACTGACTTCATGCTGGTCAATATTTACCGTAGGTCTCAGGTCAGTAATGTTGATGTTCACCTGGGAAGCCAGTGGGCCGGCTTCAGAGCTTCGGGTCATGGGGCGGGGGGGAGGGTTTGCACTAACTTTTTTTTTTAATTAAATGCCCTGTGCTACAAAGCTGTAAAGCTGCAAAGGAGTAAATCCAGAGTAACTCCACTTAATCCAGTGGTTACTCGAGATTTACCCTGGGGTAACAAAAGTCACTCATGCTAATGGAGTTACTCCAGATTGACACCGGTATAACTGGGATTATAGCCTGCCCCCTATGAGTTCACTATCTATCGAAATGAAGAGTCGCTGGGCTATCTTCCCCTCTGCGGCCCTGCAGCCCTGCCCCAGAGGGAACTGGGGTTTATTTGTTTAGTTTATCTTTTTATTTATTACCTTCTTTAGAAGGGAAGAAAGGTTCTTGCAGCTCCGTCCGGGGAACCCACTGCACCTAGAACTGGGCCTGAAGCCAGTGGGATCCGAAAGAAGCAGCATTTCTTAGCAGGGCACCTAAAGGAGACTCCACCTAGGTCGTGCTTACGTGCCCCGAATCAGCCCTCCAGCCCCTGGTCCATCTGTCTCGCTGGCAGAGGGGCCCACAGGGCAGCTTGTGCTCTCACTAGGGACAGCAGGGTTGGCCAATCGGAAGCCCCCTGGTAAAATGCAGCCTATGGCCAATGGAGGCTATGGGTCCCAGCATGCAGTGCTCCAGCACGATCTGGGTGGGCGCAGCTTAGCTCCACAGGCTGCGTCCTGCAGCTCCTGGGGACTTCCCAGCCCTCAGTCTGAGCGACCCCGGCTGGTCTCTGCCTCTTACCTTGGGGGACACTAGAGGGCTGTAGCAGCCCGAGCAGGGCAGCCTGGGTCGCTTGGGTTTTAGTGTGCGCGGCTCAGTTCCTTCAGCCGCCCTCCTGCCTCGCCCGTGTGGTGCAGGCCCCTGTGCAAGGAGAGAGCTGGCATTGGGCTCTGCTGCCAGCGAGCAGCACGGACGGGGCACATCTCGCCCCTGGGCTGGCCTGGGCACACCGAGCTCTCCCGGCCAGCTCCCTAACGCCAGTGATGGGCGCGGTGCTGGGAGCAGAGCAGCGGGGAGCCGTGGGGCGGGAGTGCTGCGGGACAGGCTAAGGGCTGGAACGCACCATGGGCGGCCGGTATCCACGGCCAGGGCAGGCTAAGCCTCCCCTAACCCAGGCCATGGCCTCGCCCATCTTCTGCCCCAAGGCCCCACCCCCTCCCTCTTTCCCCTGAAGCTGATGGGGGCTCAGCTCCAGTCAGCAGCCTGGAGCTCAGGCCCACCAGCAGCCAGGGCCTGGGGCTGCCCTGGGAAGCTGGGGCTAGCCAGGGGATCGGGCCAGCGGCCCCGGGGCAGCACTTGGGCCGGCCGGAGGTCAGGCCAGCGGCTTGGCCCAGTGGTCAGGCCAGCGGTTCAGATGGAGAGGGCTGGCACGGCTGGGGCGTGATGGCCGGCAGCTCAGGGCAGGCAGGGCTGGGGGCTCCTCTGGCGGAGGGTGGGGCTCTGGGGCTCCTCCGGCCATAGGGAGGGTGCAGGAGGAAGGGGTTGGGCCCAGCGGGTTAGCCTCCCCGAAATGGGGGTTCACCCGCCCATGTAATGCACTAAAGAAAACCCGCAGCGGGCAGGGGCACAGGGACCTTGCAAGCCCTGGTTAGTGCGGATGCAGAGGCACTGGCTGGCTGGTGATCAGCAATGGAGTCTCTGGCATCCAAGGGCGTGTCTGCACAGCAGCTAAACACCCGCAGCTGGCCCGTGCCAGCCGACTCGGGCGCTTAGGACCCGGGCCGTGGGGCTGTGTCACTGCTGTGTAGACGTCTGGGCAGGTCCCCGAGCTTGGGCTGCAGCCTGAGCCCAGATGTCTACACAGCAATGAAACAGCCCAAGCCCCGCAAGCCCAAGTCAGCTGGCACGGGCCAGCCGCAGGTGTTTCTTCGCTGTGCAGACATACCCTAAGCTGAGCCCTCGGCAGTGTGCTGTGGCCTTCCTTCCGGGCCTCCCTTTCCCCTCAGTAACGCCCGTCCCCTCTCCCTGAGCATGGGCGCTGGCTGCCCCAGCCTCCCAAGGACACACCAGCTCCCCCTGGGCCCTAGCGCTTAGGCCGTGGAGTTTCATTGCGTGTTAGCCGGGCCGTGGGTAAATCACAATTCTTTTACAAAATGCATGACAGCGTCAGCGGCAAAATATTGAATTTCCCCGAGTTTGCACACAATGAATTTCACAACTAAATTCAGAGAGACAAGGTGGGGGAGGTGATACCTTTTCCTGGAATTGCTGTTGGTGAGAGAGACGAGCTTTCCACCTGAAACAGAGCTCTTAGCGCTCGTCTCTTGTTTACACAGAGCTTGCGCAACAGAAGTTGGTCCAAAAGAGATACTACTTCACTCACCTTGTCTCGCAAATACCCTGGGTCCAGCCCGGCTACAACAACGCTGCAAACCACAACTGAACTACGCCAGTTTCAAGGGTGGTCAGTTTTGAGTAGCCTTACTAGTAAAACTAATTCCAGCCGTGCAACTGACTAGCTAAGGGAATTGTTTGTAGTAAGGACTCTGTTGCAGACATTTTCTTTAAAAAAAAATATTGGAAAGATCACGGTTTGGAGGCACAGCCCGATTTCTGGGCCCTCCGTGACATGGTGATTTGCACAGGGCCCAGCTCATTAGTTAACATGAAACTCACAGCTGCCACCTCCTCTCTTCTTACTGTACCTGGAGGCTGATGTTGGCAGGGGAAGAAAGAACAGTCATATAGCCGTAGTTGTAAAGTGAGTGCCCTGGTGAATTCGATCTGGGTCCAGGTCGCAGCTGCGGATCTCTCTCAACTTCCCTCCTGGTTCTCACTTCTGAATCCTGGACCTGCAGAAGGACAGTGTTAACGCCACACTGCAGTGTGATCTCTGGGTAACGGGGGGCCCATGGGACAGCATGGGTCTGAGCGGGGGGAGCTCTGCTTCGGGCAGCAGGCCCCCCGCTGAGTTCATTTCAGGCTGAGTTTGCCATTAAATCTCCACTGGCGCCTGAATGGGGCTTTCCCTTCCCTGTGCTGACACTGCAGTGCACCAGGAGCTGAGAGCAGCGATGGAGACACCTCTCCCCTGTGCTCTGGGAGCTCCCCTGGGACCTCAACATCAGCTCCCAGCTTCCCAGTGTCCTGCAATGGTCCTTTCCATGGTGCGCTGGGTGCACTCGGGCGGCCAGGTGAGCTTTACTCCTGCTAACGCTGCCAGTGGTGCAGAGAGCAAACAGAAGGAGGTTGGGATGCTGTCGAACAGATGGCCAGCAGACCAAGGCAGGAGGCTAATTCACTCGCCTGTTAAGTTAGTTTCAGAGGTCACGGAAATGATATTGTCTTCACTTACCTGTAACCTGTCGAATGCTATCAGGTCACTTTAGGTTTGACCCTAGATCAAAGGCTGTATTAGCATTTAGATGAGCATGTACTTGGAGTGCAAACTTCCTGAAAAACCAGTGACTGTTACCTCTTATCTGTTTTTATTATAACGTGACAATTGCCTTATGTACATCACTAACCAAATTACTCCTCAAATAAATCTTTTGAATGCTGACGAAGGGTTTAAGGACTTTAACAAGCAAATGCTAATGTCAAAGCAAGTGGTCACTGATGCGGCGACCTGAAGTCCTGGACTCCATCTGTGTTCTTCAAAGGAAGCGCCCACGTGGGTGAAACGCCAGCGTGTCTTCTGTGAGCCGGATCTACAAATACTGATTCAAGGGCATGATCCAGCATCTCTGGACTAATGGATTCTGATAGGGGGAATCCTGAGCGATTGGACAGAGGTCCCCAAAAACCAATTTGGGAAACCCTGAGAGACGTACGGTGAACTAGCAGAGATCTCTGCTGTCATTTGGACTTACAAACTCTGACTCAGCTGTTATGTATTTTACCTGCTTCAACCTCTCAATAACTCTCGTTCCTTTTCTTAGCTAATACGTATTTAATTTACTAGAGAAATTAGTTCTTTGGTGTGAGCTCCTGAGCATCCACTGAGCTGGGGTGAGTGACTGGCCTTTGGGGTCGGGGCGGCAGTGCCCTGATGCACGGTGATTTCTGGTTTACGTGACCTTTGTCACTAAGTCCAGTTTGTCTGGGTGGTTAGGTTGGCTGAAGAGCCTAAAGGACCTGTCTGTGGCTCCATAGGAAGATTAACAGAGTGCTCCAGGAGCCCGTGTCTGTTACTGGCTTGGTGACATCTAATTATAGAACACAGCACCAGTGTGGGGGGTCTGCCCCGGCTTCTGCCAGTCTGCCCTGAGACGCACTCACAGCCGTGAGCCCCTCCGGACAGCGTGACGGAAGTGACAGGGCCAGGGGCTGTGGAAGGACAGGACGGGGGCTGTCATGCACTATGGGAACATCACAGCGGGCAGGGGAACTAGGAGCTTGCAAGGCCTGGTGGAGCTGGAGTTCGCTGGAGCTGCTGAGCCTCCTGGCGCCTGCCTCTGCATCCTGGCCTGGCCTCGGTCGGGCTGCACCACTAGCTAGTCCATTTCCCTGCCGCACGCCACGAAATATCAGGATCGTGCTTGGTTTGCTCCGGGGTGATGGAGCTGTGCCCTGTGCCCCTCCTGCCGAGCCACCGTTTCCCCCACCCCTGTCCCGGAGCGTGGGCTGGACCGCCGGGCTTCATCGCCCCTTGGCTAATCTGGGGCTCATGGGATCCAGATTCTCCCACACCAGGTGGCCGGTTTTCAGCCGGAACGTCTGGTTGCAAAGGGAACCTGGCAGCATCCAGCCAGCACAGCTGAGCAGACACTCAAGGTCTGGTTACCTGCAGTAACCAGCTGCTCCCACAGGAAGGGCAGCAGCTGCTTCTCGAGCCTGGAGGAGTGGCTCTGCGGAGCAGCCTTTCCCGCCCCGCACGCCTGAGGGAGAGATCTGGGGGCTCCGGGAACGGGCTCCACAGTAGGTACCAACACTGTCCAGGGGGCAGGAGGGTAACCTGCCTGCTCCCATCCCGCTGTGCCCTGACCCCCACTCCAGGGACCGACCCAGCCACCCCACTGTGCCCCAATTTCCCCAGCCCCTCACTCCGGGGACTGACCCACCCACCCCACTGTGCTCCGATTTCCCCAGCCGCTCACTCTGGGGACCCCTCCACCCTGCTGTGCCCCGATTCCCCCAGCCCCTCACTGCAGGGACCCCTCCACCCTGCTGTGCCCCGATTCCCCCAGCCCCTCACTGCGGGGACCCCTCCACCCTGCTGTGCCCCGATTCCCCCAGCCCCTCACTGCGGGACCCTCCACCCTGCTGTGCCCCGATTCCCCAGCCCCTCACTCCAGGGACCCCTCCACCCTGCTGTGCCCCGATTCCCCCAGTCCCTCACTGCGGGGACCGACCCACCCACCCCACTGTGCCCCGATTCCCCCAGCCCCTCACTGCGGGGACTGACCCCTGCCATGCCCCAATTGGGCAGGTTCCGCGTCAGCTCCTCCCAGGGCCGGCTCCAGGCACCAGCTGAGAAAGCTGGTGCTTGGGGCGGCAGATTCTAGGGGGCGGCTTCCGCCCAATCCTAGGGTGGCACTGACGCTTTTTTTTTTTGCTGCTCCTGCCACCCTGTAGGGGGCAGAGGAGGGGAGTGCCCTGCAGCAAACTCGGCAGGGCAGCCCGCGTCCTTCCCTCCCCGCCGACCGGAGCAGCTCGGAGCTCTCCAGTGGTGAGCGCCCCCCCTTCTCTCTCTCCCCTCGCTCCCTCCCCTTCCCCCATTAGCCCGGGTGCACGCTCTGCAGCACAGGGAGGCCCCTGGCTCCGGCCGCCCTGTGGGGTTTTTTGTCTTGTTTTTCCCCTGCTTTGCCGGCCACGCTGTTCCCCCCCCACCCCCGCTTTGCCACCCCGGCTGTGCCCCAGGTTGGGTTTTTTTCACCTGCTTTGCCGCTCCGGCTCTGCTGCAGGGTTTTTTTTCCTTCCCTGCTTTGCCGTTCCAGCTGTGCCGTTTTTGTGTCCCCACCCTGCTTTGCCGCTCTGGCTGCGCTGTGTTTTCTTTTTCTTTTTTTTTTCTTCACCTGCTTTACCGCTCCAGCCCCACCGTGGTTTTATGTTGTTGTTGTTTTCCCCCCTGCTTTGCTGCTCCGGCTGTGCTGCAGTTTCCCTTTGCCATTCCAGCCGCACTGCTTTCCCCCTCCCCGCTTTGCCGCTCGGCGCCCTGCCCCTTTTTTGCTTGGGGCGGCAAAAAAGCCAGAGCCGGCCCTGGCTCCCGGCATGGGTGGAGAGCGAGCGATGGGGGGGAGGACATGTGAGGCAGGGGGCGGGGCCTCAGGGGAAGAGGCGGGGCAGGGGTGTTCGGATTTCAGGGATCAGAAAGTTGGCAACCCTACCTCCGGCTTGGCAGGTCTTAGGAGACTCAGGGAGCCTGGTCTCCAGGTAGGTCTGCGTTTGGGTTGCTGCTGCTTCTCCACTTGTCTCCTGGCTCTCGCTGGTTTACCTGGCTGCAGAGAGAGGATGAGAGCTGAGAGCCGGCTCAGGGCTCGGCGCAGTGTGCGCTGCCTCAGCACCAGCGCCAGGGCCTGCCCCGGGCAGGGCTGGGCCGGGCGGCTGGGGGCTGCACTTGGCCCGTGGGAGGTCCCGCAGGGGCCCCCACGAGTGTTTTCCGGGGCCCCTTGAGTGTTTCCCGTCTTCCCGCGGCTCCGGTTGAGCTCCCGCAGGGATGCCTGCGGCAGGTCGACCGGAGCCCGGACGAGTGGACCTGCCGCGGGCATGACTGCGGAGGGGGCGCTCGTCCCACGGCTCGGCTGGACCTCCCGCAGGCATGACTGCGGCAGGTCAACCGGAACCGCGGGACCACGGCACCCGCCGCAGTCATGCCTGCGGCAGGTCCGCTCGTCCCGGGCTCCGGAGCCGCGGAGCCCCCCAGGGAAAGGGCCGCCCCACGCGCCTGCTTGGCGCGCTGGGGTCTAGAGCCGCCCCTGAGCGGGGGCCCCCCGCCGCCGAAGACCCCGGGCCCCCGGAATTCTCTGGGCGGCCCTGTCCCCGTGCCCCTGCTGGGAATGGGCAGGGCCGGATTAACACGGGGCTTTAGGGGCTGCAGCCCAGGGCCTCGGGCTAAGGGGGGGCCCACAAAGATAAATCCATAATTATCTACAATTCAGTGGTCACCAACCCACTGATCCTGGAGCCTCTACCAGTCGAGCGCAATCTCCGGGCTGCTAAAAGTCCAGCGGCGCAGCAGGGCTCAGGCAGGCTGCCTGCATGCCGTGGCCCCACGCCTGGAAGCGGCCGGTGCTGGGGCGTCTCCGCGGCCCCTGGAGGAGGGGGAGGCTCTGCGTGCTGCCCCCGCCCCCGGCACCAAGAACCGGCCAATGGGAGCTCCAGGGGCGGCGCTTGCAGGCACGGGCAGCGCGCGGAGACACGCTGTTCCCCTCCCACTGGGGCGCGCAGAGACATGCCAGAAGCCAGCCACTTCCGGGAGCGACATGGGGCCATGGCCTGCAGTCAGCCTGCCTGAGTCCTGCTGGGCTGCTGGCCAGGAGCTGCCGATGGTAAGCGCCTCCTGGCCGGAGCCTGCACCTCTCACCCCTTCCTGCACCCCAACCCCCTGCCCCAGGTCAGAACCCACTCCTGCACCCCAACTCCCTCCCAGACCCCGCACCCCCTCCTCCACCCCTACCCCCTCCTACACCCAAACTCCCTCCCAGACCCCACACCCCCTCCTCCACCCCAAACCCCTCCTGCACCCAAACTCCGCACCCCCTCCTGCACTCCAACCCCCTGCCCCAGGTCAGAACCCCCTCCTGCACCCCAACTGCCTCCCAGACCCCGCACCCCTCCACCCCTACCCCTCCTGCACCCAAACTCCGCACCCCCTCCTGCACTCCAACCCCTGCCCCAGGTCAGAACCCCTCCTGCACCCCAACTGCCTCCCAGACCCCGCACCTCCTCCTCCACCCCTACCCCTCCTGCACCCAAACTCCGCACCCCTCCTGCACTCCAACCCCTGCCCCAGGTCAGAACCCCTCCTGCACCCCAACTGCCTCCCAGACCCCGCACCCCTCCTCCACCCCGACCCCTCCTGCACCCAAACTGCCTCCAAGACCTCGCACCCCTCCTCCACCCCTACCCCTCCTGCACCCAAACTCCGCACCCCTCCTGCACTCCAACCCCTGCCCCAGGTCAGAACCCTCCTGCACCCCAACTGCCTCCCAGACCCCGCACCCTCCTCCACCCCGACCCCTGCCCCAGGTCAGAACCCCTCCTGCACCCCAACTGCCTCCCAGACCCCACACCCCTCCTCCACCCCGACCCCTCCTACACCCAAACTCCTCCCAGACCCCACACCCCTCCTCCACCCCAAACCCCTCCTGCACCCAAACTCCACCCCCTCCTGCACCCCAACCCCATACCCAGGTCACAACCCCTCCTGCACCCCAACTGCCTCCCAGACCCCGCACCCCCTCCTGCATCCAAACTCCACACCCCCTCCTCCACCCCGACCCCTGCCCCAGATCAGAACCCCCTCCTGCACCCAAACTCCCTCCCAGACCCCGCACCCCCTCCTCCACCCCAACCCATCTCTCTGGTGACTCCGTTGTTCCCAGCTCACCTCTCTCAGAGGAGAATAGCAGCCAGGACAGGGTTGGGAAGGGGGTGGCCTGCGTTTCTTGTCCTCCCTCCTGACTCGCAGCCGATCCTGGGGGTGGAGAGAATTCGGCACTTAGGCCACGTCTCGTTGCCAGAGTGTGTTTCGTGCCTGCTCACTGCCCAGTCTCAGGGCAGGCGCAGAGCAGGATCAGCTCCGTGGGGCAGGGCGGGGTGCGCTCGCCGGCTGGCTGGGCGCCCGAGGCTGGCACTGGCGCAGCAGGGAGGTGGCAGAGCACAGGGTAACAGAGGGGAGAAATGCAGAGCACATCGTCCGTGCCCGGCACCAAGGCAGGGTTAGTCTCCACCGTCCCTGGCGCCTGTCTGAGTGATGGCAGCCCACCTGGGCTGCCCCATGGCCCACACGCCACCTGCCATCTTGTTGTGCTGCATACTGAGCTCTGCCCCGCACGTCTCCTAGGCCAGGCCTGGCCAGGGTGTCCTCAGAAGGCAGCGTTATGGCGTCTCCCACAGGGCCTGCCTGGGCGCACGGGCGAGGAGGCCCCGTCACAGCACTGCCCGGTGAGGCTCTCACTCTGCTCTGTACACTAGGGGGTCTGCTGATTGTGGCCAGGTGACGTGTCCGTGTCACTAGCTTTGGGGATGTTAATTTTATTTTCAATAGTTGAGTTTGGGTTTCTGCTTTTCGGAAGAAATCCTCCCCAGCAGGGATAAGGACCAGAGAAGAGGAGTGGAGTTCTCGGCTCTCTGGCCACCCACCCGGACCAGGAGATTTGTAGCGGGAAGTCTGGGGAGGAGACCCTGCTCCAGCTCCCTGCTCGGGGGCAGGAGGTCTGTCTACCCACACCGCAGTGCTCGCAGGCCGGCCTCACACCGAGATGGCAGGATAGCGGTGTTTGGCTCAATGGTTATGGAGCCTGGAGCTATCTCGCTCCCCTTCCTTCTGAGCCCCCATTTCCCCTCTGTAGCACCCCTCCCCTCTGCCTGAGCACAGGCTGGGGTGCTGTGCATGTGACATCGCCTCTCTCTTGCACTCACGCCTTGAAGCTTCACCTCTTCCTTTTTTAGAGAAGTCAGGACGCCTGGTCTCCAGGTATGTTCAGGCCTGGGTCTGTGTCTGGGTTGCTGCTGTTTCTCCACTTGTCTCCTGACTCTCACTGGTTTACCTGGCTGCAGAGAGAGGGTGAGAGCTGAGAGCCGGCTCAGGGCTCGGCGCAGTGTGCGCTGCCTCAGCACCAGCGCCAGGGCCTGCGGCTGGGGGCTGCGGCCCGTGGAGGGCAGAGAGGTCCCTGAGTAGTTGTAGGACAGTGAAGCTGGGCGAGCTAAGCTGGAAACATGCAGGTCAGTCCCCTGGGGGGCAGCTGGGCTCTCTGCAGCCTGTCGGGGAAGGCCCCTCCCCGTGCCCCTGCTGACACTGGCTGGGACGGGGCGGGCAGATTGAAGCACCCTGCAGAGCGGTTCATGCCGGCAGCAGGGCCATGCAGCCGGTCGGAGTGCGGCAGGCTAGTGCGCTGTGAATTCACACCCCGGCGTGCCACACGCTGGCTCGCCGTGTGGACAAGCTCTGAGACAAGGGGCAGATGCGGCTTCCCCTGGTGATGCAGCCGCGCTGGGGTTGTGACAATCTATCGCGCTGTCTCCCTGAGCCCTGCCCTGGCTTCTGTCCCTCGGCGCTCTGCATGCAGTGGGGGCACCCATGGGAGAGCCCCCCGTGACAGTCAGGACAGGTGAGCACAGAGAGAAGGACAAGGAGTGACACCCTAGAGAACCCTGCAGAAGGAGGGGAGCCCGCAGCACCCTACAGGGAAATAGAGGGGATGGGGACGAGCAGCATACATGGGAATGGGGGATTACAGTAAGGCCTTTCCACCTTAACTCTGACCTCGGGAGGCTGAACTCTGCAGCCCCCTTGTTCTCCATGCAACTTGTGTTTTGTATGGAAACACTGTCAGTACAACAATGGCAGCCCGCAAACACCCAGCGTCTGCTGGGCCCTTCCTAGGGATGGTCTGGGAAGGGCTGGCTGGAGGACAGGGCTGGAGAGTGGACACTGGCCATCACTGGCTGATTCTTCTGTCTTTCACCCCAGATTCAGGCAGATTCCTCGGCTCAGACTCCTGCTCTGGCGGGGGAGGGGGCAGGATGCCGTCTGGGCCGTTCCCAGGTTGATCCCTGTGTTTTAGTCCCTGATTGTTAATCTGCAGCTGTGGCTTCCCCTGCCCTGCTCCCCCTCCCCCGGCTCAGCTGCTGTCTCTGCTAACCCATCTCTCGTGCAGAACCTCTCGGGCCCCCATCTCTCTGGTGACTCCGTTGTTCCCAGCTCACCTTGCTCAGAAGAGAATAGCAGCCAGGACAGGGTTGGGAAGGGGGTGGCCTGGGTTTCTTGTCCTCCCTCCTGACTCGCAGCCGATCCTGGGGGTGGAGAGAATTCGGCACTTAGGCCACGTCTCGTTGCCAGTGTCTGTGTTTCGCGCCGGCTCACTGCCCAATCTCAGGGCAGGCACAGAGCAGGATCAGCTCCGTGGGGCAGGGCGGGGGTGCGTTCGCTGGGCGCCCGAGGCTGGCACTGGCACAGCAGGGAGGTGGCAGAGCACAGGTTAAAAGAGGGGAGAAATGCAGAGCATATCGTCCGTCCCCGGCACCAAGGCAGGGTTATTCTCCACCGTCCCCGGCACCAAGGCAGGGTTAGTCTCCACCGTCCCCGGCACCAAGGCAGGGTTAGTCTCTGCTGTGTTTTGTCCAGCCCCCCTCAGGGGCCGAGAGCGCCGTCTGCCAGCCCTCACCGCTCGGAGACCTTCCTTCTGCTCCGCCGCCATCTACCTTTGCCCACTTTCCTCTTTACTCCAGGCTTGGCCCACTCCATGGTTCCTGTCCCTGCCTGACGTTCTCCCCTCGAAGTGGCCACCCGCCGTTAGCCCCCTGTGATGTCACCGCGACAAGCTAGCGCCGTCTGACACTTAACTCTCCCTCCGGCTGGGGGTGGGAGAAGGGCTCCGTGGCCTCACTTCCACTTTTCCCGGCTGAATTCCATCATGTTATTTCTGGCTCTGGTTTCGAATCTCTCTCAGCAACTTTCTGTCATTTCTCTCTCCTCATTAGTGTTTGTGACTCCTTCCAGTCTAGTGTCCCGTGGAGATGCTGTGAACAGACTGGTCACACACCTCTCCAGGGCACCCCGCTGGCTCTTCAGTCAGACCGGACCTAACCCCGACCCCTGCAATGCCCACTGGATGCCTCTCCGGCCCTCAGCACCCCGCCCTGTGTCGTTACCCTCGATGTATGGGCCTGCCCAGCTGATTTTCTGTCTACCAAATGCGTTTATAAAGCTCTGAGAGGTTCATTTGGTGCATTCCCTTCGCTCACCAGCCATGAGTTTGACCTAGCGCAGCAATCAGCCTACGCTGCTATGACGTCTTCAGAAATCCTTCTGGCTCCGCTGCCCCCTAGACACCTGCTGTGAGGGTTTGCAAGGTCTGGGCTGTGTCCCAGCCATTAAACCGTCCCCCTGCTTCGTGTGCCAGACCCCCCCAGGGTCACGCTTTCCCACCAGGGCAAGGCCACGCTGCCTCAGCACCTCCTGGAGGGGCCTTCGGGCTCCAGCAGCTCCTGTTTATCCCCGCGGCTCTCCACGGCCTGCAGAGCCCTGAGCGAGGCTGTTCCTCGGCGGGGAGCAGTGCGCCCCTCTTCCCCGCAGGGAGCCGGGGAGAGGAAACTCACTCTAGGGGTTAACGTGGGTCATTGAGGCTTCCACTGTCCCTGAAGGGGTTTCCATTCCCCTCAGCTGAGTCCAGGCCAGCCAGCCCTGGAGGCCCTGGGTCTCAGACCCCAACCCTGGTCTCCCATGGCCCACGGAGAGCAGGAACTCCTTCCCCCCAGGACGCGACCATGCCAAGCGGCTAGTCCAGAGTCACACCGATAGTTCATAAAAACGTTACAGCAAATTCCCACTCTGAGCGCCCTGCCTCGCTTTCCTCTCATTGGCCCTGCAGTGTGGAGACCCAGGCAGCAGCTGAGGCCAGATGTGCATTCGCAGAGACGAGGGGTCACTGGCCAGCTGGCGTGTGGGCCCCAGCCTGTCCTAGCAGGGGGGCTGCAGGGGAGGGCTGAGAAATGTGAGTAAAACCTGGGAGTGCAAAAAGATGTTCTGGGTGCGGGAAAGGGGCTCCCTCAATCTCATTCCCCCCTCCCCCTCTCCCTCCCCCTCCCACCGCTATCCGCCTTCACCAAGTGCCTGATGAAATGTTTGCCCATTGCACAAGCCCTGACCTGAGCAAGGGGAAACCCCAGAGTCACACAAACATGTTTTCAGCAGGGCCCTGCCCAGCTCAGCCAAGGGGGGTGGGGAGGGGGAGGGGGCTGTCAGCCAGGCAGCGGGTGAAGCACGGGGCTAACCCTTGATCGGGATGTTCTGTTCCACAGGTGCTGTCAGCTCCATCCCTCCCCCTGGCACCCCAGCCCTGCTCCATCCCTCGGAGGCCTGACTCGGTGGGACAGGCCCAGCCAGGGACCAGTCTGCCCCACGGCCGTACCCAGTGTCTGGTCCCTCCCCGTCGGCCGCAGTGTCACTGCCTGCTCCGACTCCCAGCGGCCCTGTGGGCGGTCTGCCCCCACCCATCTGTGCCTGCATTAGACATGCCACAGCGGCACAGCTGTAGACAGCGACGGGAGGGGTCCTTCCATCACTGCTCTGAGAGGCGGGAGCTGGGTCAGTGCACCAATAGTGCTGCCTACCCAGGGGCTGTCCCCTTAACTCTGTCCCACAGGGCAGGACATGTTTCACCGCCCTGAGCAATTCCGTTAGGTCACCCTAACCTTGTAGTGGAGACTAGCCCTAAAACCTGCTTCCAAGTCATGGGCAGTGAGTCCCTCCCCCCATAGGGCCGCCTGGAGCAATAGGGACCATGTGGGTCTCTCCCAAGGCCCGTGGGCATTACGGGGGTTATTCGTTTAATCTGTGGTGCCCACGGCTGTGCCAGGCACTGCACAGACGACTCCTAAGACATAAGCCCTGCCCCAAGGAGTGTCCCATCTATGCCAAGGGCTCCCAGACGAAGCCAGAATCCATACAGCTCTCCCACCTTCAGTGGAGCTGGGCCGGTTTACGCCAGCGGCGGATTTGGCCTGTCCTCTCATGGCCATCCCTTGTCAGCCGTGCGCTTTCTCAGCTGGACTAGGCAGCAGCCTGTGACCCACACAGAGCTGTCCTCCATCAACCAGCCAGGGACCTGCAACCACTGCCCGAGAACCACTGAGCCGGGGGGGGACGACGACGACAGTGGCCAAGTGAGGGTGTAACAGGGCGAGGAGGGGCAGGGGGCAGGTCCAGGGGTACTCGGGTGACACAGACAGGGCTCCTGCTGGGTCCCATGTTCCTCTTACAGTGCAGGGGGGGCATGTGCCCTCCTTGTAAGGGCTGCTCGTGGGAGTGACTCCAGCGAGGAGAAGGGCTTCGTGCCAGGCTGTGGGAGGACACTGGAAGGCTGGGGTGGGGGGGGAAGGAAGGCTCTGGAGGACAGTGGCACTGGCTGATGGGACAGGACGGGGCAATTCCAGCCGAGACGAGGCCAGAGACACAGGCAGGGCTGGGTGGGGAGTGCCCAGAAAGCAGGACAAGGAGTTTGAGCTGCAGGGCGATGGCGGGAGCAGGGAAGAGACTCTCGGCCAGGGGCGGGGGGGGAAGCTGCAGGAGAATGAGGCTTTGGCAGCCACGTTCTGGGGGAGCAGGAGGGAGCAGGGGCAGTGTCTGAACGTCTCCAAGAGGAGGTGCCTTATTCTTTTCTTTTGTAACTTAGGCAGTTGAGTTTCTCCAACCAAAGGCCTCCCAATGTCACCCCCTTCGTCCCTGCTTCTCCTCCCCAAGCTGACGTCAGCTGCCCCAGCATTTTGCAGTGTGCTTCCTCGCCATCCCAGATCCCAGCTCGCCCTCGGGGGGGCGGGGGGGCAGGGGGGCAGGAAAGCGATGGACACAACCAACAGACCCCAGGGGATGTTGTCTGCAGTGCTGGGGTGGCCATGTGGGTCCCAGGCTCTGAGACAGACAAGGTGGGGGAGGGAATAGCTTTTACTGGGCCAGCTTCTGCTGGTGAGGGAGAAGCTTTCGAGCCACCCAGAGCAGTTTTGCAGATCCGCACCCAGAGCTCGGAGCGGCTCAAAAGCTTCTCTCACCAACAGAAGCTGGTCCAATAAGAGATGTCACCTCTCCCAGCCTGTCTCTCTGAAACCCTACAGTAGAGAAGCAAATCACACAGTTAGTGACCAGGAAGGAGAAAGACACACACACACGCACGACAGCACCAAACACACACACACACACACACACACACACACACACTGCCAGTGGAATTATGGTGGGAGGTGACAGACGGCTTGATTTCCTTCCTGTGATTCCAGTATTGCCCGTTGCCACAGGCAGGACACTGGAGCAGCTGGATTAATTGTCTGAGCTGGTCCAGCAAGCCCTGTGTTCCTGGGGGGGGCGTAAAGTCTTTTGGTTCAGGAAGGCCCCAGTGCGGGTGAGAAGCTAGCGCCTGCGGGCTCCGGCCTCCGGCTGCCCCTCACTGGCTCCACGATCCAGGCCGTGTCTCGCCACACACCCACACCCAGAACCTCCGCTTCTTTTGAATAATGTCGAACCCGAATCCTCTGCGGGTCGATGGGTGGGGTCCCTGGTCCCCCCCCCAACTGTCCCGCCGTCTCATTGCTCAGGCCTGCCCCTCCCCCACAGTACAAACCTCTTTCTCTCCTACCACATCTTCCACCTCCGTCAAGTCCCCCAGGTCGGCCCCGGCCACCGCCACAAGGGTGAGCGCAGCTGCTAAACCCGCCAGCAGCCAGAGCCTCATCCTGCACCGGGCTTGGTCCACCTGCAGGTGCGGCTTCTCCGACAGCCTCGCAGACTGTCCTGCTGGAGGGCGATGCAATGTCGCAACCCCCGCATGGACCTTGACTGTTGGATCCCAGCTCCCCGGCAACCTGCCTAACAGCTTAGGCTCCTGCCTGGCCTTACACGTTTACCTTCCTGCTCCTGATAGGCCGCTGACTCACCCAGCCGGCTCCCCGATAAGGGAGAGCCAGACCTGTGAGCAAGCAGGGCAGAGCCGACTGAACTGCCTGTTCCGGGAGAGATGGAAACAGAGTCAGCAGCTCCCCGGGCAGGGTGTGCGCAGGGAGCTGGCGAGGTGGGGAATGGAGCAGCCCCTCACTTCAGCAGGAGCTGTCCGGAGCGGAGCTCCGGTAAATATTCCAAACCCACGGGGCCAAAGTCCTGAGACCCCCCCTCCCCACAGGTGAATCCCGGACCCCCAGCCCCACCACCCCACCACAAGGCAGAAGCCCAGAGTTCCCCCCCGCAAGCCCAGCAGCCGAAGCCTGGAGCCCCCCAGCCCCCCTGGGCCCTGGGATTTTTATAGTACTGGTGGGAGGGGGCTCTGGGAAATACTCTGTGACAGTGGGCCTCAAACTTTTTTTTCACAGGCCACTTGAAAATTGCTGAAGGTCTCAGCAGACCACGTAACGATCTTTCCAAATGTTGTTTGTGCCATTAGCTAACTGTTGTAAAGCGCTTTGGATAAAAGTGCTATATAAAAAAAAATATGTTTTTTTGTTCTACAAATAAAAGCCCACAACTCATATTTTAATATCAGTAGTTTTACCTTTCTAATGTGATGGATGTGCCCTCTCTTCCCTGCCATGGCAGCTGCAGAGCTGGAGCTGGGAAGGACGGGGGTCTCTCTCCCTCTCTCCCCCACTGCGGCAGCCCCCGAGCTGGGCTGGGAAGGAGGGGGAGTCTCTCCCTCTCTCCCCCACTGCGGCAGCCCCCGAGCTGGGGCTGGGAAGGGGGGGGTCTCTCCCTCTCTCCCCCACTGCGGCAGTCCCCGAGCTGGGCTGGGAAGGAGGGGAGGTCTCTCCCTCTCTCCCCCACCACGGCAGCCCCTGAGCTGGGGCTGGGAAGGAGGACCATCTCTCCCCGGCAGCTGCAGCCCTGGAGCTGGGGAAAGTCACCTCTTTCTCTGACTGCCACAGTCCTGCACATCCCAAATCCCCCCACCCCCTCTTCTCACCCCACTGCCCCCTCCCACCTACTCCCTATTCCCCCCAAGGCCACCACCTCACCTTACATGTGCGTCTTCTCCAGGGTCCAGGCACCTCATTAGTGGAGCCAGGCCTGCACGGCTCCACTAATGAGGTGGGTGGCCCTTCATTCTCACTTGTGCGGCTGCCCAGGAGCGCACCTTAGAGGGAACTATCCGCAGACCTGACTGGAGCTCACGGACCCTGGTGGTCCACGGACCACAGTCTGCATTGTGAAGGAGGTCAGACGAGATGATCATTGTGCAGGAGGTCAGACGAGATGATCATAATGGTCCCTTCTGAACTTAAAGTCTATGAGTCTATGAGTCTATGAACCTCTGGTCTATGAGATTTTACACCCCGGGTGTGGGCTCAGCTAGGTCCCCAGCTCTGGGTTCTGGAGACGGACATGTGCTGGCCATTGACCCTCAGGGAGTGGGGTGGGAGGACAGGTCTCCCCGGAAGCTGCAAAGGAAATGTGGGCGAGGGTGCCGGGGGATGGGGGATGGGGAAAGCCCTGCGGTTTCGGAGTGGGGCCCGGCAGAGGCAGAAAGGGGGTGTGGGGGCTCCCCTCCCCAGTGGCGTCGCCTTCATTTCCACAGGCTCCTGCTGCAGGTGATGCAGGTACAGTCTGGAGCTTGCTCTTGTCTCTGCCGGACAGCGGGTAACTTGGCATCTTCCCCACAGTCGGGCCCCAAGCGCTTTGCAGACAGATTGGCCTGTTACGGTCACACGCTGTCCTGCAGCATCTCCTGCCTCTCCTCTCAGAGGGCCGCGCCTGGGGCGCCACGTCAGGGGAGCTGCAGCCTCGGTGGGAAGCAGGGCCTGCCTCTGTGCTCCCTCCTCCCGCAAGACGCCTGCCTCCCCCTGTGCTAACCAAGCCAGCAGCATCCTCCGGCTGGGACTGACGCCGGAGACCCACATCCAGCCCAGAATACCGCTCAGCTCGGGAGGCCCATGGACCGGCCCAGCTCTGCTCTGTGCCGCGCCGAAGGCGCTGGAGTTACGGCAGGCTGGGATGGGGGAGGAGGCAGGGAGTCCAGGAGGCAGGGTTGAAAAGGAAGGCAAACAGGTGGCCTCGCAACAAGAGCTTTGGCAAAGACGCTCAATGAATGGCTGTAAACATGAGTGCTCTGACGAGGAAAGCGCAGGTGCCTACACAGGAGGAAGATCACGAGGAGGGCACAGAGTCGGGGCCAAATCCGAAAAGCAGGAGTGGGAGAAACCCGCACATCAGCACGTGGTCGCCTCTCCTTGGGCCCAGCAGTGCTAGCGGCACAGGTCCCGTGGGTCTCTCCCCGAGTATCGGAGGCACCGGAGAGCGTGGGGTGCCTGCCAGCAGGGGAGCAGGCGCTGAGCAGAGCAGAGGGACAGCCCGTGTGGTGATACAAGTTCACGGGGTGTGCGTGGGGTGGGGGTGACTCAGCTCACCCCCTCCAGGGAGTTGCTATGTGGTGCCAATTTACCACCGATTTAACCCCCACGGCTGCATTTCCTGGTGTGTGTCCCAGTTCCCAGTGTCAGTCTTTTCCTGCCTCTCCTGAATCCCCTTCGGGGCCCACCAGCTGTGGGGCTGCCGGGAGAGTTAATTTAGTATCACATGGCCCAGTGGCACAGGAGGAATTCCTAGGGGTTGCAGAGTTGGGGGGCTGAGCGTGAGGCCATCCTGCGCCTCACGGACAAACTGAACCAGAGCAAAGCTGCCTTGCTCTTTGAGCTGGGAAGACCCCTCTGCTGAGGATCTGAATTCAGGTGAGGGCTGGGGGGGCTGCTCCCCTCCCCCAGCTGCTGCTTCTCACGGGCAAGAAACTAATGAAGATGGCTGTGATGGGCCCCTAACTGTGAGCTGGGCATGAAAGGCCAGTGCAAATCCTGCCCTTCCCGAATCAAACCCACCCCTTTGCTCAGAATCCCAAACTGCCTCTGTGGTGGGCAGCACCGCACCTGTGCCCCAAAGTGCCAGCATACAGGTCGTGCATTTCCCATCTCCACGGGTAAGTCAGTTCCAGCAGATCCCAGCTCCTGGATTTCTCCAAACAGGGACCAGTCCAACACATGGTGGGAAGTGGGTCAAAAGACAACTGGCACGGTTGCCATTTGCTAGAAGACTAAAGCGAATGGCGACAGACCTCGATTAATGAGACTGCAAAAATTGTATTCAACTTGTCGGTGTCCTGCTAGTGCCTCAACGGTTTGTATTTTTCTCGCTCGTCTGGGAAGCTGCTACAACCAATTTTCCCCCTGTGCCCTGATAATCCCTGACCCACAGCTCTTCCCTTCAGTCCAGCCGGGATAGAATATCCAGTCTGGAAACTGGGCGCCCTGTGGATGGGACAGAGAAGGACAAATTGCACTCACAGCCTGCTCTGTAGTCACACTGTAGGTTTTTCTCTTGCGCCACAGGTGTTGTGTATTCTTACTGCTGGTGCTCCCACGCTGCCCGGTCCCCCAGCAAGGAGTCCGTGAGGGTGAATTGCTCGCAGCATGAAGGCGCTGAGCCAGCATCCACGGTGCCAGGTTCCCCAGTGGGAAGCCACTGCAGAGATTCTGGGAGCGAGATCGACAGGGTCCGAGTGGTGGGAAGGGAGATATTTGAGCCACAGCATTTGGGATGGACGGGCCTGGGGAAGGACAGGCCCTTACATGTAATTTAGTTAATAAAGATGAACTGGGAACAGTTACAGCCACCTTAGGGAATCAGTTCAAAACTACCTGGGCCTTACCATTTTGTTAACCAGTTTCCGAAACTTATTTTAAAAGTTGCTTGTTCCGGAAGCTGCTCTCGGAGGGCTGTTGAAATCAGTGGAAAGGCTGTTACTGATTTCTGGCAGCTTTGGATCAGGCCCAGGGTCAACTGCTCTAATGAGGGAACAACAAGGTTAAAGTCACTGTATGGGATGAAACAAAGACTATCAGGAATCCCACGCTCCGTTGTTCCACTGAGTTCCCACATTGAGTCACGGCGTTCTGCACTCACCAGCGGTGCACACGCAGCACCTGTGATGGCCACACCCGAGTCTCAACCAGGAGGGAGGCTTTAAGAAACCACAAACATCATGAAACTTGTGATAAAATTGCAAGATTTGACAACACTACGTTTGCAACAACATAAAACCTGCTCTTGTTTAAAGACGCACAAGCACTCTTGTGACCACTGGTGTCAGCAGGCAGCTGACAGGTCCAGCAGTTTAATCACTGGAAACTTGTCCTTTCTCCTTAGCCATAAGGAGTTCGTCTATCAGTCCTCATAGACTCACAGACTTTTAGGTCAGAAGGGACCATCATGATCATCTAGTCTGACCTCCTGCACATTGCAGGCCACAGAATCTCACCCACCCACTCCTGACAGAATCCATCTCCTGATCTGAAACCTGCTTGTGTCGGTCCCCAGATTTTGGAATGGACCAAATGTTATCAGAGTTGGTTGCAACACCACCTTTGTTGATTCAGCTCAGGGAGGCTTGCTTAGAGATTGGATACTTGGAAGGACCAGTTCAGTGTGTTTTCGGAAAGGCAATAATTAATCAACTGGACTGACCTGGCCATTTCAACAACTTTTAACAGTATTTTTTGTTGCTGTTTCATTTACATAGACCTTCGAGTCAAGCGTGTTCATCTAAATGTCTTAACCATTGAATAGCTGAGGGGAAAGCATTGTGCAAGGCCATGGGGAAACCAGGCAGCCCTTCCCGATGGCTGCAGCCTGCAGATATATGATCTACGTGTTCTAACTGGCCACAGTGGCAAGAGGAGAGTCGTGGCTGCCCCACTCTGAGGCATTTATCACATCAGCACATTCTTTAACCGTGAGGGGAATTACCTGTTGGAATAATTTACCTAGGGATACGGTGGATTCTCTGTCACCTGAAGATGGTAACTCAAGACTGGCTAGCAGCTTCTAAATGATCTGCGCTAGCTCAGACAGCTGGGGTGCACTCGATGCAGAAATTACGGGAGGTTCTTTGGCGTGTGTCATGCAGGAGGTCAGACAAGATGATCATAACAGTCCCTTCTGGCCTTAAACACTATGAAAGCCGGCCAGCCGTACAGACAGGTGTCTCCCTTAGACAATGTCCCTGCCCCTCGAGAAGCGCAAAGCTGTCTAAGGGAGACAGAAGAATTAATCTAGCTACATCTGGGTATTTAATGAATTGCATTTATTACATTTAATGAAGTGTATTCATTAATGAAGTGCATTCATTAAATTGTAACCACTGGAGATACTTTGCAGTGTCATCTGAGGATCTCAAAGAGCCTGAAAATTGTTCAACCTGCTTCGAGAACAGAAATGAACAGATACGCCTGTTACTGTGCCTTGAAGGATGGGGATGTCACCAAGCGATGCTGTCCTGCCAGGCCCATCAGCTGGGGCGCTCGGAGCGCTCACTGTCTGGCTTGGGTAGAGGAACGTTGATTAAGCCGCACAAACCCATGCTAAGAAGGCGAGAAATGTGGGTTTCCACACAGCCAGTCAGTGCTGGAGTTGGGAATAGAACCCAGGAGTCCTGACTCCAGGACCCCTGCTCTGATCAGGGAGAATTCAACTGACAGTGCTGCCATTTGCACGTCACTGGGTTTAATCCAGCTGTTAGAGGTAACTGGCTGTCAGTTAACTTGAGTCCCAGGTGCACGTTTACACACACATGGAGCCTGGCCCAAAGCGGGCAGCTCTGCGTAGTTTAATAAATCCCGGTGTCCAACTAATTAAGGGAAAAGACTCATTTGGGAGAGTGGAAGATCCGGGGACTCAGAGACATCAAAGGTGCCAAGCTGGTGTCATCAGCGCTGGGTTAGTCACAGCAGGGGAGCAACCAGGCTGCCGTGTCTGTGAATAAAGAGCTGCAGCGTCCTCGCACCCCAGCTCAGCCTGTAATAAATGGGGTGCTGCTGAGCATGCCTTTTATTCCTGACCCCACGCCCTTCCCCCCAGCATACACACTCCTGTTGGGAAGCGTCAATCATGGATCCTCCCCGACAGACTGGAAGAGTTCGGCTCAGTCGCCTGCAGGGAGCAGTGATGCAGCTCTGATCGTAACAGCCCCATCACCAAACGAGAGGCTCAGCGCCACCCCAGGACGTGTGAATGAGCCGATTGTCCCTGCTGGGGATCCAGGGCGACTCTCCCTGAGCAGAGAGGTTGTTCTGTTTGTGCAGATGGTTCTGTGTGTGGGTAAGGGCTGCTCTCCAGTAGTCAGGGAGATGGTGGACACTTGGGGTCTGAAGCCAGCTGGGTCCGGCTTGGCAAGGACTCTTAGGGTCTGTCCACACCACAGTGTAAGTCCAGGGTTAGGAGAACTCAAGTTAGCAAACCCAACCTAGGGCTTGAGCGTCTACACTCATGTGTAACCCCAGGTTAGGAATTGTTGCATTCAGGTCCCCCAGGGGCTCCAGTGTCCAACCACCCTTGTCCCGGACTTTCCTAGCCCCCCTCCCAACTCCTTTGTTCGTGGTGCAGTGTGAGAAAACTTGACAGTCCACAGGACGAAGCAAGCTGACCCAGGGGACTGTGGGATACTTTTGGCAGCCCTGGGTCCCAGCTTGACTCAGGCTCAGACCCTCCACCTCTGTGGGGTCCTGGAGCTGAGCCGGGGGTTAGCGCAATTTGTGTGTCGACGGAAGGGGGGTTAGGCCTGAGCCTGGGTTCAAACCCTGGGCTTCCACTGCAGTGTGGACACACCCTTAGCCACATATTACCCCTGTTGACAGGTGAGACGTGGTAATGGGGAAATCCCCCTTCCAAGGAGAAACGGGGCAGAACTGATCGCCCCCGCAAAGCGGCTGACGTAAAGGCTGCTGAGCGCTGGGAAGGGAGTGACCCGCTGAGAGAGCTCATCCCCCTGGTCAGTCTGAGCAGCGCAGGCTGAGACCTCAGGCCACGTGCAAGGCACCGGGAACGTGGCCCCGCGGCTGTGAGGGAGGATCATGGGAGGGGCTGCAGGAACAACGGGGATTCTGGGCACCGCTCATCAGGAGCGAGCGCTGACAACCAGGGTCTTCTGCATTAACCGGTGATAGTGAAATTACCCTGTGAGCCAGGAGGGTGTGCAGGATACCAGGGCAATCCTGTGCCGAGGGGGGCAGCAGGGAGCTGCCATGGGATGACCGGACAGGGAGGGTCCACCTGTGTGTGGACAACTGCGTGGAGACAGGAGGAGACAGAGCTCAGGGACAGAGCAGGAGGAGCTGGCAGATTCCATTCCTCTTAAGTAAGCAGCTTTCAGCAGAGGGGTTGGGATGCCACCTTCCGCGCGTCCGCGCTTCTGTAGCTGTGAGATGCAGGAGCACCACAAATACCCCCCTTTTCCCTGGTGCTTCTCTTGATTTCACAAGCACCGGGGGGTGACCCCCTTGCTCAGCCCCCCACGGCCCTCCAGGGCTGGGATTGAGACACCAGCACCCCCTGCCACCAACGCTGGGGCTGCAACGTGCCAGCTGCCTGGTGGGGTGGGGCTGTGCCCACAAGGAGGGTTCCCCCCTTGGAACAGTCAGTCTCTCCCCCATTTCTCTGAGTGTCTCGGTTCTCGTTCCCCAGGGGTTGAGCTCTGGTCTCCGGCCAGCATGGGCAGGGACGCGGTGATGCAAAGGGATGATGTAGGAGTGCCCTGGGGGCCCTTGGATAGGCCAGTGCAATGGGGCTGCCGGGCAGAGTAACCCCAGTGGAGGAATGTTCCTGCACGGGGACCTCGACCCCCAGGCACATAAGAACATAAAACATAAGAACATAAGAAAGGCCGTACCGGGTCAGACCAAAGGTCCATCTAGCCCAGTATCTGTCTACCAACAGTGGCCAATGCCAGGTGCCCCTGAGGGAGTGAACCTAACAGGCAATGATCAAGTGATCTCTCTCCTGCCATCCATCTCCATCCTCTGACGAACAGAGGCTAGGGACACCATTCTTACCCATCCTGGCTAATAGCCATTTATGGACTTAGCCACCATGAATTTATCCAGTCCCCTTTTAAACATTGTTATAGTCCTAGCCTTCACAACCTCGTCAGGTAAGGAGTTCCACAAGTTGACTGTGCGCTGCGTGAAGAAGAACTTCCTTTTATTTGTTTTAAACCTGCTGCCTATTAATTTCATTTGGTGACCCCTAGTTCTTGTATTATGGGAATAAGTAAATAACTTTTCCTTATCCACTTTCTCAACATCACTCATGATTTTATATACCTCTATCATGTCCCCCCTTAGTCTTCTCTTTTCCAAACTGAAGAGTCCTAGCCTCTTTAATCTTTCCTCGTATGGGACCCTCTCTAAACCCCTAATCATTTTAGTTGCTCTTTTCTGAACCTTTTCTAGTGCTAGAATATCTTTTTTGAGGTGAGGAGACCACATCTGTACACAGTATTTGAGATGTGGGCATACCATGGATTTATATAAGGGCAATAATATATTCTCAGTCTTATTCTCTATCCCCTTTTTAATGATTCCTAACATCCTGTTTGCTTTTTTGCCGCCTCTGCACACTGCGTGGACATCTTCAGAGAACTATCCACGATAACGCCAAGATCTTTTTCCTGACTCATTGTAGCTAAATTAGCCCCCATCATGTTGTATGCATAGTTGGGGTTATTTTTTCCAATGTGCATTACTTTACATTTATCCACATTAAATTTCATTTGCCATTTTGTTGCCCAATCACTTAGTTTTGTGAGATCTTTTTGAAGTTCTTCACAATCTGCTTTAGTCTTAACTATCTTGAGTAGTTTAGTATCATCTGCAAACTTTGCCACCTCACTGTTTACCCCTTTCTCCAGATCATTTATGAATAAATTGAATAGGATTGGTCCTAGGACTGACCCTTGGGGAACACCACTAGTTACCCCTCTCCATTCTGAGAATTTACCATTAATTCCTACCCTTTGTTCCCTGTCCTTTAACCAGTTCTCAATCCATGAAAGGACCTTTCCTTTTATCCCATGACAGCTTAATTTACGTAAGAGCCTTTGGTGAGGGACCTTGTCAAAGGCACAGAACCACCAGAACCTCTGGGGCAGCGCAGGGCACATTCTGGGGTGGGGAACGACAGGCTAACGGCAGGGGCCTGTGCAGAGCCCACAGGGGCCCCTGACGCAGGAGCCGAATTTAGAGCAGTGCTCGGGGCTGCTGAGCCAATGCCAGGGGCATGCTGGCCCCTGCAGTCTCCCCCCGCCCCTGCCTGGGAAACGGGCCCAGTCTCCCCTTTGTCGCTGGGTGTCAAGGCTGGGGAGGGGAGAAGGGAAATCCCTGCCTCTGGGAGATTCCATCCCTGGAGGATGTGGGGGGAGGAAACCCCCGTGTGCCTGGCCAATGGGGGGGAACCCCATGTGCCTGGCCAATGGGGAGGGGGACCCCGTGTGCCTGCCAATGAGAGGGGAAGGAAACCCCTGTGTGACTGGCCGAGGGCGGGGAACCCCCGTGTGCCTGGCAGATGTGGGGGGAGGAAACCCCTGTGTGCCTGGCAGATAGGGGCAGGGGAGGAAACCCCTGTGTGACTGGCCAATGGGAGGGGGGAACCCCTGTGTGACTGGTCGAGAGGTGGGGCATTAATCTCACAGCATCTGGCACAGGCAATATCTGGCCGTCCCTGGTGCACTCTGGGGGGAAGAGCCCCCCCCCTCCCCTGCCGACTCTGGGACTCACGTGGGGCGGGAATCCTGTGCCTGGCAAACTCCAGGCCTGGAGAAACTCCCTGTCCTTGGGGTGAAGCGTAAACACTCCCCGCTCTGGCAGACGCAGGAAGGACCTGTGGGAAACTCAGGATCTGGCCACCAGACGGATCCTTCCCCTTCCCACACATCCCCGCCCCAGGCTGGCACGTCCATGGCCCCGGGGCCCCCAGGTTCTGGCCCATTTACAAACCCTGCTGCCTCCACCTGTCTTCCCTCTCTCCCTAGTGTGTCACTCACAAATCTTTGGGAGCATTTCTCCCCCTCCCCCTCCCTGCACTCCCCAGTGGGACTCAGGACAGGTCAGGAGCCCCCAGCCCCAGGGGGGTTCCTCTCCCATTAACTGTCATTCCCAACTGCCACAGGCCCAGCCAACTCCCCCTCTCAAAGCAAAGGGGCTGCCCCCGTCTCCACTGTGTAACATGCTTCCCCAGCGATGTCCACCAGCCCCTGCAGGAACAGGCCACCCCGCAGAGACTGCAGCCACCTAACTCACCCGCACGGCTGGGCTCTCACGCTGCCTCCTACAGCTCAGGAATGTCAGTGGCGCAGTGGAATGGCCCATAAGGCTGTGGCTGAATGGCAATAAAAAACCCGCAGCAGCGAGTCGCAGGTCCCAGGTCAACTGACTCAGGCTCACTGAGCTCAGGCTGCGGGGCTAAAACTAGCAGTGGAGACGTTCGGGCTCGGGGCGAGGCCTGGACTCTGAGACCCTCCCCGCCGACCGGGTTTCAGAGCCCGGGCTCTAGGCTGATCACACGGCCCAGATGTGTGTGTGCTAGAAAATCTGTGGAAAGCAAACACACAATGGACACAAGGTTCACGGAGACTAGATACTCAACACAATGAATATTAACAAGTGGGGGAAGGAACGCAAGCCGAAACAGGGAAAGAACAGGTTAAAGAATATGTGGATAAGTGAGATGTATTCAAGTCATCAGGGCCCGATGAAATTCATCCTGGGATCCTTGGGGAATTAGTTGAAGCCATCTTGGAACTGTTAGCAAGTCTCTTGGAGAACTCCTGGCGGGCGGGTGAGGTCCCAGAGGACTGGAGAAGGGCAGACATAGCACCCACCTTTCAAAAGGGGAACAAAGGGGACCAGGGAATAAGAGACCAATCAGCCACAGTTCAAGACTGGAACAAATTATTAACCAATCAGTTTGTAAGCACGTGGAGGATAACAAGGTTACACGGAATAGCCAGCAGGGATTTATCAAGAACCAATCATGCCAAACCAACCGAATTTCCTTCTTTGACAGGGTCACTGGCCTAGTGGAGCGGGGAAGCAGGGGGTGTGATATACCTTGATGTTAGGAAGGCTTTTGACAGTCCCACATGACATTCTCATACGCAAACTAGATGAAATGACTGTAAGGTGGGTGCACAACTGGTTAAAAGGCTGTACTCAAAGAGCTGTTATCAATGACTCACTGTTAAACTGAGAGGGCAAATCTAGTGCGGTCCCACCGTGGTTCTGGGATTATTCAATATTGTCATTCATGACTTGGATAACGGAGTGGAGAGTCTATAAGATATAAAATATGCAGATGACACCAAGCTGGGAGGGGCTGCAGGCACTTTGGAGGACAGGATTAGAATTCAAACCTGGCCTTGATAAATTGGAGAACTGGTCTGAATTCAACAAGATGAAATTCAATCCAGACAAGGGTGAAGTACTTCATTTAGGAAAAATCAAAAGCACAGCTATAAAAGGGGGAATAACTGGCGAGGTGAGAAGGAGCTGGGGGTTACAGGGGATCACACATTGAATATAAGTCAACAATGTGAGACAGCTGCAAAAAGGCTATTATCATTCTGGGGTGTTGTGACGTTATTGATATAAACTGGGACCATATAGAACATGGTTTGCAACCAAGGTCCTGTAGTGGCACCAAATCTTATGTAAAGGGGGTCATATAAGGTGTCTAAGACCAGGTTATGGGTTGCTGGTTATGATTATGCTGTCTGAATGTATGTGTCATTTTGTAGTTGAAGTTATGAGTATTGGCTGTATACTGTCTGTATTTCAGATTTGTGCTGCATTTCTGGGAAACATCCCAGACAAGTTGGTGTTAGCTCTGCCTAGCCTGCTTGATGGCCCATTAAGGACCATCAGCTACACAATTGACCCATGGAGAGGAGGCAGATAAGCCTTGTGACTCAGCAAAGTGCAGGGACTGGCCCATGTGACTCCAGACTCCATTTTGCTGTAATTTTCCACAGTAAGGACAAAGAGGTTCTTACACCTGGAAAAGCCTATATAAGGCTGATGCCTCATCTCCATCTGGTCTTCAATCCTGCTTCTTACCTCTGGAGGGACTTTGCTACAAGCTAAAGCTCTGAACAAAGGACTGAATGACCCATCCCAGTGGGGGATGTTCCAGAGACTTGATTTGAACCTGCAGTTTATTCCATCACTGCTACAAGCCTGAACTAAGAACTTTGCCATTACTGTATGTAATTGATTCCATCTAACCAATTCTAGCTCTCATCTCTACCTTTTTCCCTTTATGAATAAACCTTTAGATTTTAGATTCTAAAGGATTGGCAACAGCGTGATTTGTGGGTAAGATCTGATGTGTATATTGACTTGGGTCTGGGGCTTGATTCTTTGGGATCAGGAGAACCTTTTTCTTTTATTGGGGTGTTGGTTTTCATAACCATTCATCCCCAGGATGAGTGGCACTGGTGGTGATACTGGGAGACTGGAGTGTCTAAGGAAATTGCTTGTGTGACTTGTGGTTAGCCAGTGGGGTGAGACCAAAGTCCTTTTTGTCTGGCTGGTTTGGTTTGCCTTAGAGGCGGAAAAACCTCAGCCTAGGGCTGTGACTGCCCTGTTTGAGCAACTGGTCCTGAATTGGCACTCTCAGTTGGGTCCCGCCAGAACTGCATCGTCACAGGTGTATTATCAGGAGTGTCACAGGTAAGACACAGGAGGTCCTTGTCCCACTCTGCTTGGCACAGCAGACGCCTCAGCTGGAGAACTGTGCAATTCTGGGTCCCACACTTTGGGAAAGATGTGAACAAATAGGAGAGTCAAGAGGAGAGCAACAAAAACGATAAAAGGTTTAGAAACCTGCCCTATGAGGAAAGGTTAAAACACTGGGCATGTTTAGTCTTGAGATAATAAGACTGATGGGGAGACCTGGTAACAGTCTTCAGATGTGTTAAGGGCCGTTGTAAAGAGGGCGGGGTTCCGTTGTTCTCTGTGCCCGCTGAAGGTAGGACAAGAAGTCGGGTTTAATCTGCAGCAAGGGAGATTTAGGTTCAATATTAGGAAAATCTTTCTAACTATAAAGATAGCTAAGCTCTGCTGTGGGCATTCAAGGGGGGCTGTGGAATCCCCATCACTGTCGGTTTTTAAAAACAGGTTGGACAAACACCTGTCAGGGATGGTCCTGCCACCGCGCTGCTGGGGACTGGACTTGATGACTTCCCGAGGTCCCTTCCAGCCCGACATTCCTAGGATTATAACCCAACAGCCTGAGAAGTAAGGCAAAAAGCAAATGAACTGGTAACTGGTTCCAATTTTTTTTTCAACTTTCTTTTAATTGATATTCAGGCAACTGCCAACAATGAACAAAGCGCCAGCATGGAGTGGCTCAAACCTGATGTACAATCCTGAGTGAAAACAGGCACCCCTCATATAAGAGAGAGAAACATGCACCTGTTCTCACTGCCCTGGCAGTGTGGACAGGATTAAGACCCCCCTCTCCTGTATTGGGAGATGATTTTATTCATATTATCCATTTGGACTCAGGTCAAAACATGCCTCTATACCAGGTAACCTTGGTGGAAAACCCAGCCACCATGCAACAGTAAACAGAGGGAAGGTTAGAGCTAGTCTGTAAAATGAACTGGGAAGGAACAGCCATTGAAATACCAGAGGCTGACAGAGCCGTTCTCAGCTCAGACCCCTGAAGCACCCAGGCCATGCCCAAGAGGGTCTGTCGCTGAGAGTCCTGGCTGACACTGACCCTTCCCCCACATCCCCAGAACACTTTTGGATTGACCCACAGAATGGGCATCTACCTACATCTCCCATCTCCCCACCCAACTCCCACTATTGTTCCATGTCTTTTCAGAGTAGAAAAGTCAAACGCCCCAGTGCATCCTGGACTGATATTCCCCATAACCACCCTGTACTGAACTACAAGCTACAAACTTCGAACACACAAAGAAACTGTCAAAAGGCCCTCATGCAGTCAGTGCTCCCCGGTCGGCTGCAGAAAGGATCAGTCCATGCAGGCTCTGCCTTCCCAGGACTCCCTGCGGTGCAGGAGGCTGTCCCGTTTCTAGGGGCTGAGCCGTGGGTGGGTTGCCTGGTGTCGCACCAGAGCGTGCTTGAGCCGGAAGCTTTTCCCACATTCGAGACAGGGGTGGGGCCTCTCTCCCGTGTGGACACTCCGATGTCTGTTCAAATCCTTCTTCTGCCGGAAGCTCTTCTCACAGTGGCTGCAGGCAAAAGGGCTTTCTCCCGTGTGGATCCTCTCGTGTCGCAGAAGATCCTGCCTCTTGCGGAAGCCTTTCCCGCACTCCTTGCAGGTGTGGGGCCTGGCGCCCGTGTGCACCTTCTGGTGGGCGTTGAGGTTCGACACGTGGCTGAAGCATTTCCCGCACTCAGTGCAGGGGTAGGGTCACTCTCCCGTGTGGATGCGCTGGTGCTTTCGGAGGTCTTGGCTCTGCTTGAAGCGTTTCTCACAGGTGCCGCAGGGGTAGGGCCTCTCTGCCTCATGGGTTCTCTGGTGGGCGGCGAGATGCGCCAGCTGGCTAAATCCCTTCTCGCACTGGGAGCACAGGAAGGGTCTCTCTCCCGTGTGGGTTCTCTGGTGGCTCATAAGCTCCTGTCTCAGGCAGAAGCTTTTCCCGCAGTCCATGCAGGGAAAGGGCCGATCCCCCAAGTGCGTCTTCTGGTGTCTCGTAAGCCCTGCCATTTGGCTGAAGCTTCTCCTGCAGTCCGGGCAGCTGTAGAATCTGTCTCCGGTATGGACTCCCTGATGTCTGGCCAGATCCTTCTTCCGCTGGAAGCTTTTCCCACATTCCCAACATTCATGCGACTTCTTCTGACCATAAAACCTGCCCAGGCTTTGGAAGAAGATCTTCCCCTTCAAGCTCTGCTCACAGGCCGAGCAGCTGGGCACCTTCCCACGGGCCTTGGCTCCCACCTCTGAAGAGGATTCCGCATGCTTCCTGGAGCACTTTTCGCTCTCCCTTGGACTGTCCGGCTCCTTCTCTGCCAGGATTCTCTTGGGTGTTTGCAACTTGCGCCGCCTCTTGTAGGTTCTTCCTTGGCTTGAGCTCTGGAAAACGATCTCTTCACCATCTCCTGGTGGCACTGTTTGCCGATCCGGGGTCTCAGGCCCTTCCTCCGGGTGCTGCTCCTCAGCTCCATTCATGTCCCCTGTATTGTATTTCCCAGGGGCGGTTTTCTCTCACCCCCCTCCTTTTTCACCGTCTCTCCTAAGCAGGATGGGAACCCAATAAGACAGCATGAGCCAAACTCCCAAAGCCAATGCAAGAGGGAGAAAATTCTTCTAATAAAAAGAGTTAAAAAAACACCAACACAACCGCCTGGAAGTGACCTCCTGGGTAGCTGGGTGGGAGACAGGGACAACAGAATCTAGGGGACACCCTGCAATTGCAAGGGTGTCAGGGCACTTTGCAATAGAATGGAAGGCTCAGAATCTGGGTTGGGCAAAGCAGGCAGAAGATCGCGGTGCTGCGGTGAGACAGCTGGAGACCCAGCTGCACCAGCCCAGCGAAGGCCGGATTCTTCCTATCCCTCGACACCAGGGGGAAGGATACTTTGGAAATTCTAGTAATAAAATCTGGAGTAACCACAATCGGTGCTCACCCAGGGCTGGGGAGCTGGGCACTAGTTTGAAGAGAACAGGTTTAAATTTCCCAGGACAGCAGCACGACAGACCCTGCTGCACAGTTTGACTCACCTGGATCTCGCAGCAGAAAACCCAAGGAAACACTAAGGGGAAATCAGAGGTTTGCAGAGCACCCTGGGAGTTACCAAGTTGGAACAGGAACCTGGAAAGAAAAAGGCTCTTATAAGACAAATACTTCATCTGGCCTTCCTGCCCCTTCGCACCATAGCCCCAAACCCCAGGGGGGACTGCAGGCTCAGAGGGTGGAAAGCTGCTGCATTTGAGGGAGATCTCATGCAGTTCTATGGACGTCTGGAGGGATGAACAGAGTGAGGGGGCTAAGCGGGTATCTTACCCATAATTTCACCAGTATGATGAAGCTCCAGAATTCAGCCCAAGAAAAGAGACTGACTTAGCCAGGCTGGGGGAAAGCCTGCGTCTTGGGATTTGGGACCAACCACCAATCAGAACCGGGCAGGACCAAGCCAAGAGCAAGGAAGGGGAAAGAGAAATCACAGCCCAAGCTCCCACAGTGGAGGAGCTGAGAAAGTCTGTGTATCCGGCGTATCCAAATGCCAGCACAGACACCCAGAACCAGGCAAAGGCACCCCAGTAGGTATAGGACTCATCAGGGAACACATTTAGAGCAGGGGGGTGAATCTGTGAGCTCAGTTAATGACAGGACAGCCCGAGTAACAGGAAATTGCTGGTGAATTGGGAGGGCCCAGCCCGGAGGAATGATTAGCGACTGACGGGAAGACAGGAAAGTACAAGGCTCCCTGAAGGTGCCCAGCAGAGGCGCAGCGCTGTGCCCTGTTACAGTCTCTCCATCTGATGGGGGCTGGGAGTGCGGAGAAGGAACTTGGAAGCTGAGAGTCTGAGTGTCCGGGGGGCCCCGGGTCGCAGCGATTTTCAATGTATTTTAAGCGGATTTTTGACAAAAATGCCTGTTAAACTTTTCCCCGGCAGTCATAGGTGTGGAACTAGGGGTGCTGGGGAGCTGCCGCACCCCCTGCCTGGAAGTGGTTTCCAGCATATTCTGGGTTTATAGTTTGGTTCAATGGGTCTCAGCACCCCCACTGTTAGAGAGCTTATTCCTTCACTCTCACCCTTCCCTGGTCTCTCTCGCATGAACAGAGAGCAACAAGACCCGAAGTCCGAAGGTGCAAACAATTCGATGTTTATTGGGGTGAACTTCCAGCAGCTTAAATTCAAGTTCCTTTTCCTTATTTCCGAATCCCAATTTACCTCCTGTTTGCCCCTAATTTATATAGTAATATTCTCAGCTAGACCTTAACCAATCATTCTACTGAAATTTACCTAACCAATCCTAACGCATTGTAACATGATTAGCTAACCAATTATATCCCACCACTTAACTAGTTTACACCTAGCAAAATTAATGCAGTCAGAAACAATCACAGAACCAGACAGGGACCAGGCAAATAAACATACAAAACAATACAGAAGTGAGGATTTCACAACTGCATCTATACAGACATACGGGTTCTGCAGCTGTGTCTATTGATAAGTGAGTTCTTACCAGATAGAAAACTATCAAACTAAATTTCTAGGCTCTTTCCTTTCTCTGGAGGTGATAGAGCGAATCACCTTCCTAACAGCCCCAGATGCCTTATTTCAATATGACTAGTTTGGAATGTGAGGACGTGACCGTACATTTCCCAGTTTATGGCTGCTAAAGAACCAGGCCTCAGACTGTCACAGTAAGGGAAGGCCACTACACAGACAGTGATTTTTGATTCTTTCTTTTATACCTCTATAACTAGCTAAGTGATAAAAATACACCTCAATTCTTAAAGTAGAGGCCTTTGCAGACAGGCCCAAATATCTATATCCTAACACCCACTATAAAAATTGTTCCAGCAGAAGTAAGTTCCTGTGTGACCCAGAGCAAACAGGGTCCTGTCTACAGTGATCTAAAGAGGCCAAGCCCTTAGGCCAGGGGTAGGCAACCTATGGCACACGTGCCGAAGGCGGCACGCAAGCTGATTTTCAGTGGCACTCACACCGCCCAGGTCCTGGCCACCAGTCCGGGGGACTCTGCATTTTAATTTAATTTTAAATGAAGCTTCTTAAACATTTTAAAAACCTTATTTACTTTACATACAACAATAGTTTAGTTATATATTATAGACTTACAGAAAGAGACCTTCTAAAAACGTTAAAATGTATTACTGGCACGCGAAACCTTAAATTACTGTGAATAAATGAAGACTCGGCACAGCACTTCTGAAAGGTTGCCGATCCCTGCATTAGGCAATTGCTTAAATCAACAGCTCATGAACTGAAAACTTTCAAACCATCCCTAGAGAACCTCCCTTAAAGCAGTGGTTTTCAAACCTTTTTTATGGCGACCCAGTTGAAGAAAACTGTTGAAGCCCGTGACCCAGCGGAGCTGGGGATGAGGGGTTTGGTGTGTGGGAGGGTCTCAGGGCTGAGGCAGAGAGTTGAGGTGCAGGGGTGAGGGCTGTGGGGTGGGGCCAGGAATGAGGGGTTCAGGGTGTGATAGGGGGCTCTGGGCTGGGGCAGGGGGTTGGGATGCGGGAGGGGATCAGGGCTCTGTGTTGGGGTGCAGGCTCTGGAGTGGGGCTGGGGATGAGGGTTTGGGGTGCAGGAAGGGGCTCTGGGATTGGGGGCCCAGGGATGAGGCAGGGGTTGGGGTACAGGAGGATCAGGGCTCTGTGCTGGGGTGCAGGCTCTGGAGTGGGGCTGGGGATGAGGGTTTGGGGTGCAGGAAGGGGCTCTGGTATTGGGGGGCCCCAGGGATGTGGCCGGGGGTTGGGGTACAGGAGGGGATCAGGGCTCTGTGCTGGGGGTGCAGGCTCTGGAGTGGGGCTGGGGATGAGGGGTTTGGGGTGCAGGAAGGGGCTCTGGGATTGGGGGACCCCAGGGATGAGGCAGGGGGTTCGGGTGCAGGAGGGGGTCAGGGCCTGGGATGGGGGTGCAGGCTCTGAGGTAGGGACAAGGGTGGGGGGGTTGGGGTGCAGGAAGGGGCTCTGGGTTTGGGGGGGCTCAGGGCTGGGGCAATGGATTGGGACGCAGGGTTGGGGTGCAGCCTTACCTCGGGTGGCTCCCTGTCAGCGGCACAGCGGGGGTGTTTAGGCAGGCTTCCTGCCTGTCCTGTCACCGCAGACCATGCTGCGCCCCGGCTCCTAGGCAGACATTTAACAGCCGGGTCGGCAGTGCTGACCAGAGCCGCCGTGACCCAGTGCCTTCCATTCCACAACCCGGTACTGGGTCCCGACCCGCAGTTTGAAAACCACTTCCCTAAAGTGCCTCAGAGCGGCCTGATTTCCACTGGCTGCTGCTGGGCCCTGAGGTCTCCGTCCCATCGGCCTCCAGCTGGGGAGAAGAGGGCGAATCCTCACTCAGGCGCCAGCTCCACTAGCAGAACTGCTGCGTCCCCCACCCAGTGACACAAGGCAGGGGTGGGAATCAGAGCCATTATTCGCCCCAGTCTGTGCCAGCCGGGCCATATAGGGTTTAATGCACATCAGGGCCCCAGGGTCTGGGACAATGACTGTTCTGGCCGTTGTAACCCCCTCCCCACTGGAGCATGCAATAGCCCCAGTCCTGGCTGAAGATGCAGCCCCAGTGAGCCCTGACAGCCCCCACCCTGCCCAAAGAGACTGGCCTGGCCAGGGCGGTTTCCAGGAGCCCCTCAGGAAATCCCCGTTTCCACTGATCTCTGACCCGAGTGAATACGCCTGCGATGTAGCACAGATGGGGACCTGAACTCGGGGCCGAGCTCAGCCCGTGCTCGCTGTCCTGCTGGGAAAGCAGAAGGCCGCTCCTGGGACGCACCCAGCCCAGCAGCTCGGAGCGGGCAGCTGCAGCAACAGGGTAGAAATCTCCCTCAAAATTCCTGCTCCCGCACCTCGGCCCCACGGCGGCCATTTCACAGCAGCCTCTGCCGTGCCTGGGAAGATGGCGGCTGTCTGCCAAGCTCTGCAGTGGCGGTGAAGTCAGGCTGCCCTCCCTGAAGACAGCCACCACCGGCCAGGAGGCAGGGAAGGGGCACTGTGAGTGCAGGCGAATCTGGGGAGGACACGACAGCAGCCAGGTGAATATGGGGTGGGGCAGGGACGGTCGCTGCAAACGTCTGCAGCTTTACACACTCGCACTGACCTGCACACAGGGGATCAGCCTTACACACTCGCACTGACCTGCACACATGGGATCAGCCTTACACACACACACATCTCTACACATGGGACCAACCTTACATACTCGCACAGCGCTGCACACACGGGACAGCTTTACACAGACACATTGTCCTGCACACATGGGATCAATCTTACAAACACACAGCCCTGCACACTTGGGATTAGCCTTACACACACACACACCCTGCACACATGGGACCAGCCTTACACACACACAGTGCCCTGCACACCCAGGACCAGCCTTACACACACACACACCCTGCACACATGGGATCAATCTTACAAACACACAGCCCTGCACACCCAGGACCAGCCTTACACACACACAGTGCCCTGCACACATGGGACCAGCCTTATACACACACAGTGCCCTGCACACCCAGGACCAGCCTTACACACACACACACCCTGCACACATGGGACCAGCCTTACACACACACAGTGCCCTGCACACCCAGGACCAGCCATACGCACTGACACCGCCCGGCACATAGGCCCGCTGAGCCCTTCTCCCCACAGCCCCACTCACTCACTGATGGAGCCAAGCCGGGGCTGATCCCACAGGCAGCTGCTGCAGGCCCTGCGGTGCCCCCTCTCTCTGCCCCTCAGAGCCAGGCGGTGGGAGGGGGCAGCGCAGCAGAGCCAGCCCTGGGCCCTGAGCACTGACCCCTAATGGAGGGACGAGCTGCCAAACCACTGCTGCTGCTGCCTGCTGGGCACAGCCCTATGGGCGCCCAGGCCCACGGGCGCGTCGCCCTCCTCCCTCTGCCCATGTTCCTGACACCCACTTCTGCCAGCTGCTCCTCCAGGAGGGGGCATGCGCCTCGGGCAGGACGGGCGCGTCCCTGCTGTTATTACACCGGCCCTGCTCCTGCACCAGGCCTCTGCGTGCTGCCACGGGGTCAGTAACGAAGGGGCCAGTGCCTGGCAGGGGGCTGGGGCACCCCTCTGCAGGGCAAAGGAAGCCTGCACCGAGCAGGTCTCGTAGGGAAAAGCCCCTATTTCTATACTGTCTCACAATGGCCCATGTTAGAGAGGGGAAAGGCCCAGGGAACATCCTGGGGGGGGGGGCATGGCAGACCCCCAAGCCTCCCCAGTTATGTGACTGTTACACACCCCACATGCAGAATGGACCCAGCTCCCCCAGCCAGGCCCCACGCTCACAGCAGGGCAGGACCCACTTCTCTGCTCACTGATGCTTCTGCAGCAGCTTTGAATAAACTTCCCCCAGAGGCATTTCCTGCATTCAGAGTGGGACCAAAGCCCCAGCTCACCCTGCCTTTGTGCCGGGAACACAGACCCTGGGAAAGGGGAGAAGCTGGAGACTGAGGCAGCTGGGGAGTCTGCATCGAGCCAGCAAGCCCGGCAGAGCCTGATCTCCAGGCTCCAGCCATGCAGGGGTGCTGCAGCCCGCAAGCAGAGCTTGCCTGTGAGTGTCTCTGTTCTGGGAAGCGCCCCCCGAGCTGCGGTGCAGACAGACCCTTAGGGCTTGGGGGTGTCACAAGACAAGATTTATGCCCAAACCGAGCACTGGCCCCACACCAGTGTGAACGCTCTGGTGTCTTGTTAGACTCTGCATTGCACAGAAGTGCTTCCTGGCCGCAGTCCATGCAGGGAAAGGGCCTCTCCCCAGTGTGAACTCTCTGGTGGGGTCTGATTTGGCAGGTACCTGAATCTTTCCCCATCCTCCCTCCAGGGAGAAGGTCTCACACCACCTCCACCCCCAACGTGGATTCTCTGGTGTACAGGAAGAGCCCATTCTGTCCTGAATTTCCTCCCACACTCAGCGCATCCACACTCCCCACAGGGACGCTCGTCTCATGATTTTTCAGCTCTCTCTTCCCCGGGAAGCGTTGCTCGCACACAGATACAGGCTCTCTCTGGTGCCAGATCTCATCAGGACCAGGCGCCATTGGGACCTGCACTGACTGATGCAGGTTTTACCAGGCTCAGCATTCTGCATGGTGCTGTCCTCTGATCTCTCTGGCACCGCCCTGCACAGCGGCAGGGTCCCAGGACCTTCCACCTGCTCCTCAGACCTGCTTCTGTAGCCACCCTCTGCAGGAAGGATCCCGATGTGATTCCTTGGGGAAGGGGAAGCACCGATACGGAGGGAGGCAGGGGAGCCCTGCTGGAGACAGCTTGTGTCTGGGGCAGAGAAGGTGGCCAGGGGCCTGGCAAATAGCCCCATGGGGTAACCCCAGGGGCACAAACCCCAGTCATTGCATTTGTGCTCCCAGTCCCCTCTGAACGGCATGAGCAGCCTGAGCTCACCCCACCTCACACATCACTGTGCAAGGAGAGACACACGGGGACACTGAGGCAGGGGGTGCGTGTGACCCAAGGGGGATCCCCTCTCCATGCCAGCTGGCAAAGGGGGTTACCAGAATCTCCTGACTCTGGGCTGTACATTCTGGTTCACCACAGAATGTCACGTGAGCTCTCAGATGAAGGCCGGTGTCACACTGGTTATTACTATCCTGGCGAAATGTACGGACCGAGGCTGTGCTAGGAGTTATGTCTAGACACTGAAAGTACGTTCTCAGAGCCTGCACCGGGGCTCTGGCTTTTCCAGCACAGGCAGCGTGTGTGCTTGAGAACTCTCTCGCTGAGGGACAAGCCAAGTGAACAGCCCAGAGCGCTGGGAATGGCCTGGGAGTGGGGGAAGCCACACAGACACCAGCCAAGCCACGACAAACCCTGCGGCAGGAATCCAGGGCTGCAGCCTGGGATGGGGTCTCTGCCCCGGCTCTTCACTCTGGGGCCTGTGCAGCGCCGAGGGAGCTGGGATGGGGGTTACACATCTTGGCACGTGCGCTCCGGACTCTCCCACACCATGGAGTCCTGCTGGGGGCTGGCCCCCGGCTCTGCCCCTTGTTCCGGGTCTGGAACCTCCATAGGCTGTTGGTGGGGAACGGTCAGGGGCCATTGGGTGTGTTCCCACTCACAGAGTTCTTGTTACAGAGCACTGGCAGGGACTGACCGGCCAGAGGGGTGGGCAGCTTCAGGCCGGCTTCACCCACAAGCCACAGGAGGAAACTGAGCCCGGCCCTCGGGAACGAACTCCCAATTGACCAGACACACCCGGCCTGAGCTGCTCATTTTAGGTTTCCAGCCCCCCACCCCGCAGCTCAGTGGCCCAGAGGAAGCTGCTGTGATGGGTGCGTCAACAGCCCCTGCCTCCCACTGCCCCACTCCTCTCTGCTCAGACTCCTGGGGGACAGGGGCTGGGGGTTACTCAGTAGGATCATCAGAGTCTCAGGAAAAATGTGGCTCAGGAGAAACCCTGAAGGAGCCGATAGGAATCAAATGGAGGTTCGGGGTCACAGAGTCTCGGCTCCTCACAGCTCAGCCAGAGCTCAGTGACAGAAGGAAAATCGTTATTTACCCAGCAGAGCAGTGTCCCGTAGTTCTCCAGCATCACATCCTAGTAGAGCTCCTCTGCCAGCATCTCCCACTCCTTCCGGGAAAGTCACACGGCCCTGCAATCACAAGCGTTCACGCTCAGCCCCTGCTGCTCCCACCTCCTGCCCCCCAGCCTCAGCCTCGTGAGTCGCAGCGATCCCACGTCCCAGCAGGGCTAGCCCGGGGGTTTATCCACTCCCTGCAAAGAGCCACCTGAGCTGGGGCCACTTCAGCCACTGTCCTGGGTCTTTGTGCATCTGTAACCACAGAGTCAGGAGCCCAGCTCCCTCCCGCCGAGGCTGCGCGCGGAGGGGAGGCGAGGCTCAGAGCGGCTCTACAAAGACAAGCCAGGGCCGGGGATTGACCCCAGCGGGTTGCTGCTCACCCCTTCCAGAGAGGCGGGGGACCCGGTCAGGATAGAACCACTGGGGAATCGCCCCCGCCCGTGTCACTGAGCGCAGCAAACCGTGTCAAAGAGGAGACACTGGGAGAGCCTCCATCACTTTCCCTGTTGCTGGGGTTGGTCCCTTTGCCTCACTCAGCTCAGGCAGCGAGTGTGGATGGGTTAGTGCCCCTCCCCCAGTTCCCGGCCCTCGCTCAGGTCTGTGGGGTTTGGGCTCCCCACGCTGTGGGAGACATCAAACAGCCTTTGCCCCTCTGCTCCCCCCATCCCTGGGGCACCAGAAGTGTCACTAAGAGACTCCCCCATGGAGCACCATCTCCCCTCCACGCAGGCCCCAGTGGGGAGGGTCAGAGCACCCCCCCCAAGAGAGACCTATCCCCGTGACTGCTTAATGCAGGGGGCAGGGGTCCCTGGAGAGGGGCGATGGGCCCCAGAGCCAGTGAGAAAAGCCCTTCTGGGGAAAGCTACAGGAAAAAACCTTTAATGAAAGGCAACTCTGAAGGGTCAAAGGTCAGGGCCCTGAGCGGGGGCAGCCCCCCCCATCCATTCCTGGGGCTGGAGGCTTTCCCACAGCGTGTGCACTGCACTCAGCGGGGACCGGGCCTGCCACATGCACGGCCCGGGGTGGGGAGCTGGTTAAGCACAGGAACCAGGGGGGCCCAGCTGAGCTTCCCACCCCCTCAGGGAGGCCCCTCATTGCTCCTCCGTGGAGGCTTCACTTCTCCAGCCTCAGGTCCCACTTCCTCGCAGGCCTAACCCAGAGCTCCCCTCGGCCAGGCCAGACACCGACTCCTGCCCCTGCCCGGCAGCGCCCGGCCTGGCGTTTCTGGCAGGTGCTGCAGCCCCTCTGCAAGCCAGGCCGGGCCACTAACCCCTGCCTGCTCTGGGGCTCACACACCCCATCACACCCCTCCTCAACCCTGTGACACAGGTGCTGGGCTCCTTCCTTCACGCCTGCCCCTTGCACCGTCTCCCTCCCCCCTGTACCCCACAGCCTCCCTGTCCGACACCGTGTTCACCAGCGCCCTGGCTTCCATCGCTTCTTGCCAGCCAGGGTGCAACCCAGCTTCAGTCAAGCTAGAAAGAGTGGGAGCCGGGGGCCATCTTTACTAGGGGCAAAGTTCAGATCGAAATAACCTTTGGAAGATGAATAGTTTTCATGACTATGTATGAAAACTATATGCTCACTAATCCTCACTATTTTTTGTCAAAATAATTTGCATAATACTTTGAACACTAAATCATTTGTACACGTCTTGTTGTTAAACATTTACTGATAACTATGTCAGTAACGCTGTATTGAATGAATGGACAGATCCATTTTTATTTCTCAACATGTTGTTAATATAGGTGATTGTTGTACAATGTTCTGTAAATAATTCTGTAGAAACTTGTTTGAAATAAAATTTAATAGAAATTCAGTTAAGTACCAAACCACACATTACATTAGCAGTATTCCTTCGTTGTAAGATTCCATAGGGCAATCACCACTTGTTTCCCCACTGTAAGGGCAGCTCTCACCTTGCTGTTCCTGTGCTGGGGGAGTGGGCCGAGCTGAGCATGCAACTCTAGGAATGAACTTCTGCATCTAAAAGTTCTAGAACCACTGATTGTCCCACCACTCATTAGACAGGCTCAAAACTGCCACTCCACCAAATGTTGGTTGTTCCATGAATAGCCTCTGCATTTATTTTCCAGTTATCCTCAGTTGACTCTCTGAACGCTGAGTCTTTGGGAATATAGCACTAGAATGCCTAGCCAGAGTGCAGCACATTTTTGCCAATACAACTCAACGCTATGCAGACATCATGCCAGCAGAAGTGGCAGAGTGTAAAATGCACTTGACCAAAATAGTTTTGGCAGTGTCACCATGACAACAGAATTTTTACCACTGCCACTTTCTCGTGCAACTTTTTAGAGAGACAGGCTTGAAAGTCTTCACCTAACACTCTATATTATATTAATGAGCGTGATAAAGTTAAAGAGTTTGGAGGTTATATGACTCTTTGGGGGATTGTTGTACATATAGCAGTAGCTTCATAAAATGGAATATTAATGAAACAATTTAATTATGAACATTTGGAGAATCTGTCTATGTACAGTTTACAAATTGTTTGATATTGGGGACCCTGTGTCAGATTGCAAACTCCATTTTGAATGTGGGTCTTTTAGCCTCTGTTTTTTTACCTCCATCTTGGACTAAAATTCCAAGTGGTGAGGGCCTGGGGCTATCAATGATAGGCTGTGAAACTTTGATGATCATTTAAATGGAGCTCCCTGGGACAAAGCAAGGGCTACCATCCAGGCTAAACTAGCTTTTCACCATCTAAATTCTATGAAAAGCAGCAAAGAGTCTTGTGGCACCTTATAAGCTAACAGACGTTTTAGAGCATGAGCTTTCCTGGGTGAATATCCACTTCGTCGGATGCACCCACGAAAGCTCATGCACCAAAACGTCTGTTAGTCTATAAGGTGCCACAAGACTCTTTGCTGCTTTTATAGATCCAGATAACACGGCTACCCCTCTGATACTTAAATTCTAGGAGTGATGGTAACTAAGCAACAGAATCTGTGGTCAGGTACTTTCATTAGCTGATGAGGCTGATTGGGAGTCATCTGACAAAGAAGCGGGAGATAATAAAAGAGGGTTTCTGACGAATCCTGGGGAGGTGGGCAAGGAGAGAAAGGACTACAGATACTCCATGATTCAGGGGAGAAACCATGTGCATGAGGGCAGAGAGAGGAAGAATCCTGAACTAGAGGACTCTGACCTAAGACCAAAGAATGCTCTAGGAGTGGTGAGGAAATTGAGGCAGGGAATTGTGTAGAGGGTTTTATTATTTTTTTGTTCAGATCTGTATACTTATTGTGCTTGCTAACAGAGTGTTTTTTGGGAACCCTAGTAAAGTCTGTTTTATCTGTGTTCAACTACTACATATCATTGAAGAGGTGAACTGTGTACCTGGAGTGCCCACAATGGTGAAGCTCTGGGAAAAGGGGGTGTTTAAGTCTGTGGGGTCAGTGCTGGCCTGGGGGCTTAAGACAATTAGGTTGTGTGGTCCTGTAACTGGGCAGTGGAACTAGGAGCCTGTGCCCTGGAAGTGTACCAGCGAATCTAAGGGGAAAGGCAGTTGCTGCAGCCTTTTCAGGCCAAGGGAAGCTTAAGAGCACAAATCAAGCATATTGGGACCCAAAGGCAGCAGTCTTGTGACTGTCCAGCAGAGGGAGCCTTATCAGAGCTGTGACTGATTTTAAGAGGGGATAATCGTTGTAATTGCTTTTAATCTGTATCCTTTTTGTGTATAATTCTTTTAGTTATGAGTCTTCTGAAATATTAAACCTTCAGTGTATTTATAAAGTATAAGCTAATTGTCTCTTTCGTAGAAGAAAGAATTTAAACAACCAAGTATCACTAGAAGTGAAAGTACAGATTCCAATATTTGAAGGTATCGTATTGTCATCTAGATATACTTTTAGTGATATATCTTTATTATGCCTAATTTTATATTCCTTGAGTAACCAAAATTGCCATTCAATGTGCATTTGGTGTTCTTAAAAATGTAGGTTTGGGCCCTATTTGTTTCTGTAACTAATTCCTTGCTCTTCTAATTCTCTTTTAAACAGGTACAAATCTGAACTTGAGAGAAGTCAGCAAACATTGATTACAGGAGACTTATCACTCAGGAGGACACCACAGAAGAATTTTTCTGCTCCTTTAACACCAAATCAAAATCACAATGGTCACTCCCCCTCCCCCCTAGTATGCAATTGAATAAAATGTAAATTCCTGTGAAAGTACAGGTCACTCCTGAAAGCATAAAAGAAAACAAAAGGTGAATGAAGAAAACAGCTGACCATGTGTTTGTTTTATAATCTGTTAATGTCTATAATTTTCCAATATTTGAAAATTAATTCCCATGAGTGACTATGTAGGAATTGAAGTGAGCATACTTTGTGAGTCCAAGACTATGCTTTGTCTTGATTCAGGGGAGGGTACAAATGCAGATACTAATATGGACGTAACACACGGACATCCTAACTAATTATGTTCTATAACAAAATATTCAGGTAAAGTTTTCATTCAAAATAATTGAAATTCAGTTTTGCCAGCTGGTGAATCGGGGGCTTGAGGGATTTAGTAGTAAGTGCTCAGAGTCGGAAATGCTTACCAGTGACAAGGTACCATCACCCAATTTGCTTGAGTTTAGGGTTGTGAAATTCAGACTCTACAATACAAAACAAAAACCCACAGATTTCATGGACACCAAAGGAAGGTACTGCCAAAAACTTGCATTTGGCTACCTAGCTGGAGTTGGAGATCCCCAGTCCTTGTTCTCATTTGAAAGCTGAGATTTCAGATGCTTTTGGAAGAGGCAAAGCATTCTGGCTATGGTGTTCCTTGAGAAAGTGGCTGCTACAGTTATGTAGGAATTAAAGTGGAGAGAAGCAAGATGTGACATTAGGCTGAGATTTTCAAACATGTGGTGAGTCCCATTAGCAAGAAGTTAGGTGTCCAACTCCCACTGATTTTTCTTTTGAGCTCCTTTGAATCTTAATGCCTGATTTTTAATTCATGCTACAAATGAATGTTAATGCCAGTGGAGCGATGGGAAAAAAATCTTCATTCAGGAGATATTACAATATACATTTGTACCCCTGGTATTGGTTCCTCAGTCTAGTGGTTGCAATTTCATTGTGGCACTGAGTTCCAGATCTCAGTTTTCAGTCTCTGAACTGTTCAGTTTTAGAAGAACTCCCGTTGAGTTGTTGTCTTAATATATCACTAGAGATTAATGAGGGCTGTTGCTTTTATCACCCTTGTCTAATATTAGGCATAAGAAATGGAAAGGGAAAGATTATGTATGAAATGAGGCAGATTATTAGCAAATATTCACTGTCAATTTGTAGATTTTAAGTTTGAAGAACTCCAAGAAAAATACAATAAAGAAGTTGAAGAAAGAAAAAAGCTGAGAAATAGCCAGATTAAAGTATGGGGCTAGAGTATCTCAGCATTAGAATCTCATTTAATGTGTGAAATGGAGAAAGGTGCAGTTCTTCAAAATTAGCCATATGATTTTTCAGGGAAAGTGGTAACATTAAATGTGCTCATTATTCATACCATTGAGATTAAAGTGTAGATTTAAGAAGAGTAAGCAGGGGGTATGGTTAATTTCCTGACAGCATTTTTGAAAAGTTAGTACTAATTAGAATACACAAAAAGGACTTTTTAAACATATTGTTTTCATGTAAATAATCACACGACTGAGAATTGTGTATATGTTTTTTAATTTAAAATCTGAAAATGATCTCTTATGTTTTCTGTTTTAAAAGCAAAACAAACAAAAAACCTAACCTACTCAACTTGGGCACAGTTGTTTTACCACCTTAAGAATATTTATACTACTTCAACATGCTTACATCCTTTTTTTAGGAAACGTGTACTGAAAACCTACAAACAAAATTAATGAAATACGTGTACAATCACTTTCTAGTAAATTTAGAAGTTGATTTACACGATAAACTCAGTGTAAATATCCAGGAATATTCCCATTCCTGTTTTTCAGTAGGTGCTTCCTTTGTAGCACTTTTAAAGACTGATAGCGCTCTGTAGCGAGGCGAAGACTCACCGCTGTGGCACCTCCTGCTGTTCGTCTCTTTCCAGCCTTTGGAGCGCTCTCTGCCGGCGGATGTCTCGCCAGCCTCAGGCCCCATGACCCTCCCAGACCCCGGTGCCCTTTTCCTCGGGGTTCTGCCCCAGCAATATCCCCACTCTCTCTGGGTCTCCCCTCCCAGGGGAGCTCCCAACCCTCTAAAACCACCTTGCCTCAGTGGCTACTGTCAGTCATCCTCTTGCCCCCACTCACTGGGGCAGACGCAGTCTGTAATGGCCACTCATCATTGGCAAGGGGTTAGGACCAGCTGCCTCTGCCTATTCCTGGGCTGCCCCTCTGCAGCACCAGGACCTCCATAGACCTCCATCAAGACCCGCAGCCTGGGGAGTTGCAAGGCTAGAGCTCCCCAGCTCCCCTTGCCCTTTTCCCCAGCTCTGCTCTGCTTCGGGTACCTTGCTTGCAGACAGCTCACCCCTCTCCCTCCAGGTGCTGGCTCACAGGCCTCTTATCAGGGCCAGCTGGGCCCTGATTGGGTTGGCCACAGCTGTGGCTGCTTCCTCAATCAGCTTCGCTTGGCTGTTTTGAAGCCCTGCTTTACTGGAGGGGGGAAGCTGCTCCACTACTGATGTCAGGGATTACAATTTTGTGAATTTGGGGGAGCAGTATTGGGGCCCTTAGGGCTTTAGTCAAAAACCCCATTCAAATGTTAGACATATTGGAAAACCAAGTTCAGTAAGTACCAACAGCAGCTTTCTTGTATTTTTAGAACAGAATGGTCTGATCCAGTAGGGCCAATGGTCCATCTAGCCCATTATCCTGGCTGCTGGAAAGAAAAGACACACAGCTGTCCTTCATCCAGCAGTCAAGAAACCCTTTAAAGAGAGGTTTTACTTCATCCCATTTTCTATGGGGACAAGAGGCAATTCCTAGTCACAGTGGCTTAAGATCAAAGAAGACAGATTTCAACAACAAGTTCCCTGAAAATTGTAGTAATTCTTCCGTCATCAAGCTGTTAAAAACACAGAACCAAGGTATCTTGCAAGTGTAGTTATGACTTTAAATCTATTTTGTAAATAAGAACGTCTTATTTTTTTTAAGATAATTAAAACCCTCTGTGTTTAATGACTTCATTGAAGACTGTTTTATATATAAAATGAGGGTAAAATACCTACTGAACGTGTAAGACTTTTGGAGATCTCTGGGTAAAAAACACTATATACATGTTTATTAATTATTTTCTTAGTTTATAAAGTTTTTCCAGTATGAAAAAATTAACTGAGCTAAGAAACTGACTTGTTTTATTGTGTTTTTTGAATTTAATTCTTTGGCAGGTTCTGTAGAGTAATCTGTTCCATCAAGAAGTCATTTTTCATGGAGATCCTTGCCTGCTTAAACTAGAAACATAGTAGAATGAGCATCTGGAGCTTCTTCAACTGAGAAGTCTTCTGAGCTCAAGCTCTCTAGTGTAGCCACTCTAAGCCGATGGGATAGAGGTCTAGAGGTCTCCCATTGGCTTAATTCCTCCAGGCCCCGCAAGCGGTGGAAGCTGTCTCCTGCCGACACAGTGCTGTCCACACCGATGCTTAACTCTATGTAAGATATGTCGCTCAGGTGGGTGACTAATTTCACACGACTGACCAACAAACCTTATGTCGACTTAAGCTGTAGTGTAGCCATAGTGTCAGTGCAGCTGTGTAGGATACCCACTTGGAAGAACATAAGAACATAAGAACATAAGAAAGGCCGTACCGGGTCAGACCAAAGGTCCATCTAGCCCAGTATCTGTCTACCGACAGTGGCCAATGCCAGGTGCCCCTGAGGGAGTGAACCTAACAGGCAATGATCAAGTGATCTCTCTCCTGCCATCCATCTCCATCCTCTGACGAACAGAGGCTAGGGACACCATTCTTACCCATCCTGGCTAATAGCCATTTATGGACTTAGCCACCATGAATTTATCCAGTCCCCTTTTAAACATTGTTATAGTCCTAGCCTTCACAACCTCCTCAGGTAAGGAGTTCCACAAGTTGACTGTGTGCTGCATGAAGAAGAAATTCCTTTTATTTGTTTTAAACCTGCTGCCTATTAATTTCATTTGGTGACCCCTAGTTCTTGTATTATGGGAATAAGTAAATAACTTTTCCTTATCCACTTTCTCAACATCACTCATGATTTTATATACCTCTATCATGTCCCCCCTTAGTCTTCTCTTTTCCAAACTGAAGAGTCCTAGCCTCTTTAATCTTTCCTCATATGGGACCCTCTCTAAACCCCTAATCATTTTAGTTGCTCTTTTCTGAACCTTTTCTAGTGCTAGAATATCTTTTTGAGGTGAGAGACCACATCTGTACACAGTATTCGAGATGTGGGCGTACCATGGATTTATATAAGGGCAATAATATATTCTCAGTCTTATTCTCTATCCCCTTTTTAATGATTCCTAACATCCTGTTTGCTTTTTTGACCGCCTCTGCACACTGCGTGGACATCTTCAGAGAACTATCCACGATAACTCCAAGATCTTTTTCCTGACTCGTTGTAGCTAAATTAGCCCCCATCATGTTGTATGTATAGTTGGGGTTATTTTTTCCAATGTGCATTACTTTACATTTATCCACATTAAATTTCATTTGCCATTTTGTTGCCCAATCACTTAGTTTTGTGAGATCTTTTTGAAGTTCTTCACAATCTGCTTTGGTCTTAACTATCTTGAGTAGTTTAGTATCATCTGCAAACTTTGCCACCTCACTGTTTACCCCTTTCTCCAGATCATTTATGAATAAATTGAATAGGATTGGTCCTAGGACTGACCCTTGGGGAACACCACTAGTTACCCCATTCCATTCTGAGAATTTACCATTAATTCCTATCCTTTGTTCCCTGTCCTTTAACCAGTTCTCAATCCATGAAAGGACCTTTCCTTTTATCCCATGACAGCTTAATTTACGTAAGAGCCTTTGGTGAGGGACCTTGTCAAAGGCTTTCTGGAAGTCTTTGTAACATTCAATAAACGCTATAGGAAGAACCTTATCTTCAACAGATAAGGTGACAGGTGACTTAAGGCCATTTCATGTCTTCTGCTCTGCCATTCTGTCTTTGGTCTTCAGATTTTCTGTCAGTAAATTTTGTGACATTGTTGGAAGTGTTTGGGACAGTGTCTGTAGCCTCCATTTTTTTTTCAGTGAATGGATGGGTCTCCTTTCTTAGATTTCTGCTTTAATCCAATTAAGCCAAAATCGTTGGCAAGTGGTCTTTGAAAAAGATCATTTTTTAAATGGTAATGCTGTTCTGCAGGACCGTTATCTCAATTCAAACGCTCACCCTTTGCTTACTGTTTAAGCGGGAAGAGTTTTCATTCAAGGCTTAGTTTATGTGCCTGGTCACATTGTAAAGTTAATTGCAAACCTAAGATGAAGTTTCAGCTTTGGAAGCCTGAAGGGTTTGTTTGTTTGTTTGTTTGTTTGTTTGTTTGTTTGTTTGGGTGTTGGGCGGGGGAGGAAGGGGATGGGGCAGGGAGAAGGGTCAGTGACTGAAAAAAGGAAAATTCTCAACTGCCATTGGCTGCCATCTGTTTGTTCACAGATAGAGTACAAGTGGAATAGGTCCTCATAAAAGAATGATCAGATCATTCATTTCACATGCTAATAATCTGAAATTGATGACTACTGTTCTTCATGTGCAAAATTCCATTGAAGCCTGTGGAAAAGAAACTATAGATTCTGAGCCTCCCCAAACACACACACGTGGATCATGAGAAAAGCAGTTTTGATTTTTAGATAAGTGGTTTTAGTGATGTGAAAAAAAAGACCCTATATGATATTTACAAAAGGCCCCTTCCAAGAAGGGAGACATGCATTGAATAAGTTAAATGAACACTATTGGGTTAAATTTGGCCCCAAATATAGGTTTCTAATAGCTTTTCTTCAGAAGCAGCTTTTTCAAAACTGAAGACCAAATAGAAATGTTTCAATAACGTTTTAGAAAATTCCAGGGGAGGTAGTTCTTATAAACAAAGAGCAGTGATTCTCAAGCTTTGGTACTGGTGACCCCTTTCACATAGCAAGCCCCCTGCCCCCGTATAAATTAAAAACATTTAAAATATATTTAACACCATTATAAATGCTGGAGGCAAAGCAGGGTTTGCGGTGAAGGCTGACAGCTTGAGACTCCCCCACATCATAGCCTCACGACCCCCTAAGGGGTCGCAACCCCCAGTTTGAGAACCCCTGACAAAGAACCTCTGCAAAATTTGTGGCCTAAACACTGCAGTGTTGTGCCAATGCATAAGAATCAGAAAATGAAGCTAGTAAAAAACAAAGTGAAACTGATCTACAGCCGCTATCCAAGTTCAAAAAATAAATATGAATTGTGCCAACCAGACTTTTAAAGGCCTTTCAATTTTTCCAATTTGATAATAGATTTTTAAAATGTTTTTATATTGCTACATATTTAACCTGATAAGCAGTTTTTAAATAGTTTTTTTCTAATTTGCATCTTATCAAGTGTCTAATTAGAATGTGTAGGCTGCTTTAAAGTACTAATACTGTAAGTACAGTGAAACCCCTTTATAACACGATGTTTGGGATCCAAAAAATTCCATGACGATAAATGCGGGGTCGCGGTATAGCGGGGTTTCAAGCTGGTCAGTTTCAGTCAGTGGTCCCCAACGCGGTGCATTGATGTGCTCCGCCTAGTTCCTAGTGCCCCTAGTGCCTAGTGCCTGAGCAGGGGAGAGAAGCCGCGGCCCCGTGCCTACCGGGGACAGAGAGCACCGGCGCCCACAGCCCTGGAGTTCTCTATCCCCAGCAGGCGCGGGGCCACGGCTTCTGTCCAAACGGACCATGAAATCTGGTCTTTTGTGTACTTTTATCCTATTCTATACAGATGTCATGGGGGAGACCAGTGTTTCTCAAATTGAGGGTCCTTACTTCTGTGCTGCCTTCAGAGCTGGGCTTCCAGCTAGCAGCTGCCACTCTCCGGCCTCCCAGCTTGAAGGCGGCGCCGTCAACACCAGCAGCACAGTGGTAAGGGTAGCAGCACCACAACCCCCCACCCCTCCACAGTAACTTTGTGACACCCCCCCGCCCACACACACAATACCTTTTTGGATCAGGATCAGGATTCCTACAATTACAACACTGTGACATTTCAGATTTAAATAGCTGAAATCATGACATTTATGGTTTTTAAAAGCCTATGACCGTAAAATTGACCAAAATGGACCGTAGGCCCCTACCAATAATATTCCATAGAGGAAGATTGACACCTGGTGGCCAGTTGTGACCTTAAAGGGACACTGTCATATAGTTTAATATTTTCAGCCTAAACTGCCATAAATTCAGGGGAAAGTTACTTGGATTCTAAACTATCGCAGGCTCAATACTTGGGTAAACTCGAGTCAAGGATGAAAGTGCCTTACAATACATTTGTAGTAATTAAAAATAACAAGTATTAAAAATACAGGAAATTCAAAGTTAAGTTAAACGTAAATTGCAACCCAACGTTTATCAATTTGGAAATGTATAATTCAGGCTCTCAAACAACCTCAACTCTGCCTCTTCAGTGACTCTAGCCTCTAATCTTTCTTCCTGGAAAATGTGCCGTTTTCAAGTCCTTCACATAAGAGTTTGCGAGATAAGATCTCCATACTGAACTGGTGTTTTGATCAAGGGCTTTTTGTACTGGCTCCAGGACAATTTGTAAAAGCCAGTGTATTATTGGTTTAATGAACAGACCACTGCTATCCCTTTGCAACTTTTTTCCCTTTGAGCAGTTATCCATTTCCACAGTTTGCTGACGGTGTGCAATGTACCCCACTCCCCCATGTTCAGAGTCTCATGCACCTTGAGCGTCCTCATATCCTGCACCGAGGGCATAAAAGGGTGGAGCAGGCCAGCCACCACTCAGTTCCTCTCATGCCTCCTGGCTTTGAGATGAACATGGGCAGTGAGCAGTGCTAACAAAATACCTGGCTCTTTTTAAATCTGTGCAGCGTGTAGATAGAGATAGCTAGTTGTTGCTCATTGGCATTTTGGTTTTTTAACCAGAATAGCTATTTCTTTCTGGTGTCAGGATGGCTTCTTTTAAGTCTCCTGGATTTAGATACTGCCCATCAAACACGGGCACTATACCCTGTAATGTTTGGCATTTAAAATATGTGTTTTGTCTGGGGGAATGTTCCTGGAAAATGTACTATTTGCAAGTCCTTCACTTGCAGGACCTGCAAATCTAGAAGCCCTGCTCCAGATGTACTTAATGGGTAAAGCAATGAGAGTAGCTTCAGGCCCTGGGTCAGATAACCATCCTGTAAATGCCTTCTCTGCTCCTTAGAGTGCTAGTTCTGGGTCCCTCGCTTCCTGGGCCTCGTCAGCAACATCCTCTTTCAAAATCGGGCATGTCGGACAAGAAGCTTTCTGTGAAAAAGGTACAGGGCACGGAAGAGTCCAGAGATGAGCCCAGACTAAGATCTCCTCAAAGAGAAGGATGGAGAACTCCAAGCTTTTATGCAGACCCAACTTATGCTTATGCTTATCTTATGTCCGGACAAAGTGTCTTTTGGACACATGCTGTGTTCCTACTGACAGTTGTCACAGACTTGCATCTGCACCAAGGCCGGCTCTAGCATTTTTGCCGCCCCAAGCAGCAAAAAATAATAATAATAAAAAGCCGCATTCGCGATTGGTGGCAGCTCTACCGCCGCTTCTTCTACGGCAGCAATTCGTCGGCAGGTCCTTCGCTCCGAGAGGGAGTGACGGCCTCACCGCCGAATTGCCGCCGAACTGCCGCACGTGCCACCCCTCTCTTCATTGGCTGCCCAGGCACCTGCTTGCTACACTGGTGCCTGGAGCCGGCCCTGACCTTGCCTACTTTTCAAATGTTAGGCTGTCTTTTATTTTGATCTTAACTCTGAATTACCTTGGTTTCTAATGCTTCATTTTGTTTGTTTTTGATAACTGCAGCATTATGAATTTTTAAAAAAACAACACTTACATGTACTGTCAACTTTACTCACAGAGTTTAATGATTTGTTTGGTTTGGTTACTGCCTGGGGATTTTCTTGATAATTTCTTTAAGACATTTTGAAATCTTTCCCATGCAAAGAAAGAAAGCTGGCAGAGCCCCGGTGTTATGCAGAGAACAATGGGGGAGCTAAGAAACAGGGAACATTGTAGTACTTGAAGTATGATAGGGGTCCCTCGGGTTCTGTGGGTACCAGGAGAACTGGAGGTTCGGGTGGAGCTACTGAACTTTGCAGGCACTCTGAGTTGAGATTAGTGGAGAAACTCTGAGGGGTGCAGGAATGCCTGAGAACATGGGGAAGTTAGTCCAGCTGAATGTTTTGGCCTCTGCCAATTGCTGCAGCTCCACAATTTCCATGTGTATTGGGTAGAACATTGTAACTCATGCAAGTCATGGATTCCACGATTCTTCATATTTATCTTTAGCTTAACTCTTTTCCCATCCCCTTTCTGCCCCTCCATACACACTTAGATTAAAGAAGTTATGTTGCCGTGGGGAAAGGCACCACCACATACGTCTTCTGGAGGTGTGATGGTTGTCACCTACCCTTTGCTGTCAGGGATTTTATCTATGCATGCAGATTCTGCTGCCTACTTAAGAATGTTCGAAAATGCTGCTGCTTGTTAGAAAATTCTGCTGCTTTCTACATCCTATAAACAGGATGCTGAAGGTTATACCATCATGTGAATGGGGGTTAAGAATTTTCCTATGGAGAGGTACAATAATGTCTGTTCTTTGCTATCTCTGTGAGGACCCCATTGAGAGAAGGTCTTGTCTGGGAGTAGGTTGAGGCCAGGGACATTGAGTCAATTCAGGGTTATTACCATGTTTGTATACAGATGTTCAAGTAATTTAACAATGAGAACTTTTGACCTGTGAATAGGCCCTCTCCACTTCACTGACTGATAGCAAAGTGCAGAGGAAAGATTGATTGGTTGCCACTTCTGATGTCACAATGATGCTACTTATGAATCACCTGAGTTACTGAGCAAATTGCACAGGAAAGATTGATTGGTTGGTACTTCTGATGTCACAATGATGCTATTTGTAAATCACCTTAGTTACTGGTATAGCTCTGTCACCATAACCTCTAGATGTGACTGTTGAGAGCTTTTCTTATTATAGTCTAGCTTCTTTACATGAGTTTGAAATCTGATTGAATTGCAAATTATATTAGTAACTATGGAATATATGAAGAGTTTGGGGTCTTCTGTCATTGAAATAATCAAAGCCAAGAATAAGGTGAGAGAACAAGCAGTGAATTTTATTAATATTGTGATTTAAAAAAAAAACTTGTTAGCTGGTTGAATGGACGGGTGGGGGATTGAGGGATTGTACCTGACTTACTGAAAGCTAACAGCTCTCTTCTATACCCTGCTATCTGCTTGGTCAAGAACTTTATAAATGAGACACAAAAACCAATTTTCTGATTTACAGACTGTTTCAGCAAAATCTGATGATCTCAAGCAGCAGAACTACATATGAAAAGCAAACATTCCTATTTTCTTCCAGAATTGTATATAATAATTTCTCTAACATTACTTAGTACATATTTCACTAACACAATTCATTACATAGTTCTCCAACAAAGCTTAACTATGTATGTGCTTGCTAATGGTGGCTCCAAAATTTACAGTAGAGCTTCAGAGTTACAAACACCGGAGTTACAAACTGATCAGTCAACCACACAAATCTCATTTGGAACCGGAAGAACATAATTAGGCAGCAGCAGAGACACATCCCTTCTACCCCACCCCACCCCAGCCCCCGCAAAAAAAGGCAAATACAGTACTGTACTGTGTTAAATTACTAAAAATGAAGGAAAGCAACATTTTTCTTCTGCATAGTTAAGTTTGAAAGCTATGTTAAGACAATGTTCAGTTGTAAACTTTTGAAAGAACAACCATCATGTTTTGTTCAGAGTTACGAACAACGTCCATTCCCGAGTTGGTAACTCTGAGGTTCTACTGTATATTTAAGTCCACCATTTCCCTATGCCCTTAAAAGACTTAAATAGCTTTACGTGAGCTAAAACATCTCATACTTTTGCTTATGCAGCACCAGCACAGGCAGAAGTTAATAAGGCCTATTAGTAGAATTGTATTGCAGTCTGTGAGGCTGGTACATAAACAAGGAAACAGAACAGTGCTGTCCACTTAGAGTCACAGACCTGCATGATCCAGGACAGATTTTTTTCTCTATCCTTTGGACCCTCTAAATTCTGGTGGTACCTCTGGATCTCTTCCATGACAGGAAAGAATTCACACACCTTACTGAAGAGTTTTAAAGTGCTCAGAAGGATCCTTCCAAGACCTCTCCGGTTTGCTGCAGAAGAATCAAGGGGGAAAAGGCCCTCTTGTATTCAGTGCAAGGAAGCCAAGAAATTTCTGTGGCTATAGTACTGATATAATTGAAACGTTGAAATAATTTGCATTAGTGGAGCAAACGTGTGATAATCATATAAAATGGATTTTTTTTTGCTAGCTAAAACAGATGCCAAACAGGTGTACACTAATAAGAGTAAAGAAATAAAGCCAGTCAAACCCAGCCTTTCATTAAGAGGCAAATCCTTATTTGGCCCCATCTTTCCATATCCATGAAGAGGCCTACACTTTGCTATATGGGATAGGGTGGGCAAGATTTCAGCAGCCTGCACAGCACTTCTTTTCTCTGCAGGAGCTTCCTTGCCACTGCATGAAGTGGTTGTTTGGTTTAGTGGGTCAGCCACTGCATTGATATACTGGACAACGTAGCAGGAGAACCATGGAAACTAGTGGATCATCTGCTGCTCTATGACTTTTAGGATTAGTGATTGGTTCCTTTTTTCCCCTACCTTTTCATTTTTTTAATTTTTTTTTTTTAATACCAGTTAGGTGGGTGTGTGCTGTGGGGAAGATCTGCACCTTGAAAACTTTTCCTTTATGGATAAGTTGCTCTGATAGACTGAACAAATAGCAGGCCAGCTCTCTAATGAGGCAGCTAGCAATGCAGTATTGTTATTGCAGTAGAGTGAATAACGATAACAAATATCTAAGAAACACAGATATTTTATATATCCTAAAGCCATTTGAAAGTGTCATAAAAAGACGTTTTAACAGCACCACTGTCTCCTTCTTTGAAAATCATTGGCTTTTCACCCTATTTAACATGGGGAAGTTAGTCCAGCTGAATGTTTTGGCCTCTGCCAATTGTTGCAGCTCCACAATTTCCGTGTGCATTGGGTAGAACATTATAACTCATGCAAGTCATGGATTCCACGATTCTTCATATTTCTCTTTAGCTTAACTCTTTTCCCATCCCCTTTCTGCCCCTCCATACACACTTAGATTAAAGAAGTTATGTTGCCGTGGGGAAAGGCACCACCACATACGTCTTCTGGAGGTGTGATGGTTGTCACCTACCCTTTGCTGTCAGGGATTTTATCTATGCATGCAGATTCTGCTGCCTACTTAAGAATGTTCGAAAATGCTGCTGCTTGTTAGAAAATTCTGCTGCTTCCTACATCCTATATACAGGATGCTGAAGATTATACCATCATATGAATGGGGGTTAAGAATTTGCCTCTGCAGAGGTACGGTAATGGCGGTTCTTTGCTACCTCTGTGAGGATCCCATTGAGAGAAGGTCTTGGCTGGGAGTAGGTTGAGGCCAGGGACAATGAGTCAATCCAGGGTTATTACCATGTTTGTATACAGATGTTCAAGTAATTTAACAATGAGACCTTTTGACCTGTGAATAAGCCCTCTCCACTTCACTGACTGATAGCAAAGTGCAGAGGAAAGATTGATTGATTGCTGCTTCTGATGTCACAATGATGCTACTTGTAAATTACCTGAGTTACTGGCATAGCTCTGTCACCATAACCTCTAGATGTGACTATTGAGAGCTTTTCTTATTATAGTCTAGCTTCTTTACATGAGTTTGAAATCCGATTGAATTGCAAATTATATTAGTAACTATGGAATATATGAAGAGTTTGGGGTCTTCTGTCATTGAAATAATCAAAGCCAAGAATAAGGTGAGAGAACAAGCAGTGAATTTTATTAATATTGTGATTTAAAAAAAAAACATTTATCTGGCAAAGTAAGAAGCTATTTTATGCAAAAAAGTAATGTAATCTAAAGTGTAACTCTGCTAAACTTGGAAAGTAGATTCATTTATTATACTGTGAAACAGGGATTTTTAGTTCCACTTTAAATGCAAATGTCAACCTGTTGGGTGAAAACCAAATCCACTTCAATTTAGGCTTAAACAATTTATTTTAACCTTTATTATATATGTTTTTAGACAATGCTACTATCACGTATGAATTACATAAACATGCAAAAAAGATAAGGCAAGACAAGGAAGTGCTCAAGTTATCTTTCTTGGGGACAGGGTGACTCTTTTCAAATCTCTGCTATGCTTGGCTATTTTTCCTCTGTCTCTTCTCCACTATTATGTCAAGCATCTAATTTTTTTTAATCCTCTGTTCTGTAACTTTGCGCAGACTCAGTAGAGGAAGCTACCTCATCCGTGTCTTTATCCATATATATTCTACTCTAACCCCCTAATTAAAAGATTCGCCTGCATAAATCACAATAACTAACCCAGATTAATACATTTTTTGCTTATCCTGCTAAAACGTACTTACAGCTGTGTAGTTCCCAACGCAGCTATTCCTTGCTGTCACGCTCCCTGGCTGCATGCAGTTGTACTTACATTACAACTGCAATTTTTATTCTTCGTACTCATCTGTTTCTGTGGCCTTGAGTTTTTACTTGTTAGCTGGTTGAATGGGCGGGTGGGGGATGAGGGGTTGTACCTGACTTGTACAATTTTGCTGCTTGTTAGAAAATTCTGCTGCTTTCTACATCGTATATACAGGATGCTGAAGGTTATACCATCATGTGAATGGGGGTTAAGAATTTTCCTATGGAGAGGTACAATAATGTCTGTTCTTTGCTATCTCTGTGAGGACCCCATTGAGAGAAGGTCTTGTCTGGGAGTAGGTTGAGGCCAGGGACATTGAGTCAATCCAGGGTTATTACCATGTTTGTATACAGATGTTCAAGTAATTTAACAATGAGAACTTTTGTCCTGTGAATAGGCCCTCTCCACTTCACTGACTGATAGCAAAGTGCAGAGGAAAGATTGATTGGTTGCCACTTCTGATGTCACAATGATGCTACTTATGAATCACCTGAGTTACTGAGCAAATTGCACAGGAAAGATTGATTGGTTGGTACTTCTGATGTCACAATGATGCTATTTGTAAATCACCTTAGTTACTGGTATAGCTCTGTCACCATAACCTCTAGATGTGACTGTTGAGAGCTTTTCTTATTATAGTCTAGCTTCTTTACATGAGTTTGAAATCCGATTGAATTGCAAATTATATTAGTAACTATGGAATATATGAAGAGTTTGGGGTCTTCTGTCATTGAAATAATCAAAGCCAAGAATAAGGTGAGAGAACAAGCAGTGAATTTTATTAATATTGTGATTTAAAAAAAAACTTGTTAGCTGGTTGAATGGACGGGTGGGGGATTGAGGGATTGTACCTGACTTACTGAAAGCTAACAGCTCTCTTCTATACCCTGCTATCTGCTTGGTCAAGAACTTTATAAATGAGACACAAAAACCAATTTTCTGATTTACAGACTGTTTCAGCAAAATCTGATGATCTCAAGCAGCAGAACTACATATGAAAAGCAAACATTCCTATTTTCTTCCAGAATTGTATATAATAATTTCTCTAACATTACTTAGTACATATTTCACTAACACAATTCATTACATAGTTCTCCAACAAAGCTTAACTATGTATGTGCTTGCTAATGGTGGCTCCATAATTTACAGTAGAGCTTCAGAGTTACAAACACCAGAGTTACAAACTGATCAGTCAACCACACAAATCTCATTTGGAACCGGAAGAACATAATTAGGCAGCAGCAGAGACACATCCCTTCTACCCCACCCCACCCCAGCCCCCGCAAAAAAAGGCAAATACAGTACTGTACTGTGTTAAATTACTAAAAAATGACGGTAAAGCAAAATTTTTTCTTCTGCATAGTTAAGTTTGAAAGCTATGTTAAGACAATGTTCAGTTGTAAACTTTTGAAAGAACAACCATCATGTTTTGTTCAGAGTTACGAACAACGTCCATTCCCGAGTTGGTAACTCTGAGGTTCTACTGTATATTTAAGTCCACCATTTCCCTATGCCCTTAAAAGACTTAAATAGCTTTACGTGAGCTAAAACATCTCATACTTTTGCTTATGCAGCACCAGCACAGGCAGAAGTTAATAAGGCCTATTAGTAGAATTGTATTGCAGTCTGTGAGGCTGGTACATAAACAAGGAAACAGAACAGTGCTGTCCACTTAGAGTCACAGACCTGCATGATCCAGGACAGATTTTTTCTCTATCCTTTGGACCCTCTAAATTCTGGTGGTACCTCTGGATCCCTTCCATGACAGGAAAGAATTCACACACCTTACTGAAGAGTTTTAAAGTGCTCAGAAGGATCCTTCCAAGACCTCTCCGGTTTGCTGCAGAAGAATCAAGGGGGAAAAGGCCCTCTTGTATTCAGTGCAAGGAAGCCAAGAAATTTCTGTGGCTATAGTACTGATATAATTGAAACGTTGAAATAATTTGCATTAGTGGAGCAAACGTGTGTTAATCATATAAAATGGATTTTTTTTTGCTAGCTAAAACAGATGCCAAACAGGTGTACACTGATAAGAGTAAAGAAATAAAGCCAGTCAAACCCAGCCTTTCATTAAGAGGCAAATCCTTATTTGGCCCCATCTTTCCATATCCATGAAGAGGCCTACACTTTGCTATATGGGATAGGGTGGGCAAGATTTCAGCAGCCTGCACAGCACTTCTTTTCTCTGCAGGAGCTTCCTTGCCACTGCATGAAGTGGTTGTTTGGTTTAGTGGGTCAGCCACTGCATTGATATACTGGACAACGTAGCAGGAGAACCATGGAAACTAGTGGATCATCTGCTGCTCTATGACTTTGGGATTAGTGATTGGTTCCTTTTTTCCCCTACCTTTTCATTTTTTTAATTTTTTTTTTTTAATACCAGTTAGGTGGGTGTGTGCTGTGGGGAAGATCTGCACCTTGAAAACTTTTCCTTTATGCTGCCTACTTAAGAGTGTTAGAAAATGCTGCTCCTTGTTAGAAAATTCTGCTGCTTCCTACATCCTATATACAGGATGCTGAAGGTTATACCATCATATGAATGGGGGTTAAGAATTTGCCTCTGCAGAGGTACGGTAATGGCTGTTCTTTGCTATCTCTGTGAGGATCCCATTGAGAGAAGGTCTTGGCTGGGAGTAGGTTGAGGCCAGGGACAATGAGTCAATCCAGGGTTATTACCATAACCTCTGTCACCATAACCTCTAGATGTGACTGTTAAGAGCTTTTCTTATTATAGTCTAGCTTCTTTACATGAGTTTGAAATCCGATTGAATTGCAGATTATATTAGTAAATATGTTCAAAATAGTTCAGTAATTTTTTTCTGATCAATCAATGTGCCGATTCTCTGTAAATTTAAAGTTGCATTGAATTTATCTCCTGTGCCTAAACAATTACCGGTATTAAAACTTTAGCACACACTTGTCTTCTAGCCAAGTGTAATCTGTTCTCAGTTTGGTATGGGACACCTGTGTGAGTGTTCACTAAGTCATGGAACACTGTAAGCTGTTTTGGGGCAGAGACCATGACTTCCTCGTATGTATGTCGTTTTTTGTTGTTGTTGTTTTTTTAAACACTGCCTACTAAAGTGGGATATCAATCCTGATTGCGGGGGTGGGATTGCTATTGTAGTACAAATAATAAATATTACCCTTGCATCGCTGTGATTTATGATTAAACTTTGTATAGCGTGAAATGTTGGAGCAAAAAATGGACGACCTACTGAGTCATCAGAGACAATTTGTCGAAAATAATCGTCGGTCCTTAGAACAGAAAAGAAAAGAAAAGGAAAAGGTAAGACGAGACCCATTTTTTCACAAGTTTAAAGTTGCCTCCAGACTGCTATTACCAGAGTGAACAAATTGTTCATTGAGTATTTGTCCATGTAGAAGAAAAAACGCTGACGATTCCATATTTGATGTGTGCGCGCCCACGTGCACGCTGTCAGAATTTTTTCCCTGTAATGGTATCCCTAGGGCCGGCTTTGGCAACCTCTGGAGCCCTGTGCTTATGCGCCGGTACATGGGGCCCTGCTGATCCCACGCCCTCTCAGTTCCTTGAATGGGTCTGTATTTGTTAGTGAAACAATTTACTGGCCTACCACGAATTAAGTTGACTAAAGCCATGTTCCCTAGCTGGTGACGATAGTAGCCTGGTGGTTATAACTTGGTCTGAGGAAGTGAATCCGTCTTTCTTCAAGGTAGGCTGGGCAGGCAGGCTACCAATTTGTTCACCTCTAATTTATAGTTCGATGACAAAAATAAAATCAGAAAAAAGTTTGAACATTTTGCTAATAATTTGCTCACTTCTTCCTGAGTTTGACCCTCCTCGCCTGCATTCTTCTGCTCCTGGCAGGCCAACCCAGGGTAGGAGTGGGGCTTTGGAAAGGGTCTGAGGGCAGAGAGGCTGAATATAATAAGGGGGTGGGGAGACATAAAGATTTGGGGAAATGGATCACTGGGATCCAAGAGGGTGGGGACTTCATAGGATGGGTCTCTGGCTGGCAATGAGAGTGGGAACAGGCTGTGGGGGTGCTTGAGGACATGGGATGGAGCAGGTGTCTTGCTGGAGGATAGGAGGGTGCTTAGGAGAAAGCAGAGGGGAAGCACTAGCACTTCACTACCTGCTCCAGCTGACAAACCTGCTATGATTTGTTAGAGGGGAGTCCTGCAGCTGCTGCCAAGAGAAGTTTGGCAGAGAGCTTTGTTGCCAGGAGACACCACTAGTGCTTTCCTTCCCTATCTTCCTCCACTCTCTGCTCCCCCACTGAGCCCTCTCTTTTCCTTACCAACCCAACACCCCCTACTAAAAGTCCCGTGCCCTCAGAGCCCTATTCCCCCATATAAATCCCCTCTCAAATTCATGTAGAGCCCCAACCATAAGGTCAGTGGGGCTGGGAAGAAGCTTCAAAAACGAATTATACCCAGATGGACATCTACTTTGCATCTCCTAAAGATTGCAGGAGATGGGCTAGATACCTAAGGGTCTTAGGAGGTGTCCATTAGTGAAGTTCTGCTCCCCCAGACCTGAGGCAGGAGGAGTCAGTGCCCCTCTACAAACTTCTGTTGCTGCCCAGTCGTGTGTGAAGTCAAATTGAAAATAACTAAGGCATTTTCCTCATGAAAAACATTTTGACAGCAATAAGCTAAACATGTTATCATATCAAAGAAGGGAATTCCCCCCACCCCAAAGGATCATGATTATTGGGGCTTAGTCTGGTTGCTTAGTTGTAATGCTCAATGTTGTTATGGAGATCTACTTTTGAATCGATATATAAGCTTCATTCCATTATTTGCTAGTATTTTTTTGATCCACCTGTATTGGTGTAGCAGATGAAGTAGGCTACTCTGATTGGCCAAAGTGAGTCATGGCCATTAGTGTCCATAACAGAATTTATGCTTTACTTAAAAATGGGTTTTAAACTCTTTTTGCTTCTGTCAGAGAGTGTAATTAGTGTAATTAGTAACTTTTTACAGAGGTGATTTACAGTCCCTCCCCCGCGCTTTCCAGTGTTAATAGTTATAGTAACTTGACAAGAAACATGTAACAGGAGTGTGTTTCTCTCTCCTACCCCACCCCCAATCTTCTACATTTCTAGGAAGTGTTTGGTCAGCTACATGACTTACTGACAGGGGATCTGTCGTGCGACCAGATGAACCAGGACTTGCAGCAAGCCAACGACGCTCTATGAGCAGAACTCGACAAAGTAGGAGCTAACCTAACTGACCTATTCAAATGGATGTGGTGATGCTGAGTTTTTATTTGATGTAAAATTTAACTGTCCTCTTTATTGTGTTTGAAGATCTATTCATGACTAATATTTAAGTTTCAGAGTAGCAGCCGTGTTAGAAATCCATCAGCTGCAAGAAGAACTGAAAACAGCTTAACAGTTTCTGAAGGAGACCCAGAATTATGCGGAAGAGATGAAAATGTGAGATACACATTTCTACCTATTTTTTTTTCCAGAGTTAAATAGTTTCTTTACTTTCAAATATCATCGTGCCAGGCTTCTAATTCAAGTTAACAGTAGAATATATAGAGGGTCTTAAGACAGTAATTCACAAGCTCCTGAGGACTACTAGCCAGTGCTGCACATCCAGACTTTTTTTTTTCTTACTGGGCTTAACCCTGTTTTAATGTTACCAACACCACTACAGTGACAAACTCCACTCTATGAGGCCATCAGAGCTGCGTTTTCTAATAGGTACAGACTCAGAGCTTGCAATTTAAACCTGTCCCGCATCTCACACCCCTTTTTTGAGCAAAGAAAACAGCTTTTTTAATACCCACCAAGCAGCACGGAATGTTAATGTTCCCCTTAATACCTAGATCACACTTAATGCATATTTGAGCCATGGCCATGAGCTTTGGATAAGCTCTGAATCCATATAAAGGTTAACTAGAGTCTCTCCAACAAGACAGATGAGCCGCGATATATCAATTCCCGATAAATCGATCGCTACCCGCCGATAGGGCGGGTAGTCTGGACGTACCCTTAGGATGTGTTTGCTGTGGTTTTCTCCTATATACGGGTCTCCTGGAGTGCTCTGTATCAGACTCACTGCCTCCCTTCTCTCCCACCCGAGTATATCTGGGTGTGCAGAGATGTGTTACTTCTGTGAAGCCCATTCTCAGGTGGCAGGGTAATGTAATTTGTTCATCTCTGCTTTTCAGTCTGGGACCCTCTTTCAAGCAGAGAAGGGGTCCCAAATTTTAGGTCACAATGGAGTGGGAATTGTCCCTGTCCGTTTATCAGGTCAAGGACCCAGGCTTTACCAAGGAAAGGAGTTTGGACTCTCCTCCCCCTCTCCATAGGCTTGCTCAGCATTGAAGGATTGAAGAGCACTTTAGACAGTGTGTGCCCAGAAGAGGTTGGTGTTTACTGCCGAGCAGAAGGGGAAACGTTTTTAAACCTGTCCATCTAGGTGAATTTTTTCTTATCAATTCCCTCTGCATTTTCTAGCCTACAATCTTTTTCTACCTCCATTTGTGGTGAATGAGGACTGTAGTTCTATGCTCTCGCTTCAGAAATACACATCAAAAAGCACTCATGTAGCACAGTGTGGAGCCGGTGTTGTGGCAAGCAGGCTTGAGTTACAGTACTCACTCCATGCCCAGCTGATGGAGCACTGTGTTTGATATTTACATTATCCTGAAGTGCGTTTTATAAGGCTGCCAGATATCTACCATCCATTTATTTTGGCACCCCAATGCACATAGGGTGGACAAACATGCCTGGACCACATGCTATTCGGCTGGGTTCTGTCATTTGGTTATTTTGAATATTATATTTAGATTATGATTTCTCTATCAAGGAAATCTACACACACGTAGCTTTCCAATAAACATGATTTAATGTTTCTCTGTTGGAATTAGAAGCTGCTATAATTCAATTGTATATTACTAAGTGAACTCTACTGTACAAATTCATATTATAACTTTTGTTTGGATTTTTAGTTGCACTGAACTTTTAATGGCAGGTGAGATGCCATTAGTGAGAGTATAATGCTTAGACAGAAGAATGAATTTTCCTATTAGCAACTAAAATTTTTTTTTTATTTTATAGCTAGACAATCTGAAGGCTTTAGATCAACTGAAGAAGCAAAATGGATTCGCTCACAGTAAACTGAAGACATGGATGCAATCCTGTAAGCAGCTGGGGAAGGAAAAAGCAATGTTGCCAAAACAAATTGCGGACCATAATGCTCTATTAAAGGAGCACAAGCCAAGTCTGGGGTAGTTGAAGAAGGAAGTGCTCTACTAGAATGATTGTAAGGCTGCAAATCATTCATGGAAGTCACGGTTTCTGTGACCTCTGTGAATTTTGCAGTGCTGGTGCAGCTGATCCCAGGATCCCAGCAGCTGGGGAAGCCCGTTGCTCAGTCAGCCCCAGGCACGGTCCCTGGAGCAGCAGTCTGGGACTAGTGGTGGTGGGGCCTGAGCCACCCCTTCCCCCCCTGCACCAGCATTGCCCTGCTCTCTCTCTCCACCCCCCAGCAGTCTTCAGGAGCGTCCCCTCTCCCAGGCAGTAAGATTAATCCCAGGTATTTTCAGTAAAAGTCATGGAGGGGTCACAGGGCCCTGACTTTTTGTTTATTGCCCGTGACCTGTCCATGACTTTTACTAAAAATACCCATGACTAAAACATAGCCTTAATCATGATCCTGTTTCTAACCTTAATGCATTTATTTAGAACACATGTTTTCAAAACATCCATTATTACATTTGATTCAGATGAGGGGCCAGATCCTCATAAATCAGTATAGCTTCTGAAGCTCTGGTATAGTTGACTGTGGTTGCACAAACACACATCTTATGTACTTCATTAACAAATGAATGATTGAGATCATTGCATTCTAAACGCATCTTTCCAGAGTCTCCTTAAAGTTATTTGTACAGGTAATGACTCTTTCCTTTGGTCAGGTGCTGATGAGGTGGCACATTCACTGACCCAGGACAACGAGCAAGAGTATGAGCCAGACGGACTCCCGGAGCTGGTCAGAAAAGGTAATTGTTACTTCTTTAGAGGAGAACGGTCCACACTGGGGAGTGCGTGTGCGCGCGCTTATCTAAATAATCGTGTTGTCATAGGTGTGACTTGGAAGCATTGTAAAAACTTGGACATCATTGGCCAAATTCAGCCCTCGTATAGGTTGCAAGAAAGGGATTCTAGGCCCAGCCATTCCCAATATAAAACACCTTTTTCTTCTGGTTGATAGGAAGGGGGGAAATTTTTGCTTAAACATTTTTAGCTAAATGTTTTTTCATTGAAATGTGCTGCATTGTCAATGCCGAAATGTATTACGGAGATGTATTGATTCGGACAAAGTTTTGCTGAGCAGGAGGAAGGCCCCAAATTGAAAGCCTGATGTTTTTGATTCAATTTCATTTTATGAAAGCATTTGAAAGGCTTATGTTTTCATTCCAATCTAGAATAAAAACAAATTCTGAAACCTGAAAGGGGTAAAACAGAATTGTCTCCCTCTGGCCGCTCTATGTAGAACAATAGGAGAGACATCGTTTTCAGATGGAAATGATTTTCCAGTTAATGGTGTCCTTTAAAGGAAAAAGAGAACATTTGCTTGGGGAAAACTCTTTTTGCCATTTTAGTAGAGTTGCTGTTGCACAGATCCACACCCTTGCCTGAGTTCACCTATAAAATTCTAGGAACGCAAGATAGTCCTAATCATTCCCCCATTCTATGTTATTCAGTGAGTAAATGCCATTTTACTTTCTTAAATTATTACCCGTTGTCATCTCCATCTTGAATTGAGCAAGATCAGATTGATTGGAACAATAAAGTAATTTAATCAACTGTGGTTCATGGCTGTTGTTTATTTTCAGGCTTTGCTGATATTCCTACTGGGAAAACCAACCTCTGTGTTTTGCGCAGAACAGCTAAACCTAAAGACCAGTCCCGTCTTGCTGCTCAAAGCCAAAATTTGTCACCATATGGCCAACGTTTACAGAAAGGCAGGTCAGATAATTTTGCCAAGATCTCTAAACCGACAGCTGGTGGCAGCAAATCACCAAAGGTAACTGATCGTCAAAATGTATCTGAATGTGCAGGGCATGGGAAATCCACATAATGTGTTTATCTCCAAGTGAGTTTGAAGATATGCCATGTTATTCATACCTCCTTTATATCTGCCATGAATATAGTGAAGACAAGGTCATCAGTGTAAAAAAATCCCCTCTCAAATTCATGCACATAAACTTGGGGCTGGGAAGAAGCTTCAAAACAGAATATGGACATCTACTTTGCATCTCCTAAAGATTGCAGGAGATGGGCTAGATACCTAAGGGTCTTAGGAGGTGTCCATGGTGAAGTTCTGCTCAGCCAGCCCCAGTTCTCTTAGACTCATAGACTTTAAGGTCAGAAGGGGCCATTATGATCATCTAGCCCAGTCCTGTTGTGAATCAAATTGTCAAATGAAATAACTCAAGGCACCTTTTCCTCAGAGAACATGACATGCTGCAGAAAGCTAAAAATTCCCCATAGCCCAAAGGAATCCTTCCATTAAGGGGCTTAGTCTGGTTGCTTAGTTGTAATGCTCAATGTTGTTACTAATAAGAAGGTTTTCCAAATTATTTCTAGTTCCTATTTTTTGATCCACCTGTAGCAGATGCCAGGCTACTCTGATTGGCCAAAGTGAGTCATGGCCATTAGTGTCCATAACAAATTTCAAGTACCAGCCTTAAAAAGGGTTCTTTTACAACAAATTCCCTTCTTTCTTAGAGTGTAATTTAAACTCTAATCTTACAGAGTGATTTACAAATACCCTATCATAGTTAATAGTTATAGTAACTTGACAGAAACATGTTTTTTGTCCTCTCCAGTCTTCAACCTACATTAAGATGTTTGGTCAGCTATATTTACTCTCTGATTTCCATCTTTACTGAAAAACATCCATTATTACATTTGATTCAGATGAGGGGCCAGATCCTCATAAATCAGTATAGCTTCTGAAGCTCTGGGTATAGTTGGATTGTGGTTGCACAAACACACATCTTATGTACTTAATTAACAAATGAATGATTGAGATCATTGCATTCTAAACGTGATCTTTCCAGAGTCTCCTTTTTAAAGTTATTTGTACAGGTAATGACTCTTTCCTTTGGTCAGTATTGCTGATGAGGTGGCATTCACTGACCCAGGACAACGAGCAAGGTAGGCCAGGGGCGGACCTGCGGGCTGGTCGAAAGGTAATTGTTACTTCTTTGAGGAGAGCGATTCCACACTGGGAGTGCGTTAATGCGTGGCGGCTTATCTAAATAATCTACGTGTTGTCATAGGTGTGACTTGGAGAAGCATTGTAAAAACTTGGACATCATTGGCCAAATTCAGCCCTTCATTATAGGTTGCAGAAAGATTCTAGGCCCAGCCATTCCCAATATAAAACACCTTTCTTCTGGTTGATAGGAAGGAAATTTTTGCTTAAACATTTTTAGCTAAATGTTTTCAATTGAAATGTGCTGCATTGTCAATGCCGAAATGTATTCTGAGAATGTGATGATTCGGACCACAAAGTTTTTGCTGGGCAGGGAGGAAGGCCAAATTGAAAGCCTGATGTTTTTGATTCAATTTCATTTTATGAAAGCATTTGAAAGGCTTATGTTTTCATTCCAATCTAGAATAAAACAAATTCTGAAACCTCGAAAGGGTCATAAACAAATTGTCTCCCTCTGGCGGCTCTATGTAGAACAATAGGAGAGACATCGTTTTCAGATGGAAATGATTTTCCAGTTAATGGTGTCCCTTTAAAGGAAAAAGAGAACATTTGCTTGGGAAAACTCTTTTGCCATTTAGTAGAGTTGCTGTTGCACAGATCCACACCCTTGCCTGGGATTCACCTATAAAAATTCTAGGAGCATAAGATAGTCTAATCATTCCCCATTCTATATTTATTCAGTGAGTAAATGCCATTTTACTTTCTTAAATTATTACCACGTTGTCATCTCCATCTTGAATTGGGCAAGATCAGATTGATTAGAACAATAAAGTAATTTAATCAACTGTGGTTCATGGCTGTTGTTTATTTTTCAGGCTTTGCTGATATTCCTACTGGGAAAACCAACCCCGGTGTTTTCGCCAGAACAGCGCTAAACCTAAAGACCAGTCCCGTCTTGCTTCTCAAAGACAAAATTTGTCACCATATGGCCAACGTTTACAGAAAGGCAGGTCAGATAATTTTGCCAAGATCTCTAAACCGACAGCTGGTGGCAGCAAATCACCAAAGGTAACTGATCGTCAAAATGTATCTGAATGTGCAGGGCATGGGAAATCCACATAATGTATTTATCTCTCCAAGTGAGTTTGAAGATATGCCGTGTTATTCATACCTCCTTTATATCTGCCATGAATATAGTGAAGACAAGGTCATCAGTGTAAATAAAATGAATAAAGCTTGGCACATAACAAAGATCTGGGCATAATGGTAAACTTAAAATTGTTGGTATGATCAAATCTGTGATCTCATGCCAAGTGCTCATTAACTTGGTAAATGGGAATGAGGTCAATCTTCCCACTTTAATGCTCATCCCAAATATTTGATTATTTCTTGAAAGGCCTGGATGCCTAGAGCAGCGGGGGGGTGCCGTGCATATATGGATTACACGCAAAAGCACTCAAATATTCGTATATGCTGGAATTAAGGCTCCTTGGCCCAATCTCCCTGCTCAGCCAGCCCCAGTTCTCTTAGACTCATAGACTTTAAGGTCAGAAGGGGCCATTATGATCATCTAGTCAGACCTCCTGCACAGCGCAGGCCACAGAACCTCACCCACCTCCTGTAACAAACCCCTAACCTGTGTCTGAGTTACTGAAGTCCTCATATCGTGGTTTAAAGACCTCCAGGTGAGAGAATCCTCCAGCAAGTGACCCGTGCCCTATGCTGCAGAGGAAGGTGAAAAACCTCCAGGGCCTCTGCCAATCTGCCCTGGAGGAAAAATCCTTCCCGACCCCAAATATGGCGATCAGTTAAACCCTGAGCATGTGGGCAAGACTCACCAGCCAGCACCCAGGAAAGAATTCTCTGTAGTAACTCAGATCCCATCTCCTCTAACATCACATCACAGACCACTGGGCATATTCACCTGCTAATAATCAAAGGTCAATTGCCAAATTAATTGCCAAAATTAGGCTATCCCATCATACCGTTCCCTCCATAAACTTATCAAGCTTAGTCTTGAAGCCAGATATGTCTTTTGCCCCCGCTAGTCCCCTTGGAAGACTGTTCCAAAATTTCACTCCTCTAATGGTTAGAAACCTTCGTCTAATTTCAACTCTAAACGTCCTAGTGTCCAGTTTATATCTATTTGTTCTTGTGTCCACATTGGTACTAAGCTTAAATAATTCCTCTCCCTCCCTGATATTTATCCTTCTGATATATTTATAAAGAGCAATCAGATCTCCCCTCAGCCTTCTTTTGATTAGGCTAAACAAGCCAAGGTCTTTGAGTCTCCTTACATAAGACAGGTTTTCCATTTCTTGGATCATCCTAGTAGCCCTTCTCTGTACCTGTTCTAGTTTGAATTCATCCTTCTTAAACATGGGAGACCAGAACTGCACAAAATATTCCAAATGAGATCTCACCAGTGCCTTGTATATGGTACTAATCCTCCTTATCTTTACTGGAAATATCTCGCCTGATGCATCCTAAAACCACATTAGCTTTTGTCATGGCCATATCACATTGGCGGCTCATAGTCATCTTGTGATCAACCAATACTCCAAGGTCCTTCTCCTCCTCTGTTACTTCCAAATGATGCGTCCCCGATTTATAACCAAAATTCTTGTTCTTAATCCCTAAATGCATGACCTTGCTCTTTTCACTGTTAAATTTCATCCTGTTACTATTACTCCAGTTTACAGGGTCATCCAGATCTTCCTGTGTGATATCCCGGTCCTTCTCTGTGTTAGCAATACCTCCCAGCTTTATTAGCACATTCCCACTTTTTGTGCCAAGGTCAGTAATAAAAAGATTAAATAAGATTGGTCCCAAAACCAATCCCTGAGGAACTTCACTAGTAACCTCTGTCCAGCCAGACAGTTCACCTTTCAGTATGACCTGTTGTAGTCTCCCCTTTAACCAGTTCCTTATCCACCTTTCAATTTTCATCTTGATCCCCATCTTTTCCAATTTAACTAATAATTTCCCCTGTGGAACCGTATCAAGTGCCTTACTGAAATCGAGGTAAATTAGATCCACTGCGTTTCCTTTGTCTAAAAAATCTGTTACCTTCTCAAAGAAGGAGATCAGGTTGGTTTGGCACGATCTACCTTTTGTAAAACCATGTCGTATTTTGTCCCAGTTACCACTGACCTCAATGTCCTTAACTACTTTCTCCTTCAAAAAATTTTTAAGACCTTGCATACTACAGATGTCAAACTAACAGGCCTATAGTTACTTGGATCACATTTTTTCCCTTTCTTAAAAATAGGAACTATGTTAGCAGTTCCCCAGTTGTCCAGTAGAACCCCTGAGTTTACTGATTCATTAAAAATTCTTGCTAATGGGCTTGCAATTTCATGTGCCAGTTCCTTTAATATTCTTGGGTGAAGATTATCTGGGCCCTCCAATTTAGTCCCATTAAGGTGTTTGAGTTTGGCTTCTACCTCGGATGTGGTAATATCTACCTCCATATCCTCATTCCCATTTGTCATCCTATCATTATCCCTAAGCTCCTCATTAGCCTCATTAAAGACTGAGGCAAAGTATTTGTTTAGATATTGGGCCATGCCTAGATTATCCTTAACCTCCACTCCATCCTCAGTGTTTAGCGGTCCCACTTCTTCTGTCTTTGTTTTCTTCTTATTTATACGGCTATTGAACCTTTTACTATTGGTTTTAATTCCCTTTGCAAGGTCCAACTCTACATGGCTTTTGGCCTTTGCCTTTATAACGTTATTCCTACATGTTCTGACCTCAATAAGGTAGCTTTCCTTGCTGATCATTCCCATCTTCCACTCCTTGTAGGCTTTCTGCTTTTTCTTAATCATCTCTCTGAGATGCTTGCTCATCCAGCTTGGTCATCAACTCCTGCCTATGAATTTTTTCCCCTTTCTTGGGATGCAGGCTTCTGACAGTTTCTGCAACTTTGACTTGAAGTAATTCCAGGCCTCCCCCACCTTTAGATCCACAAGTTCTTCAGTCCAATCCACTTCCCTAACTAATTTCCTTCATTCTTTAAAGTTAGCCCTTTTGAAATCAAAAACCCTAGTCCCAGATCTATTTTTGTTTATCCTTCCATCTAGCTTGAACTGAGTTAGCTCACGATCACTCGAACCAAGGTTGTCCCCTACAATCATTTCTTCTATGAGGTCCTCACTACTCACCCAAACCAAATCTAAAATGGCATCCCCTCTTGTTGGCTCTTCAACTACTTGATAAAGGAATCCATCAGCTATCATATCCAGAAAAATCTGAGCCCTACTATTATTACTAGCACTTGTCCTCCACTCTATATCTGGGAAGTTAAAGTCTCCCATAATCACTCAATTCCCATTAATGTTTACTTCATTAAAAACATGAAAGAGGTCTCTATCCATATCCAAATCAGCTCCCGGTGAGGGGAGATTCTAGTAGCTTTCTTTCCCATTGTGATTTTTGCCCACATAGACTCTGTCTTATCCATTCCATGACTTCTTATTTCTTTACAGTTAACCTCATCATTGATATACAATGCTACTCCACCACCTTTGCCTTAATTTCTGTCTTTCCTAAACAGCACATAGCCTTCTATACCTGTGCTCCAGTCATGACTACTATTCCACCATGTTTCTGTTATCCCTATAATATCTGGTTTCACTTCCTGCACCAGTAGCTCTAGTTCCTCCATTTTGTTACCTAGGCTCCTCGCATTAGTGTACAAACATCTTAATTTTTGCCATTTGGCTTCACTGACATTCTTTACCCGGTTAGGCACAGACATTCTACCACCAGTATCACCTATTAGACTGGTATCTACACTACCCTTCCTCCTTATTTCCATTCTTCTGCCCACGGCTGTATCCTCTCTTACTTTGTTTTCTTCCCTCTCAATGCTAAGAAGGGAGATTACCCTTTTATGGGAATTTTGGAGATTACCTGGACATCTCCCAACCATCTTCCCCAAATTCCTAGTTTAAAGCTCTCTTAATCAGTTGTGCCAGCCTCCATCCTAGAAGTCTATTTCCCTCCTTACTCAGGTGAAGTCCATCCCGAGAGAACAGTCCTCTGTCCATGAATGCCTCCCAGTGGCCGTACATCCCAAAGCCTCCTTATAGCACCACTGCCTGAGCCATCTGTTGATTGCCATAATCTTTTCACACCTTTGTTGCCCTTCTCTAGGAACAGGCAGAATCCCACTGAAGATCACCTGAGCCTCAATTTCATTAAGCGTCTTCTTCATTTTCCAACTCTGCAAACCTGTTCCTGAGCTCTATTTCTCCTTCACTGGCCCGTCTTTTTCTCTGCCTGGTTCTCTTAGTCACGTGCTTCCACCGTCCACTTTCCTCACCCAGCAGTCTCCCCTCAGAATTCTTTGGTCCTGCTTCCATCTGCAAGTCTGAGCTTTTCCCTTCAGCCTCCTCATGTCTTTGCTCCATCATCCGCTCGAACCCCCTTCTAAACTCAACCAGAGTTTCCACCTGCATCTCCAGTCCTCGGATCTTTTCTTCCATCTGCTCTATCAGTCGGCACGTCAGGCAGACGAAACTCTTTTCAGGTACCCCCTCCAGGATCATGTACATGCAGCAGCTTCCACATCCAGTCATCCTCATTCTGTCTTTCACTGCTGCCTCTGTATTGGTCATAGCCTTCCCACCTAAAACCTGTTAGTCCAGGAAGCACAAACCGAAGCAAACCACCACCACCTACAGCAAAACAAACCCCAACAGGCACCAGAACACCAGCAGACCACCACCCACTCCCTTCACTAGCCTGTCAATTCCTCTGCCTAAGTCTCTTAGTCTCCCCTGCAAATTCCCCCTGCAAACTCCCTTCTTCTCCTCCTCCTCCTCCTCCTCCTCATAGCTCTGTGTCTTCTCTCAATGTCTCCTCTACATTCCTTTCCCCTTCCCTGGCCTTCTCTCATAGTTTTCCAGTCCTAGCATTGCCTACCAGCTCCCTGTCCTTGGCCCCCTCCCCGCACCCCCATTCCAGTCCCAATCTTGGCATACTCCTTGTCCCAGTCTGCCCCTCCTGTCCCCGCCCCTCCATTTGTCTTTTGTCCCCTCTGCATTTGAGTCCAGTATCTTCCTCCACCAGCGTGCTTGTGCAGCAGCTTGGAGGGATCATTGGGAGTTTATTAAGAGAAAAGTTCCTGCTCTCAGTTCTGGAGCCTGAACCAAAGCAGCTGGGAAGAACCATTGCAGGGAAACTCTGGCTTTGATCTTAGAGGCCTGGGCTGGAGCATATCAATTGCTCTGCGGGGATGGCACAGTGTGCCGTGTTTTCACCTCCAGGAGCTATGGGGAAATGGCGCATGTGCAGTCACTCTGTGGGGAATAGCTCATGCACAGTTTGGTTAGCACTAAGAGCTGTGCGCGATTCAAGTATACTCAGCGAGGATGAAATCTTCAGAGATTTTAGCTGCTAAAAATCTAAGAATTCTCTCTGAGTATCTGTGAACTGTGATTTTTTTTCAAAGGCTTATAATTTGGCCAAATGTGGGCAGGTTTTCATGGGGATGGCAAAAAGCACATTCTCTGCACAAAGGCCACTCCCTGCCAAATTACAGGTCCCCGCCCCAACACATGGAGTTTTTCAAAGAAAAGTTGCCAGATCTTGGGAATAGCTTAACCATTTTGGCTGAAATTCTGCTTCTGTCCCCCACCCCTGAAAATTTCAGCCCAAGCAATTAAAGTTTGTAAAGTTAGAAGCAGCAGAAAACAGGATCTTCTTGTAATGGGAGGAGTCAGGTACCCTTAATAATAAATGGTCCTATTAGCTTTGCCAGTAATATATGCTGGTAACAATTCTGTTTTTGCTGTTGCATTGCTGTGAACTTGGCCAATTTAAACAACACACAAGATCATTCTTTAAATAACAATCTCTACAAAAACAATCATACTTCAACAAATTGTTTAAAGAGATATTCTGTTCCCAGAGTTTTCATTTTTAGGGCCAGACCCTGAAGTCTTTTCTCAGTCCTTATGCAAACTTGATCTGATTTTTATCCTTTGCTTTTTATTATTGAGGACACTGGAAGGAAAATTGATTGCCTTCGTTAGAAGTTCTGGTACTGAACGTTGTCTTAATGCTCGTATTGTGATAGCCTCAACCAGACACTGGTCACTGCATGTCTGCAATCTGAGATTTTGCCCATTGCTAGAAAAACACTGTTAGAGTGAAGGAACAATTAGAGAGGCGGCACACTATCCCCACAACTCTTGGGTCTAATAAGGAATGCTTCCACATTCTCTGCTTTCAGTGGTAAAAATAATTTATTTTTAGATTTAGCCTTATATTTCTCAAGTTACTATTACAATGACAGAAGTGTAAGGACTGTCTTCCCTTTTTCCACTTGACATCAAAATTTTAACAGCTTTTATTTTGATAAGTATTGGCACTAGAAGAATAAGCCCTGATGCTCACCTCTTTGCACACAGGACCCACATCAGTGTAAGTGGAATGAGAATTGGGGCCAATTACCTAGACTATCAGAAGCTTTGGCATTCAGGATTTCAATTGTCATGAAGCACACATTTATAACTACTGAAGTTTTATCTAACTGATGCTAAAATCATGTCAGAATTTGGTGGGGAGTGCAGGAGAGACAAGGACGATTGTGATAGCGGTGGGGACTGGAATTTGAGAGAACCCCAAAGGTGTACACATTGTGAAATTTTTCAACAGTTTTACAAAGCTAGTGTTGACCATCACAACAAACATATTGTGAAGATTATGTTAAACATTTAGAATGACATGACATTCTCCTGAATATTTCATAATATGTCTGGACAGGATATAAGGTAAGGTAATAATTGGAGATATACCAATCTCCTAGAACTGGAAGGGACCTTGAAAAGTCATCAAGTCCAGTCCCCTGCCTTCATTAGGCAGGACTAATTTTTGCCCCAGATTCCTAAGTGGCCTCCCTCAATGATTGAACTCATAACCTTAGATTTAGCAGACCAATGCTCAAACCACTGAGCTATCCCTCCCCTTGGAGGAATAGCCTCGGCAGGCCAATGTAAATGCTTCAGGACTAAACAACTTTTTCAAGTGCTATCATATTTACAGAATAAACTATAGGACATTTACAAATTCATCATGAAATATCAGTAATTAAACTTAAATTACATATCTCAAAATACAGTTCTGCAGATTAGTGATTGAGTAAGAAGAGACTAGACAGGGAACTCCTGTGTACTACTCCTTAGCTTTGCCTATACCTTGTTAAATTATGTGACTTGTGATTTGTAAAGCATGGATAATAATGTCCATTCTAAACTTGAACATGGTGAGGAGTAGGTAGTTGCTGTAAAGCATTCTGCATAGCGCTGTTGTATTTTCAGAGTGATAACTATAAACATTGAAGATTCTTGCTTTTAGCGTGTGTCTGCTAATTCATATTATTCAGTCGCTTGGAATGGGTCTTTCACTTCCTGCTGGTAATTAACAAGGTTCTCCCATACCACTAAAGCATGAGAATTTTTTTCTTTGTATTGCAGGTAGATGATACTCAACGGTGCCAAGCAGAAACAACTATTGAACCCATGGAATCTCGTTCAAGATCTCCTCTTTGCATAAATAAGCAACCCACAAAAGCTGTTGCTGAGACCTCTAGGGAGAATCTTAACACACACAAAGGCAGATGTTCCTTCAGCAGAAAAACATTACCTGATCGGAATGAACAAGACAAAAACTGTATGGTACAGTAAACCTGAGTAGTATAGGTAGTATACCATGAAACAAACTGTAACCGCACCCTTTGATCCCTTAAACTCTGCCACTTGACCCCTTAAACCCCACCCACCTGTCACCAAAAGTCCCGCTCCGGGGGGTATTACTCCCAGGGTCAAGATGCCACATGACCAGAAGCAAGGTGTGTCATGTGACCATCCTCTACCAATCAGGAAGGGTTTCAGCCGCTGGGGACCACCCCGAGAGGAGATTTGACCAATCAAGGCAAGTTCCGGGGTGGAGTGACCCATCTGGATGTGGGTCATGTGACCCCTCTAAGAACTCCGCCTACTTCCCTCTACCAATCAGAATGGGGTTCACCCTGATAGGACTGCCCTCAGAGGAGATTTGACCAATCAGAGTGAGTTCTGGGGTGGGGTGACCTGTTCGGAAGTGGGTCGTGTGACCCCTCTAAGAACCCCTCCCAATGCCCTCTGCCAATCAGAGAGCAGCACCATTACCCCATAAGTCCCAGCTCCGGGCAGAGGAGGCCATCTCTTACCAAGGACACGTGTTTTAGAAATTGTGGAAAGGCTACTGAGAGGAAACGTGGACTCCTTTACCACCCCCATGAGAACTTCAGACTTTGTTTTAACCCCGAGCACCTTTAGACTTGTGTGGAGAAAGCGCTACCTCAATGACAGTTCCAAGGAGGACCCTTTGACTCAACTGTTGATGGATACGTTGGAATCTGACCCCGAAACCCTTGTTAGGAACCCTGATGAGTGTGACGGCCTCTCATTATTCACCTTCCTAGAGGTGATCATGGCTTAGAAGTCACAGGCAGACAAGGTGAGCGGAAAAGATGTCGCTCAGGTAAATGAATGATTAAAAAGCGATGGTCGAGGATAGGGTGTAATGGGGCTAAGAACCAGGGATTGCATAAATTAAAAACAAGCAATGGGGTTCTTACACTGTTTGTTTTCTGAAAACCTCTCAACAGCTTGATGATGCTGTGACAGTACCTCCCATAAGGCTTTTGACAGTACCTCCCATAAAGCTTTATGGAAATAATGCTTAGAACGTGTTTTATGGAAATATGCTTAGAATGTGTTTATGCTACATATGCCATGTAACACATCTCCATAAAGGTTATGATCTACTGGATGTATTAATCCTATTTGTATGCATGTATCATTTTTGTATTCAAAGTTATGAATGTTGGCTGAGTACTGGCTTGATTTCTAAATAACCTTAGTAGAGCATTTGGTCAGTTCCTGGGGAAAGGCATGTTGAAATTAAGTACCTAATCAAGAAACACTGAAAGGACAATGGGTCTTGGTCTACTTGAGGAAGTTCAAGGTAGCATGTAAACAATGGATGCTCCCTGTAAAAACTGTGAGTCATGCATGGACATGTGACTTGCCCAGGTGACTCCAAATCTCCATCTTGGAGCTGCACTTGGCACAGGAGTGAGGAGGGGGTCTCCACCCACAAGAGAAAGTCTATTTAAACCCCTGGGAGAGCCCTCCATTTTGCCTTCAGCTGGTTAAAGAGAGAGCCCCCACCCCAGGATACCCGAAAGAAATTGGAACAAAGGACAGTGACTGCAGGGGGTGTGAGTGATTGCTGGACGCAGGCTAAAAGGAGATTAGTCTGTAAAAGGGAGCATTCTGGAACTGGTGAGGATCTTATCTGTGTTCAGTTTGATTAGATATAGATTTGCACATTTTCTTTTATTTTGCTTGGTGACTTACTTTGTTCTGTCTTTTACTACATGGATCCACTTAAATCCTACTTTCTGTCTTTAATAAAATCACTATTTACTTATTAATTAACTCAGAGTCTGTATTAATACTTGGGGTAGCAAACAGCTGTGCCTATGTCTCTATCAGTGTTATAGAGGGTGAACAATTGATGAGTTTACCCTGAATAAGCTTTATACAGGTAAAAGGGATTTATTTGGGTTTAGACCCCATTGGGAGTTGGGCATCTGAGTGTTAAAGACAGGAACACTTCTGTGAGCTGCTTTCAGGTAAACCTGCAACTTTGGGGCAAGTAATTCAGACCCTGGGTCTATGTTGGAGCAGACGGGAGTGTCTGGCTCAGCAAGACAGGGTGCTGGCAGGGAAAGCAGGACTTGAAGTAGTTTGGGCACATCAGGTGGCAGCTCCCAGGAGGTTTCTGTGATCCAACCTGTCACAGTGGCGTAGTCAGCAGAATCTGTGCACATCTGATTGCTTTGAGGTACTGGTAGTGATTTTAAGTGAGTTTTGAGTGTGGTCGGTGGCTGGAGAACAGACCAAGTGGTTACTGGTTTGTTGTTTTCTGTTTGCTTATTTTGGGTAAGGGAAGTAGGGACAGAAAAGGAAGCCAAATAAGTAAGAGACAAGATCTGAAGATGCTAAAACTGCACAGGGTGCAAATTGCCCAGAAAGGCTGAACACTGGGCACTGTGAAAGTCTCTGTTAACAAAGAATCCCCTGAGCTGAGTGCATCCCACTTTCAGTGAACTGCAGAGGGGATGTGGCCCAGAAGAAGAAAGCAGGAAAATGACTAGCCGTGAAGCAGCTAACAAACTAGAGTTGGCTAGACTGGAAGCAAAAGAGAAAGAAAATGACCATAAAAGACTAATGGAGAGGGAGGAGGCTGCCCACGAGAGAGCTATGGAGGCAGAGACAGCAAGGGTGGAGGCAGAAGCAGCTTCCCACGAGAGAGCTATGGAGGCAGAGACAGCAAGGATGGAGGTAGAAAAAGCCAGGGAAGAGGCTGCCCACGAGAGAGCTATGCAGACCCAGAGAAAGGCCCAGAAGCATGAACTGGCTGTAATGGAGTCAAAGAGACAAAACCCTCCACCTGCTGGCTCCACTTCCCCAAAAATTCATAAATGGGAGCAACTGTGTCCACAGTATGAGGAATCCAGTGATATCACTGAATATTTCATCACCTTCAAGAGACTGGACACCCTGCATGCCATCCCTGAAGATCAAAAGATGACCACATTGATAGCAAAATGGACTGGTAGAGCTCTGGACATATTCAGTAAGATGCCTATTGGATCTGGTTTTGAAAGAGTTTCAGATTACACCTGAAACCTACAGGGTTAAATTCAGGAGTCTTAAGAGGGGATCTGGATTGAGTAATGTGGCTTATGCCAACGAAATGAGAGATTTGGTAGACAAGTGGGTGTGGGGGAAGGGCATTACAAGCTTCGAAGGGATGTGTGATCTGGTTACTCAGGAACACTTCCTGAATATGTGCAGGGAATATGTAAAACAGTATTTGTGGGACAAAAAGGTAAATGCAGTGGGTGAATTAGCTGGGTATGCAGACTCTTATGAGCAAGCACAAGCTGCAATCAAACATAAACCACTGGGAGAGGGGTACAGGGTTAGGGGGAAGCAGAATCACCATTTTACCCCTGGGAAAAAGGAGGCTGGGGAACCTCCCAATTCCCCTGGAACTCGTCCCAAATTTCCTGTGCAAGCAGAAGAGCCCAAGAGGTGCTATGATTGTAAGTCAACTGAGCACCTGAGGACTAAGTGCCCCTTTTTGAGTGGAAACAGGCAACAAGTAACACATGAAGCTGCGGCTTCTCAGAGCCAGGCTGTGGCCTCTTTCCACCCAGGATTTGTAAAGCTTGCTCCACACAACCAAGCAAGGAGCATATGCATGCTGTTAAAATGAATGGTGCAGTGCTTCTTGGATTGAGGGACACGGGTGCTGAGATTTCTGTGGTCAGGAGGGACCTTATCCAGAAGAAGGATTTGTTGCCAGGTAAAATGGCAGAATTAGAGCTGTTAGCGGGTTACAAAGTCTTTGCAACTTTAGCTAAAGTACACATGCAAACTAAGGATTTGCAGGCTGAACTGACTGTTGCAACGGTGGCACACAATTTTGCACCATTTCTATTGGGAAATGATTTCTTTAGTGTGGCAGAATCTGTCCCAGGGCTGGTTAGCAGTCGGGGTCGGTGCAGGGTGAAGTCACATGGACTGCTGGGGGAATAGGAGGGTGTCTCATAGATTCCTCTGCAGCAGTAAAGAATGCAGCTTTGGGGGCAGGGATGGTTGTGGCCAGTTCCTGTAGTCCCGGGGCTCAAGGAAAGTTCCAGAGGGAGGGGCTGGACGAAGCCAGCTCCTGTCCCGTAATCATCTCCCCAGGGGAGGGGGAGGAACCACCTTGTAACAGGGGGGCCACCACAGCTGTTGACTGCCAGGAAATTGCAGGTCAGCAGAGGGCAGGGCCTGCCCTGGGGTGCATAGAGACGTGTGTCCCAAGGTGGAAGTTGGGGTCCTGGTGACCACAGTGGTGAAACAGACCCCAAGATCTCTGTAGCTGGAAGCAAACCCAACCTGAGTGAAAAGGGGAATTTTGCTGGCCAGTGAAAAGTCTGCCATAGCTGGTAGCTGTGAGCCCACAGTTGGACCATGGTCACCTTCCCTTTCGGGGACACAGGAGTGTCTGACCAGAGGAGCCCAGAGAGGAAGCCCAGATGGAAGGGGGCAGAGAGTCCGCCCACCTTTTGTAGGAAGGACTTTCCCAGGAGGAGGGTGAAAAGTTTGCATTTAAAATGCCAGCCCCTTCTCCTATGGTTCATGTTGTAAGGAAACCTGGGGTCAGATCTCCTGAACAGAGTCCATCCAGCTGGCCTGTTGGGAACAGAAAGTGGGGTGCCCAAGGGTCCAGAGCCCCCATTGAAAGGTGGAGTTCTTGCTGCACCTGTAAGAGATAAAACTCTCTCTCTCCAAGATGGGGGTGATGGGGAATCTCTGCATGGGTGGAACTTCCCAAGGAGTGCGGTCAGCCCAGAGACATTCCAGAGGGAGGGGCCGAGGGCAGGCATGGTGGCAGTGCACCCTCTCCTTGCCAAAGGCTCAACCACATGCCTGAATTAAAAGCCTTCTCCAAAGAGGCAGAGTGCCTACCAGAGGCTACAGAGAGCTGGGAAAATGCAATAGACACTCAAGGAGTCAAACTGAGTGAACGAAGCCTGTCCACCGTAGATTTGCTGTTAACCTTGTGTCTTTTGCTAATTCACCTATGGGATAAAACAAAGGAATTTGTCCTAGTGTTAAACCCTTTAAAGATGTGGGACATACCTGCTTTGTGGAAGAAACTGTTGTACATGCTAGGGATGGTGACAGGAGAGCCCCACAAGCATGTTACTTTTCAGCCTACGCCTGTAAACAGTCTGGAAGCTTGGAACAGCAGCAAAAGCATAACAGCCCCATGCTGCTGTGTAGGAGGGGAAACTGAGGCACGCCGCCTCATGGCATTGGTGGCTAAATGCCAAAACGCCTCCACGGTAACAGATATCGCTGTCTGCGTTCTGTTCACAATACTACACCCCAACCTGTTTTCTGGCATCTGAGGACCAGGACCCCCAAAACTGGCTAGGACCCTTAGGAATGACATCAGATGGTTTAAAGGTACTTGAAAGGAGTGTAACGAAAAACAAACAGGGATTTTACATGTACTGCCTCCGCCATGGACAGAGTCCACGTCTCTGGCAGTAAGCTCAGGGGGAGGGTGTGACGGTACCTCCCATAAGGCTCTATGGAAATACGCTTAGAATGTGTTTTATGCTACATATGCCACATCACATATCTCCATAAAGGTTATGATCTACTGGATGTATTAATCCTATTCGTATGCATGTATCATTTTTGTATTCAAAGTTATGAATGTTGGCTGTGTACCGGCTTGATTTCTAAATAACCTTAGTAGAGCATTTGGTCAGTTCCTGGGGAAAGGAACGTTGAAATTAAGTACCTAATCAAGAAACACTGAAAGGACAATGGGTCTTGGAATGCTCCAATCCACATAAGAAGTCTACTTGAGGAAGTTCAAGGTAGCATGTAAACAATGGATGCTCCCTGTAAAAACTGTGAGTCATGCATGGACATGTGACTTGCCCAGGTGACTCCAAATCTCCATCTTGGAGCTGGACTTGGCACAGGAGTGAGGAGTGGATCTCCACCCCTAAGATAAAGTCTATTTAAACCCCTGGGAGAGCCCTCCATTTTGTCTTCAGCTGGCTAAAGAGAGAGCCCCCACCCCCAGCCCAGGATACCCGAAAGAAATGGGAACAAAGGACAGTGACTGCAGGAGGTGTGAGTGATTGCTGGACCCAGGCTAAAAGGAGATTAGTCTGTCAAAGGAGCATTGTGGAACTGGTGGGGATCTTATCTGTATTCAGTTTGATTAGATATAGATTTGCACAGTTTAAGCTGTATACAGGGTAAAATGGATTTATTTGGGTTTAGACCCCATTGGGAGCTGGGCATCTGAGTGTTAAAGACAAGCACACTTCTGTTAGCTGCTTTCAGGTAAACCTGCAGCTTGGGGCAAGTAATTCAGACCCTGGGTCTGTGTTGGAGCAGACGGGAGTGTCTGGCTCAGCAAGACAGGGTGCTGGGTCCTGAGCTGGCAGGGAAAGCAGGGGTAGCAGTAGTCTCGGCACATCAGGTGGCAGCTCCCAGGGGGTTTCTGTGATCCCACCTGTCCCAGATGCCTGGCTAGAGGCCTTTGAGAACTTACACGTCGGTAGCCCTGTGGGAGTAAGTCTATCGTGCATCAGCTGTTTTTGCTCGTGTCTGAGACACAGATCTCAAGAGGAAAATCTGGAAAAGGACAAAATGGAAGAATGAACCGGCTCAGACTCCCTTAAGGTAGCGGTCACCCCACCAAAGCTCCCAACTTCCGGGGGGGTGTAATATAGTTATTTAACAGAGCCGTCTGTGGAGACATGTCATGTACCATGTTTTACTCACACAAGCATAGAGGAGGGGACACATTCGTACTGACACATTTAAATAAGTTTTATTAATTGCCTGCTTTAACACAACCTTTTAGAGCTGCCTGTAAAAATGGACGCCATGACCCCTACCATAAGGAGTCTGAGCTGGTTCCTGTTGTCAGTAGCTACTGGTGTGGTGCTCCCTGCAATGGACACAGCTCAGTCAGTGGTGGGGCTTTCCACTGCACCCTAGGCCGGACAAAGATGTGCTCTCCAGTACGTATTCTTATACACAGGTGCAGAACAGATTACTCATCGCTCCTGACACATTGAGGTGCAGCCCCTTTGCGCATTACTGCCTTTCTCCTGGCCCAGGTCGTTTCGAACAAATCTGTCCATCATATTATCCTTCCATATTGTCTATTCATCATATTGTGCTTTTATACTGTCATTAGGCTGGGTCTGCCTGTTCCTTGTTATCTGTGTGGGATGTGTTCGTACCCAGCTGTTCTGGTGCTGTCTTGGCATACGTTCCTAAGAACGGCCCTACCGGGTCAGACCAAAGATCAATCTAGCCCAGTATCCTGTCTACCGACAGTCGCCAATGCCAGGTGCCCCAGAGGGAGTGAACCTAACAGGCAATGATCAAGTGATCTCTCTCCTGCCATCCATCTCCATCCTCTGACGAACAGAGGCTAGGGACACCATTCCTTACCCAGCCTGGCTAATAGCCATTAATGGACTTAACCTCTATGAATTCATCCAGTTCTCTTTTAAACGCTGTTATAGTCTTAGCCTTCACAACCTCCTCAGGCAAGGAGTTCCACAAGTTGACTGTGCGCTGCGTGAAGAAGAATTTCCTTTTATTTGTTTTAAACCTGCTGCCTATTAATTTCTTTTGGTGACCCCCTAGTTCGTGTATTATGGGAATAAGTAAATAACTTTCCCTTATCCACTTTCTCAACATCACTCATGATTTTATAGACCTCTATCATATCCCCCCTTAGTCTCCTCTTTTCCAAGCTGAAGAGTCCTAGCTTCTTTAATCTCTCCTCCTATGGGAACCTCTCCAAACCCCTGATCATTTTAGTTGCCCTTTTCTGAACCTTTTCTAGTGCTAGAATATCTTTTTTGAGGTGAGGAGACCACATCTGTACACAGCAGCTGAAACCCTTCCTCTTCTAGCAGCCCTCTTTTTGCCAATTTCTGCGAGCAGGGCCTGCCTCTGGCTCACAGCCTAAATTTGCTTAGCAACATCTTGACCCTTACTTCAGATCAGGCCTCATCTTACTACAGTTCATTCTTCCATTTGTCCTTTTCCAGATTTTCCTCTTGAGATCTGTGTCTCAGGCACGAGCAAAAACAGCTGATGCACAATATATTTACTCCCACAGGGCTACCGATGTGTAAGTACTCAGAGGCCTCTAGAAAGGCATCGTCGAACTGTTGAGAGATTTTCAGTAAAGAACAGTGTAAGCACCCTACTGCTTGTTGTTAATTTATGCAATCCCTGGTTCCTAGCCCCATTACACCCAGTGGTGAGCTGCAGCCGGTTCGCACCGGATCGCGCGAACCGGTTGTTAAATTTAGAAGCCCCTTTAGAACCGGTTGTTCCTGGAGGGACAACTAGTTCCAAAAGGGCTTTTAAATTTAACTAAAGCTCTAGCAGCTCCCTACCCTCCCCCAGCCCCAGCTCACCTCACTCCGCCTCCTCTGCTGAAGCTCCTCCGGCTTCTGTTCGCGCGGGAAGCTGGGAGGGCTGAGAAGCAAGCAGCGCTTCCACCAGGTGAGCTGGGGCCGGGAGGCGGGGGTGCCAGCGGGAGGAGGGCTCCAGGTGGCGCGCTGCTCGAGAGGTCATAGCGAGACTCTGGGGTCGGGCGGCTTGGCTCCTGCCCTCAGGGTCCAGCTGCGACCTCGGCCGGGCAGCACAGCTCCTGCCCGGGTCCGGCCCCCGGGTCCGGCTGGGCGGCGCGGTTCCTGCCCGGGTCCGGGCCGCGCGGTTCCTGCCCGGGTCCGGGCCGCGCGGTTCCTGCCCGGGCCCGGGCGGCGCAGTTCCTGCCTGGGCGGCGCGGTTCCTGGCTGGGTCCGGCCAGGGCTGCCCAGAGGGGGGGGGGCAAAGGGGGCAATTTGCCCTGGGCCCCGGGCTCCGCAGGGGCCCCCAAGAGAACAGCTGAGGCTCCCGCCTCCGCCCCTCTCCTGGAGCCTCAGCGCATCAGCGGCGTCCTCAGACAGCGCCACAGCTGTCTCCAGCGGGGCCCCTGAGCCCTGTCCCGCTCAGAGCCGCGTGGGGAGGCGGGGCTGCGAGCTCAGACTGAGCTCAGCTCCCTCCGCTCGGCGTGGAGCTCACAGCCCCACCCCTCACCACGCGGCTCGGGTGGGGTGGGGCTCAGGCCCCGCCGGAGACACGCTGCAGTTCTTCTGCGAGTCGCGGAGGCTCCGGGTGAGGAGGGCCGGGAGTAAGAGGCTGGGGCCGGGGTGGGGTTGGCTAAGGGCAGGGAGTCCTGGGGACAGTCAGGGCACAGGGAGGCGGAGGTTGGGGTGGTCAGGGGCAGGGAAGGGGTTGGCTTGTGGGCGTTCCGTCGGGGTGGATAGGGATTGGGGCAGACAGGGCGCAGGGTGGGGTCCCAGGGTGGTGGTTGGGGTGGGGTCTCTGGGGACGGTGAGGGGACAAGGAGCAGGATGGGTCAGGGATTCTGAGGGGGTGGGCAGTCGGGGGGCAGGAAGTGGGTGGGGGTCGGATAGGGGGCAGGGCCAGGCTGTTTGGGAGGCACAGCCTTCCCCACCCTACAGCTCATTCAGCAGTTTGAGGCTTGCAGAAGAGCCGAGCTGTTAGCTTTTCCATTAGGGCTCCCATCCCTTTCACTTCTCTAATGCCAAATTCTAGTCTACATTGAATTCAGTGCCATAGGCAGATTCATGTCAGGGGAGGGGAGCTTCATTTCAAATTAGTCACTGGGGGGAAGGATCACATGAGAAGAGCAATAGCCTTCCCAACCCTACCAAGGGAGACCCCCCCTCCCCTGCATTCCCTGAGGCTCCAGAGGGGTTAATTCAGTGGTTCTCAAACTTTTGTCCTGGTGACCCTTTCACATAGCAAACCTCTGATGCGCCCCCCCCCCTTATAATTTGAAAACACTTTTTTATATATTTAACACTATTATAAATGCTGGAGGCAAAGCAGGGTTTGAGGTGGAGGCTGACAGCCCACGACCCCCAGTAATAACCTCGTGACCCCCTGAGGGGTCCCGACCCCCAGTTTGAGAACCCCTGGATGAATTTAATTTTAGCACCCTGTGTCCAGTCACATGCATGTGCTATTTTGAGCATTTCAGTTTTGACAACATAGGCTCATCCCAGATTCTGGAACAAGCTCAAATGCTCTGTTCGTGCAGTATGTACATAAGCTCTACTAAAGACAAACCCACAGTAACCATCTCCAGTTTGTGAGGGACCCCATGGAGCCAGTCTCTAGGAAACAGATAAATGCATGGAGATTAAGTCCATTAATGGCTATTAGCCAGGCTGGGTAAGGAATGGTGCCCCTAGCCTCTTTTTCTCAGAGAGTGGAGATGGATGGCAGGAGCGAGATCACTTGATCATTACCTGATAGGTTCACTCCCTCTGGGGCATGTGGCATTGGCCATTGTCAGTAGACAGGATACTGGGCAGGATGGCCTTTGGTTTGACCCAGTATGGCTGTTCTTATGTTCTAACCTAAATGAACCCAAAGTTATGGAGACAGATATGAGTCAAGGAAGCCAGCAGAGTATAAAAAACCTGGAAAAATCTCTGCCTGGATGGGCTCAGGTGTTTGGTTACAAGCTTAGGTGGTTCAAAAGTTTTGGATTTTTTTTTAAGCAGAATTTTTTTATTGTTTCTTTAAACAATCAAATACAGCAAGCAGCAAATATTTGGCCACACACTTCTGAAACCCCAAACCATATTCAGGTTTTGGCAGACTAATTTCAGCTTTTCAATTAAAAAAACCACAACAAATTTTGAAGGAAAGCAGACACTGTCTGTGATTTTTTTCTGCTTTTTAAAAACCCCTAGTTTTCGATCCAGAAAACGTTTTGATGGAAAATATTTGTCCAACCCTTTTAATGAGCTTTAGTGCCTTTTAGCACTAGCTGATGCTGAGAACCAGTGATACCTTGTAAAGAAGTTTTCTCCAAACTGGGTTTGTGCCGAAATGCGGAAGGTTTATTTTTCCCAGGGCCGCCCGTGGGGGGGAGCAAGTGGGGCAATTTGCCATGGGCCCCGCAAGGGCCCCCAGGAGAATATAGTATTGCAATGTTTTTTATAGAAGGGGCCCCCAAAATTTCTTTGACCCAGGCCCCCTGAATTCTCTGGGCGGTCCTGGGTCAGGCTGGGCGGCGCGGTTCCTGCCCAGGTCCGGCCGGGTGGCACGGTTCCTGGCCGGGTCCGGCCAGGCGGCACGGTTCCTGCCGGGTCTGGCCGGGGCGGCGCGGTGGGACGAGAAGCCGGGGGGAAGCTTCCTGCAGGTGAGCTGGGGCAGGGTGGGGCACGATGAGGACTCCAGGCGCCGCCCGGCCCTGCTCCAGCCACTGCCCGGCCCCAGCCCCAACTCCGGCTGCACGGCGCGGCTCCGACCCTGGCCCGACCCGGCAGGGTAAGAGGCCAGGGCCAGGGCCGGGACTGGGGCGGGGGAGGAGGGGTTGGATTGGGCAGATGTTCTGGGGGGGGCAGACAGGGGATGGGGAAGGGGGGGTTGGGTAGGCGCCACGTGGGAGTTCCTGGGATCTGTTGGGATGGTGGTGGATGGAGTCGGGGCAGTCAGGGGACAGGGAGCGGGGCAAGTTTGGCAGGGGGTGGGGTTCTGGGGAGTTAGGGTTGGGGGTCTTGGGAAGGAGTGGTCAGGGGACAAGGAGCAGGGCAGGGGGGGTTATGGGTTGTGGTTTCTGAGGGGGGGCAGGACGTGGGTGGGGGGTGTACTCACTGGGCGGTTCCCTACCGTGCCGCCGAAGACCCAGTAGGGAACCGGTTCCTAAGATTTTGGCAGCTCATCACTGATTACACCCCATCCTCAACCGTCGTTTCTTAATTATTCATTTAACCGAGCGATGTCTTTTCCATTCACCTTGTCTGCTGGTGACTTCCCCAAGCCATGATCGCCTTCCACCTTGAGGGGGGTGAACAATGAGAGGCCTTCACACTAATCGGGATGCCTAACAAGGGTTTTGGGGTCGGATACCAACGTATCCATCAACGTTGAGTCAAAGGGTCCTCCTTGGAACTGTCACTGAGGTAGCACTTTCTCCACACAAGTCCAAAGGTGCTCGGAGCTAAAACAAAGTCCAAAGTTCTCATGGGGGTGGTAAAGGAGTCCATGTTTCCTCTCAGCAGCCTTTCCACAATTTCTAAAACACGTGTCCTTGGTCAGAGATGGCCTCCTCTGCCCAGAGCTGGGACTTATGGGGTAATGGTGCTGCTCTCTGATTGGCAGAGGGCGTTGGGAGGAGTTCTTAGAGGGGCCACATGACCTACTTCCGAACAGGTCACCCCACCCCAGCACTCACTCTGATTGGTCAAATCTCCTCTGAGGCGGTCCTATCAGGTGAACCCCATCCTGATTGGTAGAGGAAGTAGGTGGAGTTCTTAGAGGTCACACAACCCACTTCCAGATGGCTCCTCCACCCCAGAACTTGCCTTGATTGGTCTAATCTCCTCTCAGGGTGGTCCCCAGCGGCTGAAACCCTTCCTGATTGATAGAGGATGGTGGGAGAAGTTCTTAGAGAGGTCACATGACCCACTTACGGACGGCTCACCCCACCCCGCAACTCACCCTGATTGGTCAAATCTCCTCTCAGGGCACTGCTAATGGGACAAAACCCATCCTGATGGGTAGAGGGCAGTGGACGGAATTCTTAGAGGGGTCACATGGCATACTTGCTTCTGGTCATGTGGCTACCTTGACCCCAGAAGTAATATCCTCTGGGGCGGGACTTCTGGTGACAGGAAGGTGGTGTTTAAGGGGTCAAGGGACAGGTTAAGGGGTCAAGGAGCAGGGTTAGGGTTTGATTGATGGTAGGGCCCTTATACTACTAGCCTGCAGTTATATCACTTCAGATTAAAGTGACCATACGTACTGGTTTTTTTGGACATTGGTCTGGTTAGTCGTGAGATGTAACCAGTAGAGTTTAGGACTACAAAATCAAAAATTATTAATTTATCAAAAGACTGAGTACATCAAATCAATCCTTGATAAACCAGCCTAAATCAATTTTATTAATTTATCCTAGTTTTAGTTTTATTTTACACGACGGTTCTGGTCGTTGGATCTCGGCAATACTCGGCATTCAGCACACGCACTCTCACTATATTGTGGCCGCGGCGACTCTTCGATAATACTCCAGCGCATTACATACAGCCCGACCGTGGGAACTCGATGATGACGTCATCACACAGAGCCCGCCAAAATCGACCAATTCGGTGTTAGCTTCGGACTATAAAAGGCCCTCCGCAGCACAGGACAGGCACCAGTGATCTGGCATCTTCGGACCGTGACACTGGCCCTCAGAGCTCCGCGCTCTCTCGGTTACTCGAGCTTTTCGCTCCGCCGTTTTCACGGCGCACCTCGCTGCTTCGCCAGGACCCGATGACTTCGCCCCCTTGAACCAGGATCGACGCCTTCGCCCCTTTGGACCAGGACCGGCGTCTTCGCCCCCCTCGATCCTGGACCGGTGACTTCGCCCCCTCGGACCAAGACCGACATCCAACGAAGTTTGTAATAATTGTTTATTTTTGGACACCCATGGTGCCAAAACGATGAAAGTGCATCTTCAATGATGAGTTAAAATCGAAATATACATTCATCAAAGCAAGTACTAATAATGACAATAGTGAGGTGGAATGTGTAAAATGCAGAAGTATATTTTCTATTGCAAACAGTGGAAAAACCGACATTGAAAACCACATACAAACAGTCAAACATAAACGGGCTGTGTCTGCAGCAATTGCAAGTACAAGTGTGACATCATATTTTAAGAAAAAACAAATTGAAGATGCTGAAAGAAAACTAGCTGCAGCTGAGGTTTATGGGCGTACCACACAGTAATGCATAATCACTCATTCCGATCAATGGATTGTACCTGCAAACTGATTAAAACATGTTTTGATGTCAGGTTTACATTTTCTAGAACAAAATGCGAGGCAATAGTTACCGATGTGCTGGTGCCTTATGCGAAACAGTTATTGGAAGAGGATTTAGATGCTGCACATTTTATTTCTATTTATTCGGATGCATCAAACCACAAGGAAGTAAAATTGATTCCCATAATAAGAAGATATTTTTCATACCAGTCTGGAATACACGTCAAAATTTTGGAAGTAAGAGATCTGCCAGGCGAAACAGCTGACATAGTTACTGATTATATTTTGGAAGTGTTAAAAAAGTATCGTTTAGATACCAAGGTACTTGGATTTTGTGCTGACAACACCAATACTAACTTTGGAGGTATGCGAAGAAGTGGGAAAAATAACATTTTTACCAAGCTGAAATCAAATTTGGGTGGAAGAGAGCTTGTGGGAATTGGTTGTGCCGCTCATATTTTGAACAATGCTATACAAACTGCAGCCAACTGTACCAATTGATGTGCAAACTTTCATCACCAAGATTTATTTATACTTTTATATATACACAGTGCGCGTTAATGAATTGAAAGAATTTTGTGAATTCGTGGACATCGAATATAAGAAAGTCTTGGGATACAGTGTCACATGATGGTTGGCATTATGACCTGCGATTGGGCGCGTCCTACAAATATATCCTGCCTTAAAATCATATTTTGCCTCAAACGAGAAGAGCCCCACAATTATCACAAATTATTTTGATAATTCAGAGACAGAGTCTTGGCTTTACTTTTTGCATAACGTGTCATCAATGTTCCACAATGCTATTTTGAAAATAGAAGGACAGGAGATTTCTATTATAGAAACTAGCAATATTTACAGTGACTTAAAAACAAAATTAGCTGACAGAAAAGCAAACGTTTTCTTGCTGTTACAGGTGCGGCAAAATTTGAAGCAGCTTGAGGAAGAAGGCATATTAAAACCTGCTATTTTCAAAGAAAAAGTGATAGAATTTTATGACACATGTATTCAATATCTAGAGGAATGGGAAGGACCTATTAAGCATACCGAAAAATTCAATTGGGTTTTGTTAAACACTAAACTCACCCATGACAACATTCAAGTTTGCAGTGATTACATTCTTCAGTATTTTCTGAAATCAATTTAGTAGAAGATGAACTGTTTGATGAAACCTGCTTTGTCCTGCGCTACATTACAGATGAAAAAATTACTCACTGGAGACAAAATTCTGTACCACTATCGAACAGATGGATTGAAATATTCAAAGCCTTCAGTGAAAATGATGTTTCCTACAAAAATATTGGCAAATTGGTAGAATATTGTCTCTGTTTACCAGGAACCAATGCACCTGCCGAATGTCTTTTTTTCTTTGATGAACAATATCTGGTCCAGTGATAAAACTCAAGTACATGTTGAAACTTTGAAATGTTTGCTAATTACTAAATATAATTTTAACCAAACTTGCATGGAATTTTATAAAAACATCCAGGAAAACGAATTATTATTAAAATCAATCCACTCTTCACAAAAATGTAAGAAGCAAAATTAGGAATGTAGATTAAGAACTTTTGTACCATTTTTTATTAAAACCATTTTGTTTTACTGCTACACTTGTTTCTTTATTACTTGGATCCCAAAATCCTAAGTATACAATTATGTACTAATCTACCCATATCAAATTTTTTTTTCCCACAAAATTACTTTAATAATATATAATATAAATAAAAGAAGTACATTTTATTGTATTCTTTCACTTAAAGAAAAAAAAAGATAAGCATACTCCGCAATATTTTTTCAACTTATATTCTACAACAGCGACTATTACTAATGCTGGCTGAGCTATTTTAAATGTCCTGGTTTTAAATTTGAAAAAAATGGTCATCTTAGGCAAACATCACATCCAGTTACAAGCACTGAAGAGAAGGGGCAATCATCTTAACCAAGGGCAAGCTGCGGCTTCACTCCCATTGAGAACAATGGGAGATGGTGGCCATTTTGCATAAGGGCAAAAGTTGTCTCGCTCATGGCAGTGAGCTGAGCGTTCTGCGGGCCTCTCCCCCCATGAAGGTGGGGGAAGCCTCATCACACAAGCCTTGGGAACAATCCTGCATTGATCCTAGGGCCTAACAGGATTCAGGGCTTTTCCCCCATGGGAGTGGTCTGCCTCCTTCCCATGTCACTTCCCTTTCCCACAGGGAGGGAAACTCCCAGCCCCACCTCGCACTGAGAGAGTCGCGGATCAGGGCTCTATCATGACTGCAGCACCTTGGAGCAGGAGCCTGTTGTGCCAAGTGCTGAATAAGCTGAACACAAAGTCAGTCCCTGCTGTGCTGGGCTCAGGCTCCTGCTAGGCCGCTTGCCCTGTCATAGTGTTGGTGTCCCTAGGCCTAAGTAAACCAAAGTTGTGACTCTGGGCCTGAGTGAACCAAAGTTCTTCCATGCTGTAAACTTTAACCAGCCTAAGATGCTAATAAACAGCAACATGTAACAGTCAGCTTTTCTAGCAAACAGCTAGCAGCTGTAGCTTCACTCAAACTAGCAAAAGCGGTAGTGATAGAAAGGGGGAAAGTCTACATGCGTCTGGGCGACAAGGCCAAAGATAAGCATGCGAATGGGAACTTTTCTAACACGCTGAAATGTAATGTTTAAAGTAACTGCTGTTGGGAAGGGAGGGTGAGGGGAAAACCAAACAAAGGCTTACACAGACAGCTTAAGGTATAAATACTGGGACCCGCCTGCGCAGGCGTGCAGGATCTGAGAATGCTTTTTCTACCTGGCACCTTATTTGAGCTCAAATAAACTTGGTTTGCTTCTCCACCCTGGTGTGTTAATTAGTGCGACGCACTCCGGGCAACGAACCCCGCTGTTGCTCCTCCTCGGGCCCTTTGGGCCGGCAACAATAGGGAAGCATATGCTGGGGTTGCCACCTCTGAGACTAAAAACAAAAAACAGACCCGTCCTGGCTGATCCTGAGCCCACAACACTGCACAGCTGGCAGTGTGCACTGAGCAGCTGAGCAGGGTCCCAGCAACGATCCTGGGACAACCTGGCCTCCAGCAACGGTGACCAGATGTCCTGATTTTATAGGGACAGTCCCAATTTTTGGGTCTTTTTCTTATATAGGTTCCTATTGCCCCCCACCCCGTTCCGATTTTTCACACCTGCTGTCTGGTCACCCTACCTCCAGCAGCCCTCTCCTCTCCCCAGCCACATCCTCCAGACGTCTCGCTCATGTATGCTAACTCCTGTCACTCCGCTGCTGCCTTCTCCACAGCTTTGTACGAGCCGAGAAGAAAGGGAGGGGGTACGTGGGCCACATCATTGCTACTAAATATATAACTAACCCAGGAATGTACATGAAACGTAAGCATGGGTGCCCTGCTTTGCCACTGCTGTGTAACGTACAGGTGGGAAGTGCCCGATTTTAAGGCCAGAAGGGGCTATTAGAACATGTTGTCTCACCTGCATGGCCCAGGCCAGAGAATTTCACCCAGTTACTCCTGTATAGTCTATTCCCGTCTAACGTATTCCCCAGTCCTATGAGCTGATGCACCTGTGCAGGTGGAACTGCTGGACTGGGGCCTTCGATTGTAAACCCCTTGATGCTTGGCTCCCCTTCTGTACTGAACTCAAGCGAGAGCCACCCCGTTTGCTCTCAGCAAACAACAGTAGTGGTTTTAGGAACAAACTTTATTTAAGACTCTTCCCATAGAAAAAAAAGGCTGAAGGATGTTAATGGTCAGCCTGTGAAATAAACAACGCTCCCTGGGTCAGCCAGTCATTTAAAGCTTTTTTACGTTTTCCTTTTATGAAAAGTCAGGCCAAGAGAAACAAACCACAAACATACAGGGGGGAACAGCTCTCATCTGACATACAGTGCCAAATAGATTGTACCTCAAACTCCCCAGGCAACACAAGTCCATGGCCCAAGAATAGATATAAAGTTACATTAAAAACAAACTGTTAAAAGAACATTTAAGGTTGCAAAGTCAAGCACTGAAGTCAGGAAATGCCAAAATTAAGGTGTTCTGTCTCCTCTATATCCCAGTCAGGCCATTTCTTTCTCCCCTGTTCTAGAAAGTCTGGATGGTTTTTCAAGGGAACAGCAGGAGGCACATCCTGTGCCAAATTTCAAGTCCCTGCTCCAAAGTATGAAGGCAGTAGAGCAGTAGAGCTTCTCAATGAAAAGGTTATACGAATATTTTAACATGGGCAAAACTGTCCTTTCCCCTAATCTCATTCTTGGAGATGGCGGAACTGTCTCATCTGAAACTTTCCCCAGTTGTTCAGCCTGAGACAAACGACCTGGCATGGAAAATGTCAGGCCCCATGGTTAAAGTCTGGCTAAGCTCCAAGCAACTGAACCCAGAGCCCAATAATGGACAGTGTTAGGCGAACTGTGCTATAGGTCAGGGCAGTCTATTTTTTGCCAAGGTCCAAATTTCTTGGTCAAGGTACAGTCAAGGCCCAGACGCCAGAGAAAATAATAAAATAAAATAACAAGTAAATAAAGATTCCGGGCTCCATTCAAAAGCATCTGGTGGTGTGGATTTGGCCCATGCTACAGGCAGCGCTACCAGCCGCACTTATAACAACAGCCATTTATCTTTACAAAAGACTTAAGATCAAACCCGGGGTCTGTCTAGTCTGGGATGCCGGCTCCAGAAATATCTGGTGCCTGCAGTTTCAGGAGACAATGCAAGAAACCCCCTAGTGGACAATGATAATCTTGTTTCATTTGACTGGATGATTTAGGTTTCTCACATTTCAGGATCCAACGGCAGTAATACTATCCATTTCTGTGTGGATAAAGAAAGTACGAAATAGCTTCAGTCTTCCACCACAGGGGGGTGCGGCAGTATAATTGCAGAGAACGGCAATCATGCAAAAATTAACAGAAAGGGACAGAGAAATCATTAGTTCTTATGGTCTACAGATTAGCTGGGAATAGCCATTGAAAGAAAGAAATACAATATTCAGTGTAAAACACAAAACAAAAGATACCAAGTGGGGAAATCTCAGGCCCTTGTCCACATGACAAGGACAACTGTGGGTTCTGGAATCATTTCCCAATGTCTCCATCCCACCTGCTCACAACAAATACAGTGGAGTTGTATTCATTCACCAGCTTTTTTCTAGTGTGAGGCCTGAGCTGAAGCAGTGAGCAAGCTTTGCTGATATAAAGCAAAGTCGGCAAAAGTCAGGCTGTGAGCAGACGTCAGGCTCTGCCTGCTCACAAGTTCATAGGATTTGGCAAGAACAGGGCTGATACTGCAGAAACACACACATTCCTAAGAAGTGCTAGGCACAGAGCACTCACGCAAACACCCTCCGATATCAAGTGGTACCAGAACATCCTGATGTCAAGGATGGTACAGACACATTCCCCAAGGAGAACAGGAACACACTGACCCCTCCCAAAGATGAGGTCAGGATGACAGTGAGTAATAGAGAGGTTTTAATTGAACCAACATGTACAAGGTGCTGGGTAATAACTAGCGACGTCAGGGGGCAGTAACTAACAATAACAGAAGGGCAGTACTAACTTCTTTGTATCAGGGTAAAAAGATGGATCTCAGAGGGAGCATCTTTGTCCAGCTGAGGGGGAATAGAAAGTCCTACCGCTCACTGAGCTGTGTCCAGTGTCCTGGCATACGTGTCTTAATATCCTCGTAGAGTCTGACAGGTGCTATTACCATGCTCTGTCGACAATAAACCTGATGGGCCGGGCCAATTTATTTACCTGCCGTATCCGCAGGTTCAACCAATTGCAGCTCCCACTGGCTGCAGTTCTCCACTCCAGGCCAATGGGGGCTGCAGGAAGCGGCACGGGCCGAGGGAGCCTTGTCCTTCATTGGAATGCAGTCCATTGGAGTGGTGGAAGGTCAACGCACAGCGTTTTCCAAGGCTGGGAAAACTGGCAAAGAATTGCCCGTGCATTCCAGGAGTGTCTGTGCCTGCAGAACGTGTGTTTTCCAACGCTGGCCTTCCTGTTAATCAGCTGCACACAAGACCAACACCAGAGCATGTAAACAAAACAAAATCAGCAGGAGAGTTGAAATTCTAATGGGACTTTTTGTGTTTTAGGGTGGCTCAGGGATATGATGTAAAAAGTTAAACAAAAGAGTGGGTTTTACACATACGACTCTTTTTGTTGTTAGTAAAGACACTTGACAAAGATAATATATATGTGGGGTAGATTGTGAATCATTAACAATTAAACATTTACCCGAAACAATTTTAATGGTTTGAACGTTTACTTTCTTAATGCTTTACATCCCTAATATGTTTGAGAGCTCTTTGATTTAAAAACTTTCCATTGGCACCTGCTGGGTCTCTGAGAATCACAGGGCGTGATCCAGTTACACGTGGTGCATCAAACATATTCTGAAGGAGCTTTACGTAAAATCTAGGGTGGGATAGTCAATTATTTTTTGTCAAAGTCCAAATTTCTTGGGCAAGGTATAGTCAAGGTCCATACTTCAGAGAAAGTAACCAAAACCCAACAACAGCGATAAGTACAGTAGAAACTCAGGGTATGTTTACACTACAAAATTAGGTCAATTTTATAGAAGTTGATTTTTTAGAATTCGATTTTATACAGTCTATTGCGTATGTCCACACTAAGTGCATTAAGTCGGCAGAGTGCGTCCTCACTACCGCGGCTAGCATCGACTTACAGAGGGGTGCACTAGGGGTAGCTATCCCACAGTTCCCACAGTCTCCGCTGCCCATTGGAATTCTGGGTTAAGCTCCCAATGCCTGATGGGGCAAAAACTTTGTCGTGAATGGTTTTGGGTACATGTCGTCAGGCCTCCCTCCCTCCCTCCTTCCTTCCGTGAAAGCAACGGCAATTGTTTCATGCCTTTTTTCCGGGGTCCTGTCCACCGGACCGCTCAGCCCGCTGCCTGCCTGGATGATCTGAACCCCAGGCAGGCAGTGGGCTGAGTGGGGCCGGCTCAGCCTGCTGCTAGTCTGGGGCTCCGTCCGCTGGCTCCTGCCAGCCGGGGTCCCGCTCAGCCCCACTCAGCTGGCAGACCTCAGTGAGGTCGATCAGGGGTGCCTGGACAGACATGGCTGTCCTCCTCAGAGAGCACCGAATGGGAGTGACTCCAGGTCATTCTCTTCTTTAAGTTTCGTCTGATGGAGATTCAGTCCTGCCTGGAATATCATGCGAGCTGGAGGCTTCTGCCTCAGGCTGCTCTCCCAGCCGGCAGCACCGTGCGGTCGCACCTACCCCAGGCTGCCCCTTGCTCCTATGGCTCATGAAGCCTGGACAGTAGTAAGGAGCAGTTCAACTTGTGCCATGACAAATCAGAAGGAAGGATTGCACTCTATGGGCCACGTTAAGGTTATTTCAGAGTCCTAGATAGCATTTAGTCCCTATAAAAGGCTTCATGAAAATTTCCCCCCGCCCTGCAACTCATCCCATGGAAAGGAGGGGATTTCAACCCACCTAAGGGCTCGTTCACAAATGGCCGATGGGAGCTGGGAGCAGTTTTGGAAGATATTTGGGTTGGGTTCACAGATTTTAAACATTTAGGGGGAGTTCTCCTACTCGCCTGGGAGCAGGAAGTTGCACTGTGGAAACCCAGATGACCAGAGTGACTGTTCCTTATTCAGACTCTCTCTTCCCCAGCACTAGATCACCCCGAAATGGCACAATTTACATAGTCAATAAGGGCACCATCGACATCTCGCCCCTCGGGCCAAGTTCTGCTCTCACACTAAAGGACGGGGATCTAATGCTAAAGTCAATGGTGGAACTCTGACAGATTTGAACGGGAGCAGCACAGGGCGCCAAGTCTGGAGTAACCCCACTGGCCGCCGTGACATCGCTCCGCATTTCCACAGGTCAAACCAAGTAGAAACAGGCCCGAGCCAGATGCTGCGCCAGGTCTGCCTCATTTGCTGCTGTCCAGCCCCACTGAAGACAATAGGGTGGGAGCCGTGTAACAGGGCCTGGTGCCTGTCCCGCCAGCTGCTTTTCTAGAGCAGGGTTCTCACAACCCTCAGAGTGCAGCCACCAACCCTCGCTGGCGGCCGCTCTCACAATTTTCCCTAAAATACTTAATTAACTTTTGGAAAAACAAATCAATATGCACAGACACGCATCCAGATCATTGTCGTTTATTTATGTAGGGTTTTTTCAGACTCAATATTAAAAATGCTTTGAGCAGGGGATTGGACTAGATACCTCCTGAGGTCCCTTCCAACCCTGATATTCTATGAGTCTATGATTCTAATAATGCACAGCTGTCTCTATTCTTTACTGGGCCTAAACAGAACAGAAACACAAGGAGCTCTGCATGTTCTTGTCTTTTTTCTTGTTGTTTCTTTTGCTTTTTTGGTTGTTTTTTAGACTTGCTACAGAGTGAGTCTGTTGTGAGAAGTGCTAACAAACAACATACAAACATCACTTTTCCCAGCAGACTTACTCAGTCCCGGCAAGCCTGGGGACAAATTAAGCCCTGGATGGGGGAGTGGGCATGGAGACAGCGGGGGCCGGTGATGATGGGACACGGGAGGAAGCAGCGGGGGCCAGGGTGATGGGGGGTGAGCTCGGGACCAGCGCCGGCCACCCCATGGCCAGGGAACGAAGCCTGAAGCGCCATGGCTGGAGCCCGCCACTTAAGGGCTGATGCCAGACCCCACTCCCCGCAGGAAGGTGAGGAACTCACGGGCTGCCGGCTCCTCCAGCTTGTGTGTCTCCACATGGGGGCAAGGCCCAACCACTGCGCCCGCCCCCACATCCTATCATAGAATCATAGAATCTCAGGGTTGGAATCTCCAGGGCCTGGGCCACAAGAACGTACAGGGGAGTCGCATCTTACGTGGGGGTTAGGTTCTGAAGTCAGCGCGTGAGGCGAAAATCGCGTCTAGTCAAACGCTCATTGAGTGGAATGGCGGGCGGAATCACCCGCACTACAGGTACAGTATTTAAATTGCTATTTCTCTCTTTTGTTTTGTTTTGCCGAGTGCGTATAGTTAAAATCGCGTTAGTTAAATGTGCCTGTGATGCGACTCCACTGTAACTTACGCTTGCTTGAGATGTCGGGGGCGGGGATCAGACCCTGGTGTAAGTGCTGTTGAAACCAATGGGATCTCAGTCCTGGAGATGCTGCCAGACAACACGTCGGCTGGGATGGCTTGAACTAGCACCCTCTGCTAGCCCCTTGCCCTGCTCTCCCCTCACTTAGCACATCCGCTGACACTGGCTCCTGATTCGCACTGGCAGGAAGGGGAGCAGAACGTGGGTCACGGCCCAAGTGACGTGGTTCCATCACCCACCCCGATTTCCGGACCGGCTCACAGCAGCACCCCCATGATGGTTCATTCCTGGCCGGGCTGGGCCCGGCTGGCCGCTGGGAGCCGCTGCCCCAGGTGGGTCCGTTGGTGGGCAAGGAGGTTGGACACGTTGCTGAAGCTCTTGCCGCACTGGGCACAGGGGTAGGGGCGCTCGCCCGTGTGCACCCGCTGGTGCTTGGTGAGGTCCTGCTTCTGGCTGAAGCTCTTGTCGCAGTCCGTGCAGGGGTAGGGGCGCTCGCCCGTGTGCACCCGCTGGTGCTTGGTGAGGTCGTGCTTCAGGCTGAAGCTCTTGCCGCAGTAGGTGCAGGGGTAGGGGCGCTCGCCCGTGTGGGTGCGCCAGTGCGTGTACAGATTGGAGACCTGGCTGAAGGCCCGGCCGCAGTCGCTGCAGAGGTAGGGCTTCTCCCCCGTGTGGATGCGCCGGTGCGTCTTGAGCCGCTGGCTCTGCCCGAAGCTCTTGCCGGTCGGCACAGACGTAGGGCCGCTCGCCCGTGTGGATGCGCTGGTGGATGGTCAGCTTCTGCTTGTCCTTGAAGCTCTTGTCGCAGTCGGTGCAGGCGAAGGGCCGCTCGCCCGTGTGGATGCGCTGGTGCCGGACCAGCACCTGCTTCAGGGTGAAGCTGCGCCCGCAGAGGTTGCAGGCGAAGGGCCGCTCCCCGGTGTGGATGCGCTGGTGCTTGATGAGGTTGGAGACGTGGCTGAAGCTCTTGCTGCAGTCCGGGCAGGGGTAGGGGCGCTCCCCCGAGTGGGTTCTCTGGTGCTTGGTCAGGTCCCACTTCCTCCGGAAGCCTTTCCCGCACTCCGGGCACTTGTGGGGTTTCTCCTTCTTGGGAACGCTGCTCTCCTGCGCACCGGGAGGGGCCGTGCCATTGGCTCTCGGGGCACACACCGGGCACGGGCTCGGCCCCGCTCCCGTCTCAGGCCCTGAGCGCATATTTGGGGAGTTGCTAGAGCACCGGTCACACCCCCGCGTGGCCCCCAGCTCACTCTCCGGTCTCTGAGACCCACACGAGCTCCGGGAGGTCCCTTGCAGCTCAGGGCTCAGGACAGCGCCCTCTTCTGATCCCCAGAGTAACACCCTGTAGGGCTGCAGGGTCTCAGCCCCGTCGTCCGGATGCTGCTCCTCAGAACTGCTCCTGGCCCTGCCATCTGCTGGGTGGAAAAGAGAGTCCAGAGATTATCCCTCAGGGAGGAGGGAGCACTAATATCTGGGACCAAGCACCCCCCTTCTCCCAGGAGGCACTGCAGCTCCTGCAGGAAGTGGAGATGGGCCTGCGGATTTCAGCACGGAATAGACAATGGGCCAAAGTCATGCTGGGGTAACTCCATTAACTCCAATGCAGTTACCCCAGCGAGGCGCTGGCTCAGTGTGTTCTCGGGAAAGCGAATTGTCTCTTGTGATTGCCCCAGAGCTCCCAGTGCTGAACTGCCAGCCCCAGGCAATGGGCGTCTCCAGGGCGCAGGCCTCACCCGACAGGCGATTTGTGCCGCGTCTCCCAGCATCCGGTCAGCGCAGCAGCCACCGGGAGAAAGTCACCAACACTGCAAAGCACTGAGGGTCAGAGAGCAGGGAAGAGCCCAGCATGGGCAGACTCAGTGTGGGGGTGACCAGAGGGAGTTTCCCGGGGGCTCTCCGAACAGGCCCACCGGCTCCCAGTCAGGGGATTCAGGGAGAGCGAATCCAGCAAGTTTCCCCTAATCTTAACCACCTGAATATTAAAAACAGCCTCCCCTGAGACCCGGCGCGGGGGTGTCTGACCCTGGACAGCAGCGCTGTGACGTTCCGTAAGGGACTGAAGGCGTCAGGGCTGTAGGGAGGAAACTGGGTGTGTAAGGGGAGGAGATGCAAACACCCACTGACTGGAGGGGCCGGGTTCTGCCCTGGGCGTGCGCCGAGTGGGAACGCCCAGTAGCTGCAGTGAGTGCAATGGAGAGAGTCTGGGTGAACAGCGTGGCAGCAGGGCACTATCCGCTCAGCAGCTGCATGCCCAGATCTCACCGCAATATCCCAGAGAGAGCAGAAACCGGGTGGGCAAAGGGCTTGGCCTGGGGGGGGACAGAAGGCCGACGGGCACCTCCTGAGACACAACAAATCCTTCGGAGGAAGCTCGGGCGGCAGCTGGGACAGAGTCACTGCTCCCCGCTGTGGAGTCAGCGCGGCTCCCAGGATCACTGCTGCTCACCTCGGCCGATGCTCTCGGGTCTCTCCCCTGCCACGGCGCACTGGAGGATGCTGGCCCATAACCGGCGCTGCTGCTCCCCGGGCCCACTCAGGACATCGCCGCCTGACAGGTGGAAAAGAGAATCCAGAAACTGTCTCACAAGCTGCAGCCAAGAGGAAACGGCTCCTGACCACCAGCAGCGGGATGGGGCTAGGACATCCCCCCAGCTGGCACGCACAGAACCCCCAGCTCCTCGGAGCACAGAGGGGTGGTGGCGTCATTTGGGGAGGGTTGGATTGCAGCAGGGAGGAAGCAGAAACAAGGGGCCAAATCTCCTCTGCTGCACGCAGGTCCCACTGCATTCAAGGCTCCCCCGGGGCTGATGGTACCCCAGGAAGTCTGGTTCCTTGGCCAACCCCTTGCGAGTCCCTAATGGGGACCAGATATGCCGGGAAGGTGGCATCGCCCAGTCACACCCACCTGGGAGGACCCAGCCTACATCTTCCCCCCACAGCAGCCTGCGGCAGCATTCCCATGGAGGGGCCGAGAACAGGACACCGTCGCTGCCCATACAGAGACTCTGCTGAGGATGAAGGCCCAGGAGCACCTACCCTCTCCCCAGCAGGAGGCGGGGCCCAGCGAGCAGGCAGGGGAGAGTCCATGCTGGATGACTGGGATGTAAGATAACCAGACACAGGTCTGCACGGGTCCCCCACCCAGTCAGTGATCTTAAGGTAACGGAGCCCAGGGTCCTTCCCTAACCTCAGCCCCACGTGAACGAGGAACAGAGCCCTCAGCAGCCTGGGACGGGGTCTCTGCCCAGCTCTTCTCTCCAGAGTCCAGGCAGCACCGAGGGAGCTGGGCTGGGTGCTACTCACCTCGGCAGGGACTCTCCGGAGGCTCCCACACCAGGGACTCCTGCTGGGGGCTGACCCACGGCTCACAGCACTGCTCCTCCTCCTCTGCTGGAGGGAACATAACCCAGATGCTACTTCCTAGGCCTGGGAAACACTCAGACCCCCCTGCAGTGGGGCTGACAGAGGCAGCCCCACATCCTTCCCCCAGCATCTGCGTCTGTACGTCGCCCTGTCAGCACAGCGCTGCCTGGCTGCGGCCGTGCGGGAGGATGATCCCGCTTGGGAGGAGCAAACACTGGAAGTGTCCAGTAGGGCGGAAGGGGTGCGGGGGTGAAAGAGCCAGCACCCCACTAACAGCCCCCTCCCCAGGAGCTACCGAAACAGGAGAGCGTGCCAGGTCAGCGGACAATTCTCACTGAAATAACCATGGTCCACAGGGAGCCTGAAAACTGAGGAGCAAGGGGCTTGTGCTGGGGAGGGGAGGCAGGTGGGACAGGCCCAGACATGACACCTGGGCCGGAGGAAGCCGGGGAGAAAGGGAAGCCGGGGCAGCAGCCTGCGACGAGGTCACTGGACTCTGACCCTTACAGCCCCGTCTAACCATATGGTTCTACGATTCCGTGACTCCAGCGCCTCACTGCAGAGCAGGAGCCGCGCTGAGGGAGCTGGGATTGCTGAGACTCACCCGGAGAGGGGCTCTCCCACGCCACGGGGCCCTGCGGGGTGTGGACCCACGGCTCTTCCCCACGCTCCAGCCGATACAAGAGGTCAGGCTTGGGGCCCGGGTAACCTGCGAGTGGGAAGAGACCGGGGCGGTCAGGGCTTGGAATATATGAACAGTTTTGCCTTGATTTCAGTGCACAGTTTGCCATCACCTGAACAATTGGTGTAAAACCCCTCAGGAGCGTCCCAGTTCTGAAATGGACAAGGACTAAGAGGGTGGATAGGAACAGACTGAAAGCTGTGGAAACGCCACAGAAGACCAATACGTTTATCACCTTGAAGTGTTCCTTTTAACTGACACCCCGCCAGTGAGAAGAAAGGGCTGCGTCACACCTCTCTGTGCCCCTACGTGCGGCAGGAGGGTGCGCAGATCCTGCATCTATCGACACCAAACGCCATTTGCTGCAGCGCTGCCCATTCACCTGGCTTGTTTAGAGCTCTCTGAGCAAGCGTCCGCCCAGGGACACTTGGGGAAGTGACAAAGGGCTTGTCTACACTTGAAATGCACCATTGCTGTGCATCAGCGTAGATGCCACCTGCGCCAGCAGGTAACCCACTTAGCCGTAATCCATTGGCACAGGTAATCCACCTAGCCGAGACGCAGGCAGCTAGGTCAACGGAAGGATTGTTCCATCAACCTAGTGCTGTCTACACGGGGTTAGATTGGCTTAAGTACATCACTCAAGGGTGTGAATTTTTCACACCCCTGAACAACGTAGCTGGGGTCAACCTAACTTTTCAGTGTAGACCAAGCCTTAGTTTGCTGGAATTTACTCCTCCTCCGGATTAAATTACAATGAACTAAAGCCCCTGTACTCCTGAGTGAGACCATCCATATGGGAGTTTAACGTGATTTCATTTATGCCCATTGACTTCACACCTTTGGTGGATCTGTGACGCTGGCAGACTGGGTGCCAGCTCTTCCGAGGCCCCTGTGCCTCAGTGAACACTGACTAATGCATCCCTGGAAACCAGTCTGACTCACCAGTGTGTTGGTCTTGTTAAAACAGATATTAGAGTGATAAGAATGTGTTTAGACTTTATGAAATGCGCCTAGGATACTGCATGTATAAATCTCACTTAAAACATTTGTATCCTATGTTATAAGGTAATATTTAAATATTTGCTCTAATGTAGCTATAAAAGTGTTTGCTATGAAGTTGGAAACCCTCCCAGTCAGGAGGGAAGCATTGCCGAGTACGAAATGCTAGTTTACCACAAGAGGTGTCTCTCCAGCCCAACAAAAGAAGCTCTGTGGACATCAGGCAAACCCATGTGTAACATCAGTGGACAGAAGACTGTTGATTGCTCCCCCATACCCACGGAGAGGAGACATGCACGTACGCTCGACCCATGAGTGGGAATTCTAGGGAAAGGTAACAAAAATGGCAGACCAGAAAGAACTTTATCTTTATGCTGCTTGGACTCAGAGAGGCAAAGATCCCCAGCTGCTCGGGTTGCGTTAGCCCTAAAGGAGATATCGAGCTTGCTTCTTATAGAAGCTTCTATTTCCTTTTGAACTTCAGACGGTAACTCATTTCTGTGTGTGTCTGTTTACCTGCCTTAACCTTGTAAATAACTATTTATTTCCCCTAGTTAATAAACCTTGAGGTAGTTTATTACAGGAGTGGCTTCAAGTGTTGTCTTTGGACAACTTGACCTTCAGGACTGGGAGTAACCTGAATATTGGTGTGAGTTTTGGTGCAGGGGACGCTCTATCACCAAGCAGCACAGAGTCCTGTGGCACCTTATAGACTAACAGACGTTTTGGAGCAGGAGCTTTCGTGGGTGAATACCCACTTTGTTGGATGCATGACGTGCATCTGACGAAGTGGGTGTTCAACCACGAAAGCTCCTGCTCCAAAACGTCTGTTAGTCTATAAGGTGCCACAGGACTCTGTGCTGCTTTTACAGATCCAGACTAACACGGCGACCCCTCTGATACTCTATCACAAAGGCAGGCTTGTCTGGATGGCCAGACAGACAGCGTGACCAAGGGGACTGTCGGTGACTCCAGGCCTGAGGCGTTCACACTTGTCACTTGAGGGGTGAAATCTAAGTATTGAACACAAGCAATTGGGGGTTTATGCCACCCACGTTCATGAGCCATTCCAGACAGCCTGACAGGATCCACCTTAGCTGTTCTGACTGTCCCTATGCAGACATGGCCCGCAGGTCCTCACAGCCCTCTCTGGTCTTCAGTAATGTACCTCTGTGCCATCTGCGCACCTTCCTTTCTGGAGCAGTGAACACCACAGGACCTGCTAGAGAACCTCCCGGCTCCAGCTGTTACCTTCTGTCATGATGGAAATGGACCACAGAATCCCACTCCTGGATTTCCAGCTCCTTGCCGGTTGCTGAGCCATGCCAATACTTTGTCCCCCAGGCTCTGGGAGCTGGCAAGAGCCACTGGGGGTCTGTTGTAAGTCTGGCTCAGGAAGGGCTGGCCCATAATAAGTAGCGTTATTGGTGTGTCTCACAGAACCGGAGTCACTCCTTGGTCTGCGTGCACACTGACGAGCCTTCGCTGCGTTACAGGTGGGAGAAGCCTTACAGTATGTGACAAAAGGGACAGGGAGCTGCCATGTGAGGATGGTGGAGAAATTCTTGGGGTTAGGACATAAGGAATATGAAGTGGGGGGCATTTTCTACAGGTCACCACGACGGCACGACGAGAGAAAGAGAAAAAATTCCTGCACCAAGCCCCAGTCCACACACCTCTGTAGCTGTGGGGGATCTGAATTACCCAGATATCTGCTGTATAATAAATACAGCCAAGCAATCATCCTCAAACAGGTCTTCTGAATAAGGCAGCTTATGATCCTGGCTGTAGAGTTTCCAATCAAACAGGAGAGGCCATCCTGGGTCTGCTTCCTAATTCTAAGGAGGAACTGACTGAATGTAACAGGAAGGCTTGAAACATACCACCATAAAATGCCTGAATTTATCCTAGTCGAACAGATTCACACGGGGCCTTATCCAAAGCCCACTGAAACCAACGAGCATCTTTCCGTTGACTTCAAGGAGCTCTGGGGCAAATCCAGAATGCGGCACTCTTTTGCAGGACGATTCACAGGGGTAGAGATGACTCGTGAGAAAGGACTACAGGATTAGAGGGGCAGTGGGAGGAAGTAGGGACATGAGCCAATGCGGAAGACAAGATAATTAAGGCACAACAGAGCACAGCTCCTCTGAAAAGAATAATGTAAGAAAGAAAAAGCGGGCAAAGCTTCCTTCAGGAGGGACTGTTCCCGATGCAAGGGTCTGTGCTAGAAACAGAGCGAGGAGGCGACTGAACAGAAAATGCACGGTGCAGAGAAAATAAGAGCAGTAAAGAGGCCAAATGAATTAATGCAGACGAAGGGCAATGGTGAAGAGAACGGCTTTTACAAGTGTGTCATGGAAAAAAGCACAAGGGGGAACCATCAGTAAAGAAAACCAAAATGGCCACGGTACTCACTCCTTTTGGAAATCGTTCTTCAAGAAGAAAAATCAAGACATCTGAACAACCTGTAAGGACGGGAGACCCAGTAAAAATAACCCTGGATCTAGAACCGGTGAGAAAACACTTGGAAAAGATACACCTATCCAGATCAGCCTGGATGGGTGGGAAGGCACCCTAGGGTACTACGGGAATTAGCTAGCCAATTTACTGGCCATTGCTTGTGAAGAGTCGTGAGCAGATGGACAGGTAATGAGATGGCAGAAAAGCCAGTTTGGTGCCGATTTTCAAAATGTACAGAGACGACACTGAAAATATGGAGGTTATTAATAGCGTAATAGACATCCATGCACAGGCCAGAATCCTTGACATAACTCAGGCTTCAGCTGCTTTTGTGTTTCACACACAGACGTAGGCTGGGTAACTGCAATGGCTACCTAGCTAGGCCTAACCACAAACCTCGCACAGTTGTGAAGTGACTGGCCGGTGAGCGTGCCCTGTTTGTCTTGCCCCTGACAAGCAGCCTATTATCCGGTTTTTTGAAACCTCACCTAGGGAGATGACTGTGACATCTGGAGAGAGAAAACAGCAGCAGCTGTCATAACACCTTGAGTGAGTCACCCGCACGACCTCCGCAGCTTGAGCAGCTGGTCATCCCTGCAAGCGTGAAGCAGAGCTGGGGAACCCACCCTCGTGCCAGAGTGTTCATTACACAGACTTTCAATGGTTTTAAATCAGCCGCTTGCTTTGCTGGGGGCGGCTGGGATTCTGAACGCAGATCAAACGTGCTAACGGAAGCCCCAAAACAGAGCCCCCACACGTCTCAGCAAAAGAACGAAAAGAGCTCTTTACCCAAAGAAAGCAGCATTTCATAGTTCTCCGTCATCACCTCCCGGTACAGCTCCTTCTGCCACTCCGCAAACATGTCCCACTCCTCCCGGGAGAAATAGACCGCGACGTCATCAAATACCACTGGCACCTGCAATCACAAGCATTCCACGCTAGCGCTGCCTGCAGCCCCGAGTCCCAGCAAAACGGTTTCTAGGGGGGAAATTCACCTCTGTGCAGAAGGCCAGCACAGGACCCAAGCCTCATGTCAGCCCCAGCTCTGTGAAAAATTCACAGAAATAACCCACAGAAAATCTCTCTCAAGGGGGTTATCCATCCCCGTGTAACTCAGCCAGACTGGGGGATCACAGTGGGCCCTTCTGGACTTGGAGTCTATGAAAAAAACATGCAACATCAGCACCAAATGCAGCCTGGAGCAAGTAGGTTCAACCCACAGTGGTGATGTACATGGTAGCATGGGAGGCTAATAGAATGGGTGTCCTGGTCTAGCCCGGGCTAGCTGCCAGTCAGGTGTGCAGGATGAGGGTAATGCACCTGCCAAACTGGCCGAAGAGGAATTATTCTTGTTCAGCCTTTGTCCATAGCTATCCGTGTGCACGGCAGCACCCACCCCTATGGAAACCTGGGCTGGGGCACGGCAGCTGCAGTAAATTCGAGCAGCCCGACTCTGTGCTTTACCGGCTCCTATATCACTTTTGTACAGGTGTAAATACTGAGAAACTGCACTGAAGCCAATGACGTTACACAGGTGTAACCTATATCACAAGCTGGCCGATGAGCAGTTCCTGGTCCCACTGAAATCGGTGGCAAAATCGCCAAGTGGTTGCAGGAATTGGCCGGAAGTCCCCAGAGCGTTTACCAGAGCCAGGGTGCAAAAGGAAAACGTCACTAACGTGAGTGATAAATGAAGTACACACAGGGCGGGGGGAGGGAGGATGCTGAATGGATGCTCTGCACCACTACAGCCCAGGGTCCCTGCAGTCAGCCCGAAACAATGGGTGAAATTCGGATTCTACTGAAGAAAAGGGAGGTTTTGCACTGACTTCAGTGGGGCCAGGCTTTCACAAGGCAGCTCTAAGATAGGCGTGAGTGTGGTCATCAGGAAGCCGGTCTGGGGACTATTTAAATATCCACATTGTTCACATGAAACCGGCTCAACAGCCCACCCTTATCAGGTAACTGCCTGGCTTACGCTGTTCACCCAGACAGAGAAACATGGGCTTGTGCTTGTCTCTGCTTTTATAATGAAGCATAACACAGACCTGTTCACACTGAGGTTGTATTTGGGGCTTGTCTGCCCTGGGTCTCCTGGAATGCTCTGTGGCTGACTGGAGAGCTAGGGGGCTACTTATTGAAAGTGCTAAAGAACGTGCCCATTGCATGCTCTGGGCACATGAACAAAAGCAATAAAAACAGCATCACAATTTACAAGTAGGACCCAATGGCCCAATAGCAAAGACCCTGCTAAGCCCCACAACCTCTCACAGCGCCCCTCATCCACCATGCAACATTCCCTCCTCCCTGGAGACCTGGCACATGGCCCCGGCTACTGAGTGCACGGAGCGCCACGCACCGCAGAGCCATGTTCCCAGGCCATACTGTCTGCACATGGCCCCGGCTGCGGAGTGCACAGAGCACCACACACCGCAGAGCCCTGTTCCCAGGCCATACTGTCTGCACATGGCCCCGGCTGCTGAGTGCACGGAGCGCCACACACCGCAGAGCCCTGTTCCCAGGCCATACTGTCTGCACATGGCCCCGGCTGCTGAGTGCACGGAGCGCCACACACCGCAGAGCCATGTTCCCAGGCCATACTGTCTGCACATGGTCCCGGCTGCTGAGTGCACGGAGCGCCACACACCGCAGAGCCATGTTCCCAGGCCATACTGTCTGCACATGGCCCCGGCTGCGGAGTGCACGGAGCACCACACACCGCAGAGTCCTGTTCCCAGGCCATACTGTCTGCACATGGCCCCAGCTGCTGAGTGCACAGAGCGCCACACACCGCAGAGTCCTGTTCCCAGGCCACGCTGTCTGCACATGGCCCTGGCTGCGGAGTGTGTGGGGCAGCCCACACATCCCCGAGCCATTGTCTCGGGCTGTATTGCCTGTACATGGCCCTGGGCTGGGGTCCACAAGGGCTGTAGCTTCCTTTACTTTTGCCACGAAGCTTGAACTCTGCAGAAGCAGCTGGGAAGGCGGCTGGCCTTGCTTAGCTCCTGCGGAGGGGACTAAGGCCCGGTCTACACTAGAAATGTACATGGGTAGCGCTAGGGAGCCTCAGGACAGGTCTACGCTTAAAATGCTGCGACACTGCAGCTGCGCGGCTGTAGCGAAGCCGCGCTGTGCCAGTGGGAGAGCGCTCCCGGTGTCGTTAATCCACCGCCGAGAGAGGCGGCAGCTGTGTAGGAGAGAGAAGCTCTCCCGCCGACATAGCGCTGTCTACACCAGGGTTACAGTCGGTACAATTACATCATGCAGGGGTATGGATTTTTCACACCTCTGAGCTGGGAGGGCAGTGACTGGGGGTCACGGGGAGGACCCACTGGGTGGGGGAAGGCAGTAGCTGGGGAGGGTTACCGGGGTCCTGCTGGATAGGGGGCAGTGGCTGGGAGGTCACACGGGGAGTGCTGCTGGGGGCAGCAGTGGCTGGGGGTTCCACTGGGTTGGGGACCAGTGGCTGGGGAGTCACACGGGGTCCCACTGGGTGGGAGCAGTGGCTGAGGGGGTCACATGGGGGTCCCGCTGGGTGGGGAGCAGTGGCTGGGGGTCACACGGGGGTCCTGCTGGGTGGGGAGCAGTGGCTGGGGGTCACATGGGGGTCCTGCTGGGTGGGGAGCAGTGGCTGGGGGGTCACACGGGGTCCCGCTGGGTGGGGAGCAGTGGCTGGGGGTCACACATGGGGTCCTGCTGGGTGGGGAGCAGTGGCTGGGGGTCCCACTGGGTGGGGGCAGTGGCTGTGGGGTCACACAGGGGTCCTGCTGGGTGGGGAGCAGTGGCTGGGGGTCACACAGGAGGGTCCCGCTGGGTGGGGAGCAGTGGCTGGGGGTCACACGGGGTCCTGCTGGGTAGGGGGAGCAGTGGCTGGGGGGTCCTGCTGGGTGGGGAGTCACACGGGGTCCTGCTGGGGGGCAGGGCTGGGGGTCACACGGGGTCCTGCTGGGTGGGGAGCAGTGGCTGGGGAGTCACACTGGGTAGGGGCAGTGCTGGGGGTCCTGCTGGGTGGGGAGCAGTGGCTGGGGTCACACGGGGGGTCCTGCTGGGTGGGGAGCAGTGGCTGGGGGTCACACGGGGTCCTGCTGGGGAGCAGTGGCTGGGGGTCACACGGGGGTCCTGCTGGGTGGGGAGCAGTGGCTGGGGGTCACACTGGGTAGGGTGTGTGGGGGTCCTGCTGGGTGGGAGCAGTGACTGGGGGTCACACGGGGGTCCTGCTGGGTGGGGAGCAGTGGCTGGGGGTCACACGGGGTCCTGCTGGGTGGGGAGCAGTGGCTGGGGGTCATGACGGGGGTCCTGCTGGGGAGCAGTTCCTGGGGGTCACACGGGAGGTCCTGCTGGGAAGGGGGCAGTGGCTGGGGGTCAGACGGGGGTCCTGCTGGGTGGGGAGCAGTGGCTGGGGGGTCACACGGGGGTCCCGCTGGGTGGGAGCAGTGGCTGGGGGTCACACGGGGTCCTGCTGGGTGGGGAGCAGTGGCTGGGGGTCACACGGGGGTCCCGCTGGGTGGGGAGCAGTGGCTGGGGGTCCCGCTGGGGGAGCAGCGGCTGGGGTCACACGGGGTCCCGCTGGGGAGCAGTGGCTGGGGTCACACGACGGGGTCCTGCTGGGGGAGCAGTGGCTGGGGGTCCCGCTGGGGGTCACACGGGGCCCGGGGCGGGCTCCTACCTGGGCAGGCGGGGCGGGCCCGTGTCTCCCGGCCATGCCCGGCGGGCGGCTCCCCGCGCAGCAGGAGGCTCCGGGCCGCGGCCCTGGGCTCGGCCGCCCCGGCCCGGCTGCTGCCCGGCGGCCCCGGGGCCCGGAGACCGCCCCGGCGGAGAGACCGGCCCGGCCCGGCCCCGCTCGGCTCGGCTCGGCGGCCACCCGGGCAGGGCATGCTGGGAGCTGGGGGCTGGGCCGGGAGCAGCGCCCACCCACACACCGACACACACCCACAGTGACACGCACTGACAGTGACCACGGAGCGCTGACTGCACCCACACACACACACACACTGACAGTGACACTGACACACACACTGACAGTGACACACGGAGCGCTGACTGCACACACACACACACACACACACACACACACACACACACACACACTGACAGTGACACACGGAGCGCTGACTGCACCTCCCCCACACACACACACTGACAGTGACACTGACACACACACTGACAGTGACACACGGAGCGCTGACTGCACCCCCCCCACACACACACACTGACACCCACACACACACACACTGACAGTGACACTGACACACACACTGACAGTGACACACGGAGCGCTGACTGCACCCACACACACACACACACACTGACACACACACACTGACACACACACTGACAGTGACACACGGAGCGCTGACTGCACCCACACACACACACACTGACACCCCCACACACACACACACTGACACCCCCCACACCCACACACACACACACTGACAGTGACACACAGAGCGCTGACTGCACCCCCCACACACCGCCTGACACACACCCCCACACACAAACTGACAGTGACACACGGAGCGCTGACTGCACACACTCACACTGACACTGACCTGACACTGACACACATAGAGCACTGACTCTGCACCCATCCACACACACACTCACACACACAGAGCACTGACTCTGCACCCATCCACACACAGTTCACAGCCACACTGACACAGCCACACTGACACACACAGAGCACTGACTCTGCACCCATCCACACACACACTGACAGTGACACACGGAGCACTGACTGCACCCATACACACACACACTGACACCCCCCCCACACACACACACACTGACACACACAGAACACTGACTCTGCACCCATCCCCACACACACACACTGACACACACACTGACACTGACACACATGGAACACTGACTCTGCACCCATCCACACACACACAGAGCTCACAGTCACACCGGCACAGCCACACTGACACACACAGAGCACTGACTCTGCACCCATCCACACACAGAGCTCTCACACACACCCACACACTGACGCTCTCACACACACACTGACACAGCAACACTGACACACACAGAACACAGACTCTGCACCCATCCACACACAGCACTGACACACACACAGAGCACTGAGTCAGCACACACACACACACACACACACACACACACACACACAGAGCACTGCCTCAGACTGAGCTCACACACAGAGCTCACACACACACTGACACATCCACACTGACATACCCATCCACACACAGCACTGACTCAGCACACACACACACAGCACTGCCAAAGACTGAGCTCACACACACAGTACTGAGCTGACACGACACCCGCTGACACAGACTCACACACACAACTGAGTAGGCACTCACACTGACACAAACACCGCACTGAGCTGACACAACACATACTGACAGAGCTCAGCTGACAGCACACACAGCACTAACACACAGCGCTGACTAGGCACACACACACAGCACACACTGATACAGACTCATACACACAGCATTGACACACACAGAGCACTGATTCTGCCTGCATGTGCACACAAATAAGCACATAAGAACGGCCAGACTGAGTCAGACCAAAGGTCCATCTAGCCCAGTATCCTGTCTCCCAACAGTGGCCAGTGCCAGGTGCCCCAGAGGGAATGAACAGAACAGGGAATCATCAAGTGATCCATCCCCTGTCGCCCATTCCCAGCTTCTGGCAAACAGAGGCCAGGGACACCTTCCCTGCCCAGCCTGGCTAATAGCCATTGATGGACCTGTCCTCCATGAATTTGCCTAGTTCTTTTTTTGAACCCTGTGATAGTCTTGGCCACAACAGCCTCTGGCAAGGAGTTCCACAGGTTGACTGTGTGTTGTGTGAACAAATATTTCCTTTTGTTTGTTTTAAACCTGCTGCCTATTAATTTTATTGGTGACCCCTAATTCTTGTGTTATGAGAAGTGGTAAATAACACTTCCTTATTCACTTTCTCCATACCGGTCAAGTTTTTATGTCTATCATATCACCTCTTAGTCATCTCTTTTCCAAGCTGAAAAGTCCCAGTCTTTTTAATCTCCCCTCATATGGGAGCTGTTCCATAATGTTAATCATTTTCATTGCCCTTCTCTGTACTTTTCCCTTTCTAATATATCTTTTTTGAGATGAAGTGACCAGGACTGCACACAGTATTCATGGTATGGGTGTATCATGGATTTATATAGAGGCAATATGATATTTTCTGTCTTATTATCTATCCCTTTCCCAATGATTCCCAACATTCTCTTCACTTTTTTGACTGCCGCTGCACATTGAGCAATATTGTCAGAGAGCTAGCCACAATGATGCCAAGGTCTCTTTCTTGAGTGGTAACAACTAATTTAGACCCCATCATTTGATATGTATAGTTGGGAGTCTGTTTTCCAGTGTGATTACTTTGCATTAGGGCTGTCAAGCAATTAAAAAAATTAATCATGATTAATTGCACTGTTAATAATTAGAATACCATTTATTTAAATATTTTTGGATGTTTTCTACATTTTTCAAATATATTGATTTCAATTACAACACAGAATACAGTGTACAGTGCTCACTTTATATTTATTTTTATTACAAGTATTTGCACTGTAAAAAAACAAAATAAATAGTATTTTTCAATTCACCTAATACATGTATTGTAGTGCAATCTCTTTATTATGAAAGTTAAACTTGCAAATGTAGAATTAAGTACCAAAAAAACTGTATTCAAAAATAAAACAATGTAAAATTTTAGATCCTGCAAGTCCACTCAGTCCTACTTCTTGTTCAGCCAGTCACTCGGACAAACAAGTTTGTTTACATTTGCAGGAGATAATGGTGCCCGCATCCAGTTTTGTGAGGTCCTTCCACAGTCTGCTTTGGACTGAACTATCTTGAGTAATTTTGTATGGTCTGCAAATTTTGCCACCTCTCTGTTATCCCCTTGTTCCAGATCATTTATGAATATGTTGAACAGCCCTGGTCCCAGTACCAACCCCTGGCGGACATCACTATTGACCGCTCTCCATTCTGAAATATGACCTTTTGTTTCCTGTGTTTTAACCAGTTACTCATCCAGGAGAAGACCTTCCCTCTTATCCCATGACAGCTTACTTTGCTTGAGAGCTTTTGGTATGGGACCTTGTCAACGGCTTTCTGAAAGTCCAAGTGAACTATATTCACCCGATTACCCTTTTCCACATATGTTGACCCCCTCAAAAATTCTAATAGATTAATAAATCATGATTTCCATTTACAAAAGCCATGTTGATTCTTCCCCAACAAGTCATGTTCATCTGTGTGTCTGATAATTCTGTTCCTTCCTGTAGTTTCAACTAATTTGCCTGGCACTGAAATTAGGCTTACCAGCCTGTAATTGCCAGGATTGCCTATGGAGCCTTTTTTTTAAATTGATGTTGTGACGTTGCACTCCATAATGTTTGATGGAAATGCAGTATAAGCTTTATACAGAGTAAAACGGATTTATTTGGGGTTTGGGTCCCATTGGGAACTGGGTGTCTGGGTGCTGGAGATAGGTGACCTGCTGAGCAGTTTTTGGTTAAAGTCTGCAGCTTTGAGGGCATGGACCAGACCTAGGTCTGTGTTTGCAGCTGGCTAGCATGTCTGGCTCAACAGGGCAGGGTTCTGAATTCCCAGCTAGAAGGGAAAATGAGCTCAGAGGCAAATTCAGCACATTAGTTGACAGTCCCAGTGCTTCCCTCCTCCCCCACCCCTCCTGGGCTACCTTAGCGGTTATCCCCCCATTTGCTGTGATGAAGTACTAAAGAATGCAGGAATCTGAAACAACACCAACTTTATTGCCTCTGCAAGCGGAGATCAAAGGAGGGAGAGGAGGGAGGTTTTTAAGGCCCGGCTTGACAAAGCCCTGGCTGGGATGATTTAGTTGGGGATTGGTCCTGCTTTGAGCAGGGGTGGGACTAGATACCTCCTGAGGTCCCTTCCAACCCTGAGATTCTATGATTCTATGGCTTACAGGGAAGCCCTTCTGCACTTGCTCAGCCTATAGCTGAACTGCTCCTTACTACTGTCCAGGCTCCATGAGCCATGGGAGCAAGGGGCAGGCTGGGGTGGGTGCGCCCGCGCGGTGCTGCCAGCTGGGAGAGCAGCCTGAGGCAGAAGCCTGTGCTGATGAGCTCTTCATGGTCACCTTGCTGATCAGCTCGCCACGCTGGCCAAACAGGAAATGAAATTCAAACATTCGTGGGGCTTTATCTGTCTACCTGGCCAGTGTATCTGAGTTCAGATTGCGGTCCAGAGCGATCACAATGGTGCACTGTGGGATAGCGCCCGGAGGCCAATACCATCGAATTGCATCCACACTAACCCTAATTCGAACCGGCAATGTTGATTTCAGCGCTAATCCCCTCGTCGGGGAGGAGTACAGAAATCGATTTTAAGAGCCCTTTATGTTGACAAAAATGGCTTCATTGTGTGGACGAGTGCAGGGTTAATTCGATTTTACGCTGCTAAATTCGACCTAAACTCGTAGTGTAGACCAGGCCTGAGAGTCTATGGTCTGGTGTGTTCACAGCAGTTTGGGTGACCTTGGTGATACCGATGCCTTGGTGACCCATGTGTAATGATTGTGTGGGGTGTGATTATCCCTTCCTGGGGGTATATGGTCATGCACAATATTTTATCACCCTTTTTATGTCTTAGGTGTGATTTTATGGGCTAAAAGTGTTTTTCACGCTCTGCCTCCTTCCTTCTGGCTCACCCTGTGGTGCCCACAGAGGTGTCCACGCTGGGCTAAGCTATCCCCTGGGGAGGATGTGCACACTGACACCCCTCAGCTGCTGCAGCCCGTGGGTCTTTCTGGACCGACTGCTGCTGCTTGATTCCTTATAATGTGTATTGACAGGCCCAGCAGAGCCACTCGCATCAGTGCCTGGGGAAAGGAAGGAATCAATACGTCTGCGTGAGGGGTGGCATGTCCCTGCCAGGCTGGAGGCGTGTGAGACAGCTCCCAGATGGAGGTTTTTCGCCTTCCTCTGCAGCATGGGGCACGGGTCACTTGCTGGAGGATTCTCTGCACTTGAGGTCTTTAAACCACGATTTGAGGACTTCAATAACTCAGACATAGGTTAGGGGTTTGTTCCAGGAGTGGGTGGGTGAGATTCTGTGGCCTGCGTTGTGCAGGAGGTCAGACTAGATGATCATAATGGTCCCTTCTGACCTTAAAGTCTATGAGTCTATGAGTCAAGGGGCAGAAAATGTACTGATCCCAAAACCAGAAGGGACCAGCCTGATCATCTAGACCAGGGATTCTCAAACTGGGGGTTGGGAGCCCTCAGGGGGTCACGAGGTTATTACATGGGGGGTTGCGAGCTGTCAGCCTCCACCCCAAACCCTGCTTTGCTTCCAGCATTTATAATGGCGTTAAATATATACACAAGTGTTTTTAGTTTATAAGGGGGGAGTCACCCTCAGAGGCTTGCTGTGTGAAAGGGTCACCAGTACAGAAGTTTGAGACCTGCTGATCTAATCCAACCTCCTGCATAACAGGCTGGAGAGCTGCCCCCCAATCATCCCTGGGGCAGATCCTAGCCCCCCACACACACCCTCTTGGCCCAGAGAGTGGCAGCAAGTGGCCACCGGCTGCCGCACAGGAGACCCGGATCCCTGCGCCCCACGCCGCGGGAGCTGGAGCCAGGCACCCCCGGGGGATCCGAGCCCAGGGCAGCGCGTTGATCTGTTTCCTTTCCAAGGCGGCCCCGCTCCGGGCGCGCTGCCTGGCCCGGCGCTGCTGGCTCGGCTGCAGGGCGCGCACGGGGCCGCCGCGGGGTCCAGCCCCCGGGACTCCCCCGGCCCAGGGCTGCGCGCTCCGCCCCGCGCGGGGAGGCTGCTGGGAGCTGTAGTCCCCCCGGGAAGGGGGCAGGCCCGTTCCCAGCGATGCTTTGCTCCCGCGCAGGGAGGGCGGCGATGACAAGCGGCTGCTCTGCCCACGGAGCGTCCCCCGTTCCTGCGTGGGCGCCCCACGCCCCTGCGCCGCCGGGCTGCGCCCAGCCCCCGGGAGCGGCCGAGACCGCCCCGCGCGAGCGGAGAGCGGCTGCAGCCCCGGCCCGGGCTCCGGGAGAAGCGGGGGGCGAGATGTCTGCGGGGGTCGCCGCTGCCCAGGTGAGGAGCGAGGCGCGGGTGGGGGAGGCGCTGCTCGGCCCCCTTGGCCGGGGGAGCTCGGCTGGCCGGGGCTGGGCTGGGCCGGGCGGGCAGGAATCAGGCACCCGCCTGGCCCTGGGGCTCCTGGGTCAGAACTTGGGGCGCGGATCCGTGGAGTAATTGTCCGGTGAGCTGCCTTGTTCCCGATCAGGCTGGGCACCCAGATGCAGAGTGGGGGACAGAGGGGGGTTGAAGGGGCAGGAAACCCGGACACTTCCCGGTGCAATGGGGGGGGGGGGGGGTAAAAAGAGGAGATTGTGCGTCCCAGGGCTGGGAACGGTGCTGGGTGGCACCGGGACACCTTACAGGGGTTTCCAAAGAACAGACCCTGCAGATTCCCTGCCCCGCTCGGCTGGGTTCCAGAACATGCCCAGCTGGTGACACCAATCAGTCACTTAGCACTTGCCAGCGGTGGGGTCTCACTGGAAACCCCCCTGGGACGGGTATGGGGCTGCCTGACACCGCCCAGAGTTAGCTTCTCCTTGGGCTGCCCTCGCTGAGCCATGTGCATGCTGGAAAGTGCTGGGTGAAATAACCCAGGGTCACTCCATGCTTGGGACACAGATATCCCGGGAGCTTGTCTGGCACTGAAATGTTGCTATTTTCACCAGCCTGCAATCAGCAGGCACAGATTTGTGCAGGGAAATTCTGCCTGTTAGGCACATGGCTGGTTAGCCTGACTTGTCACCGGGCAGAACGCCTGCCCCTTCTCCCAGCGAAACCCCCTCTCACGGTGCAGCCTGCCCCACGGCTGCCATTTGGGGAGTGCTTTGCCTGCCACAAAGATCCCCAAAGTTCCTGCTTTTCCATGAGCCCTCAAACCAGCCAGCGCCGCTTTGTTCTGTTCGGGCAGGAGTGTGACTCTCTGTATGGAGCTTTGTGCTGTGCCTGGTGCTTGGCTAGAGACCGTCCACAGCTCCTGGGAACGGGCAGTAGAAAGGGAGGAAACATGCCGAGGTTCCTTGCTCTTTCTTTCAGTAGCCAAAGCAAAACCCTGCTGTGCCATGGGGCTCGTTACGGGCGGCCGTCTAGTGCGTAGGGCACTGGCTGCTGTTCAAAAGACCTGGGTTCTGTTCTACTCTATTGCTGACCTGCTGCTTGATTGACCTTGGGCAAATCTCTTCATCCCTGTTTCTCCTCCCACCCTTTGACTGTCTTGTCTGTTTAGATCAGGGGTCGGCAACCTTTCAGAAGTGCTGTGCCGAGTCTTTCACTCTGATTTAAGGTTTTGCGTGCCAGTAATACATTGTAACCTTTTTAGAAGGTCTCTTTCTGTAAGTCTGTAAGATAGAACTAAACTATTGTTGTATGTAAAGTAAATAAGGTTTTTTAAATGTTTCAGAAGCTTCATTTAAAATTAAATTAAAATTCAGAGCCCCCAGACTGGTGGCCAGGCAGGGTGAGTGCCACTGAAAATCAGCTCGCGTGCCGCCTTCGGTTGCCTGCCCCTGGTTTAGATCATAAGATCTTCAGGGCAGGGTGGGGCCTGGCTTTCACTATGTGTTTGTACGGCACCTACTGCAATGGGGCTCTGATCTCAGTTGGAGTCTCTCGCCAACACCGTAATACAAACAAGTATTATAATAATCCTGACTGTCATTGCTGGTAAGGTTTGAAGTTGGGACCTTTGGCGCCAAAGCAGTTTTGCCTCTTGAACTAAAGGCGCAGTAGCTTCAATAGTTGGTAGCAGTAGTAAGCTGTTATCCGCAATATAGTCTAGCCACTAGAGGGAGAAATGAAACACATTTTACAACCATGTTACACAATATTAATTTCCTGGGGACAACTTTGTCTTAGTTCTCTTTCAAGCCTTGTATTGCTGGATGACTAAATACAACACAGCTAAAAACAGCAGCAAACAGCAGGTCAGGAGCCAAATGACGTGGGACCATTTTTTTTTTAAATGGGGTTCTGGGAATGATCCTATTCAGGGGCAACAGTGAATGCAACTGCAAACAAAGCTAGTGTGTTCAGAGGCTTTTTAGACTGGAGGAGGGGCTCAGTCATGGGGGATTGTCTGGGGGGGACGGGGCACACGTCCAGCACCTGATGAAATGCCACAGCCACCGTTCCATCCCCTGCCCAGCTGAGGTGCAGTGAGGGACGTGCTAGACCGCAGGTGGTGTCGGTCAGGGCACGGAACCCATCGGGGAGAGGCCCTGGAGCAGATCTCACCAGAGCAGATATTACAGGAGGAGCCCATATTTATTCATGAGCGGGCTGGTTGGCGTCACCCGGGTGTGTGAATTGAGTGCTGGTGGAGGTGACAGCCCATGGAGAGAGAAGCCCTCAGTTTATCCCTGTGGGGGATACAATATGGGCAGGTTTCAGAGTAGCAGCCGTGTTAGTCTGTATCCGCAAAAAAAACAGGAGTACTTGTGGCACCTTAAAGACTAACAAATTTATTTTAGCATGAGCTTTCGTGAGCTGCAGCTCACTTCTTCGGATGCATAGAATGGAACACACAGACAGGGGATATTTATACATACAGAGAACATGAAAAGGTGGAAGTATGCATACCAACAGGCAGAGTCTAATCAATTGAGATGAGCTATCGTTAGCAGGAGGAAAAAAACTTTTTGAAGTGATAATTAAGATGGCCCATAGAAGGTGTGAGGAGAACTTAACATAGGGAAATAGATTCAATTGGTGTAATGACCCAACCATTCCCAGTCTTTGTTTAGGCCACAGTTAATAGTATCTAGTTTGCATATTAATTCAAGTTCAGCAGTTTCTCTTTGGAGTCTGTTTTTGAAGTTTTTTTGTTGCAAAATTGCCACCTTCAAGTCTGTCACTGAGTGGTTAGAGAGGTTGAAGTGTCTCCCACTGGTTTTTGAATGTTATGATTCCTGATGTCAGATTTGTGTCCATTTATTCTTTTGCATAGAGACTGTCCGGTTTGGCCAATGTACATGGCAGAGGGGCATTGCTGGCACATGATGGCATATATCACGTTGGTAGACAGTGGCAGGACAGTCGTCCCTACACACGCCCAGCCCAGAGCGGAGCGGAGCGGTGACTTCGGCCTCCGTGACCAGGCACCCCTGGCCTCTCTCAGCACAGAGCTCAGCTGGCAGCTGCTGCACTGGTGCTGTGGGACTCAGGAGGGAGCGTGAGCTCCACCTGACCCTGGTGAAATCAGGCACCGTTCGACCTGGCGAGGGTCTCCGAATCTGGTCCTCGCTGACCAGCGGCACAACGGGCACTCAGCCCAGCAGAGGGCACCCTGAGGCGGGTCAGTGCAGTTGCCCTGGTCGGTGCTGTGAAGTCAAATGGTCTTTGGGAAGAGCAGCCCTGCTGTCAAACCCGAGCCTTCTGCCCGGCAGCTTGTTGTCTGTGTCACGCCAGCAAGGCTGTGGCATCAAAGCACCATAATAGGGCCCAGCTGCTTGTGTTTCACCAGACGCTGCGGGGTGAAGTGTTCCGTCGGAGGCTCCCTCGGGGCAGATCCTGAGGGGTTACTGCAGTGGGCACAAGGGGAAGGTCAGAGGGGAATCCAGCATTGCATTAAAACTTGTCACGGCTCACCTGTGACTCTCCCTGAAGCAGAGTGTGACACCCCCCACAGCCCAGACACGCACACGCAGGGAAGTGTGTGCCGAGCAGGGACTTTGCACGTTGATGTAAACACACGTGGACCTGATTATTCCCTCCCCCCACCCCTGCTGCCTTGTGTATTCATTTGCCCCTGTGCAAAATAGCTACAGGCCCCAGCATAGGGAGGTGTGGGGGGTGGGCAGGGCACTCCCAGGCAGTGCTCTCCGCTGTGGGATTGGGGGCTGAGGTGCAGCCCATGGGGGTAGCACCAGGGAGGCTGCTGTAAGTTAGGGGCTCATCTTCACGAGAGTTTTTTGCCTGGAGCTAGCTGACGGCCTGTTAACGCGAGGTGATTAAACACCCTCCGTACAGGAGCTGGGACACTCCCGTCATATTTGTTCCAGGACACAAGTGTTTGTTCTTCCCCCAAGACTCTGCACTAAGAGTTTATCTTGGCCAGCTAACACCTATTAAAATGATCCCTTGCCTTGCCTACACTAGGATTTTAATGTGTGCTAGTTAACACATGTTCAAAAGGCACCTCTCTGCCTAGTGTGGACATGGCCTGAAGTCCTGCTTGGGTCGTGTTTGGAGAGTCTAAGGGGTGCACAGGCCTTTGTGTGGGCCCCAGCACTGGGTGTCTTTCACCCTGTGGTGATGGTTTATAATGAGACTTGCCTCTTTCCTGGGGGTGGAGGGTTGTGAAGTGTAATTGATCCATCCTAGTACCCAGGGCCGGCTCCTGGCGTCAGCCCAGCAAGCAGGTGCTTGGGGCAGCCAACGGAGAGGGGCGGCACATCCGGCTCTTCTGCGGCAATTCGGCGGCGGGTCCCTCACTTCCTCTCGGAGCGATGGACCAGCCGCCGAATTGCCGCCGAAGACTGAAGCGGCGGTGGTGGAGCCAAAGTCCTGCAGATCGTGATCGTAGCTTTTTTTTTTTTTTTGCTTTTTGCTGCTTGGGGCGGCAAAAACCCTGGAGCCGGCCCTGCTTGTACCATGCTTTGAGGTCCTTAGATGAAAGGGCCAGGTGGTTTTCTCTTCCTGTGCCCTAAAATGCAAATGTCCTTGGCTAATCTTTGCATGATTGATGTAACCCAACCAGCCAGGGTGTTAAAGAGCCATGAACGATTATCACACATTCGACAGGAAGCCGAGCCAAGGAGCACATAGAATTAAAGGTTTGACAAAGTTACTTCTTTGAAAATATCACGGTGTCGGACTTAATTATGTCACGTCAGCGTCATGTCATCCCTGAAGGAGTCTTAACCAAACACTGAAATGTCAACAGGCAGCGGGGGGAGAACAGCACTAGGGATACCTTACATCCTGCATCTGACGGTGCACGTACACACAAGCACACCTGGATCAGAAACCATTCGCAACAGAGGCGACGGATCATTATTACTGCTGCACCTGGGCTAGGAAGGGACGACACAGCTGCTGAGGAGAATGTGGAGTCGCTCCCTGCCGCTCTAGGTGGACGCTCATAACCCTGTTGGTAACCGTAGGGACCGTGGCCTTTTAGAAGGTATCAGTTAGGTCGGATGCCCAAGTTTCTCAGTGCCCAGGCTGAGAAATCTTAAAGGGCCCTAATTTTCCAAGGGCAGGTGCTCAGCACTTTGTGAAAATCAGGCTCCTTTTAAGACCTCTCAGGTTGGGCACCCAAAATCACTAGTCGCTTCTGGGAACATTGGCCTTGTCAGGGTCTGCTGGGGGGAAACTTACATTGGTCCATGCATAGCAATGGGAGTGCCCATCACCTGACACGGGAGACACATGCCTTACACGCTGCATGTCTTTCTGTCTGCAAAACCAAATCGCCCTGTTGGCCGAATGCTGGGAGACTCCAGCTCTGGATCAGAACTTGGTGGGTTGGACCCATCTCGAGCAGTAAAACATTTTGTTTGAAATGTGCTGCGGAGTTTGACTGTGGTGGCAGATTCCTTGTGGAAGGGATTGTTCCTCTACCTGACCGTACCCTGGGTAGTGGGGCTTGGGACCAGTTTGGATCAGTACCCAAAAGTCTGGATGGTTTTCCTACACGTCACCTCTCCCAAGTAGCATGAGAAGAAGCTTTCTCACGAGACTGGCCGTGTTTCCTCCTTTGCGTCGGGATGGAAATATCAGCAGAACAGCCTGTGTACCCCAGCATGTACGTCCAGGTCCCCAGTGGTGCCTGAAAGAGCAGCTGCACCAGTGGGAAGAGCTGGCAGCAAACCCTTCTGGGATATTTGCTCAAACCGTTCGGTTCCAGCACCGGGCAGATGCTTCAGGGCTGAGCCTGGGGTAGAAGCATCTAATCTGGGGGGGGTTGAGAACCCCCAGTTATTTAAAACACTCACATTCCCTGACCCCCTCTCATCCTCTCCCCACACACCCCCTCTCCCCACACCTACCTTCACCCCTCACACCTCTCTCCCCACATCTTGTTCTGTTTACAGGGCATGGACACCTGTCACGTTCGCTTGTACCATTTTGTCCTCATCTTGACATGGGGTTTCCAGAGGTCAAACCCTGCTGCCCTGTAGAGGGGCTCCTACCCAGGGATGTCTGAGTAGCCTGAGCATCGTCTGCAAGCTTTATAAGTGCACTCTCTATGCCATTATCTAAATCACTGATGAAGATATTGAACAGAACCGGACGCAGTACTGGTCCCTGTGGGACCCCACTCGTTATGCCCTTCCGGCTTGACTGTGAGCTACTGATAACTGTTCTCTGGGAACGTTTTCCAACCAGTTTTGCACCCACCTTATCGTAGCTCCATCTAGGTTGTATTTCCCTAATTTGCGTATGAGAAGGTCATGTGAGACAGTATCAAAACATAAGAACGGCCATCTAGCCCAGTGTCCTGTCTGCCGACAGTGGCCAGTGCCGGGTGCCCCAGAGGGAATGAACAGAACAGGGAATCATCAAGTGATCCATCCCCTGTTGCCCATTCCCAGCTTCTGGCAAACAGAGGCCAGGGACACCTTCCCTGCCCATCCTGGCTAATAGCCATTGATGGACCCATCCTCCATGAATTTGTCGAGTTCTTTTTTGAAACCTGTTATAGTCTTGGCCTTCACAACATCCCCTGGCAAGGAGTTCCACAGGTTGACTGTGCGTTGTGTGAAAAAATATTTCCTTTTGTTTGTTTTAAACCTGCTGCCTATTAATTTCATTTGGTGACCCTTAGTTCTTGTGTTATTAGAAGGAGTAAATAACACTTCCTTATTTACTTTCTTCACACCAGTCAGGATTTTATAGACGTCTGTCATATCTCCCCTTAGTTTGTCAATTTTCCAAGCTGAAAAGTCCCAGTCTTATTAATCTCTCCTCATACAGAAGCCGTTCCATGCCCTTAATCATTTTTGTTGCCCTTTTCTGAACATTTTCCAATTTCAATATATCTTTTTTGAGATGTGGCAACCACATCTGCACGCAGTATTCAAGATGTGGGTGTGCCATGGATTTATATAGAGGCAATATGATATTTTCTGTCTTATTATCTATCCCTTTCTTAATGGTGCCCAACATTTTGTTTGCTTTTTTGACTGTCGCTGCACATTGAGTGGATGTTTTCAGAGAACTATCACAATGACTCCAAAATCTCTTGAGTGGTAGCAGCTAATTTAGACCCCATCATTGTATATGTATAGTTGGGATTATGTTTTCCAATGTGCATTACTTGGCAGATGAAATTCAATGTTGATAAATGCATTTTGTTGCCCAGTCACCCAGTTTTGTGAGATCCTTTTGTAGCTCTTCACGGTCTGCCTGGGACTTAACTAACTTGAGTAGTTTTGAATCATCTGCAAATTTTGCCACCTCACTGTTTACCCCTTTTTCCAGATCATTTATGAATATGTTGAATAGGACTGGGCCCAGTACAGACCCCTGGGGGACACCTCTATTTACCTCTCTCCACTTTGAAAACTGACCATTTATTCATAAGAACATAAGAACGGCCGTACCGGGTCAGACCAAAGGTCCATCTAGCCCAGTATCTGTCTACCGACAATGGCCAATGCCAGGTGCCCCAGAGGGAGTGAACCTAACAGGCAATGATCAAGTGATCTCTCTCCTGCCATCCATCTCCACCCTCTGACAAACAGAGGCCAGGGACACCATTCCTTACCCAGCCTGGCTAATAACCATTTATGGACTTAACCACCATGAATTTATCCAGTTCTCTTTGTTTCCTATCTTTTAACCAGTTAGCAGGACCTTGCCTCTTATCCCATGACAGCTTACTTTGCTTAAGAGCCTTTGGTGAGGGACCTTGTCAAAGCTTTCTGAAAATCTAAATACACCATATCCACTGGATCCCCCTTGTCCACATGCTTGTTGACCCCCTCAAAGAATTCTAGTAGATTGGTGAGGCATGATTTCCCTTTACAAAAACCATGTTGACTCTTCCCCAACAAATTATGTTCATCTATTTGTCTGACAATTTTGTTCTTTACTATAGTTTCAACCAGTTTGCCTGGTCCTGAAGTCAGGCTTACCGGCCTGTAATTGCCAGGATCACCTCTGGAGCCCTTTTTAAAAATTGGTGTCACACATTAGCTATCCTCCAGTCATTTGGTACAGAAGCTGATTTTAAAATGATAGGTTACAGACTGCAGTTAGTAGTTTCGCAATTTCACATTTGAGTTCCTTCAGTACTCTTGGGTGATACCATCTGGTCCCGGTGACTTATTACTGCTTAGTTTATCAGTTTGTTCCAAAAGCTCCTCTAAGGACACCTCAATCTGGGACACTTCCTCAGATTTGTCACTTAAAAAGAATGGCTCTGGTTTGGGAATCTCCCTCACATCCTCAACTGTGAAGACTAATGCAAAGAATTCATTTAGTTTCTCTGCAATGGCCTTATCGTCCTTGAGTGCTTCCTTTAGCATCTCGATCGTCCAGTGGCCCCACTGGTTGTTTAGCAGGCTTTCTGCTTCTGATGTACTTTAAAAAAAATTGCCATTACTTTCTGAGTCTTTGGATAACAGTTCTTCAAATTCTTTTTTGGCTTTCCTAATTATATTGTTATAATTTGCCAGAGTTTATGCTCCTTTCTATTTTCCTCACTAGGATTTAACTTTCAGTTTTTAAAGGAGGCCTTTTTGTATCTCACTGCTTCTCTTACTTTGTTCTTTAGCCATGGCGACTCTTTTTTAGTTCTCTGACTGTTTTTTAATTTGGGGGATACATTTAAATTGAGCCTCTATTATGGTGTCTTTAAAAAGTTTCCACGCAGTTTGCAGGGATTTCACTTTTGGCGCTGTACCTATTAATTTCTGTTTAACTAACCTCATTTTTGTGTAGTTCCCCTTTCTGAAATTAAATGCTGCAGTGTTGTGCCGCTGTGGAATTTTCCCTGCCACCGGGATGGTAAATTTAATTATATTATGGTCACTATTACCAAGCAGTCCAGCTATATTCACCTCTTGGACCTGATCCTGTGCTCCACTTAGGACTAAATCAAGAATTGCCTCTCCTCTGGGGGGTTCCAGGACCAGCTGCTCCAAGAAGCAGTCATTTAAGGTGTCAAGAAACTTTATCTCTGCATCCCGCCCTGAGGTGACATGGACCCAGTCACTATGGGGATAGTTGAAATCCCCCCATTATTATTGATTTTTTTATTTTAATAGCCTCTCTAATCTCCCTGAGCATTTCACAGTCACTATCACCATCCTGGTCAGGTGGTTGGTAATATATCCCTACCGCTGTATTCTTATTCGAGCATGGAATTACTATCCATAGAGATTCTATGGTACAGTTTGGTTCATTTACGATTTTTACTTCATTTGATCCTACGCTTTCTTTCACATATAGTGCCACCCCCATATCAGCACGACCTGTTCTTTCCTTCTGATATATTTTGTACCCTGGTATTACTGTCCCATTGATTATCCTCATTCTACCAAGTTTCTGTGATGCCTATTATATCAATATCCTCATTTAATACGAGGCACTCTAGTTCACCCATTTTATTATTTAGACTTCTAGCCTTTGTATATAAGCACTTTAAAAACTTAGAAACATAGAATCATAGAATCTCAGGGTTGGAAGCTACCTCAGGAGGTCATCTAGTCCAACCCCCTAGTCCAACTTCTCACTATTTAGCTGTCTGCCATTACATGATGTAATTGAATGACACTCTTTTCCATTTGACTGTTTCTCATCCGATCCAACTTGTATTTTATCATCTTCCATCCTCTCCTCCTTACTGGGACATAGAGAATCTCCATTAGTAGATCCTCCCTAGGGGATGTCTCTGTCCGAACCACGTGCTCCTCCGCACCTGTCGGCTTTCCCCCAGCTCTTAGTTTAAAAACTGTTCAATGACCTTTTTAATTGTAAGTGCCATTTAAAAGCCTTACTAAAGTCAAAATATACCACATCTACTGCTTCCCCTCATCCGAAGGCTTATCTGTCAAAGAAAGCTATTAGGTTGTTTGACATGATTTGTCATTTTGTCCTGTTGGTTTAACTGGGTGTTTATCCTTTTAAAAAATGTGTTCCTCCCCGACACCCGCCCCATCTTTTCATTGCTGTCTCTGTCTGAGCAGACACGGGAAATGTTAATCTACTGACGAATGTCGTTTCAGGGGGTGTGACGCTGAATGGAATCTGGGGGACACTAGGTTGTTATGAATATCAGCATTGTAAAACTGCAATGAGTTATGCCATGTAAAATATCTGCAAAAATATTATGATTTGCCAGATATGATAATCTTGTTTATATGTTTGTATCACCTTTTGTAGTATGTGTTATAGATATGTCTGTGTTTCAAACTTGTGCTATGCTTCTGGGTGTCACCCCCAGACAATTTGGCATCAGCACTCCCTAGCCTGCTGGATGGCTTGTTAAGGACCATCCGCTAAACAATTGACCCATTGAGAGAAGACAGATACATCTTATGACTCAGCAAGGCAAGGACATGCCTATGGACAGAACTCTAAGGTTTTCAAGTAGGGTGACCAGAGAGCAAATGTGAAAAATCGGGATGGGGTGGGGAGTAATAGGAGCCAATATAAGAAAAAGACCCCAAAATCGGGACTGTCTCTGTAAAATCAGGACATCTGGTCACCCTACTTTCAAGCCATGTGCTGGGCAGCTTGTGTTAGAAACAAAGGAAGCAGATGCTGCATGGCAAAAGACTATAAAAGGCAGCTGCATCCTCTCCATTTTGTCTTCATTCCTGCCTCTTACCTCTGGAGGAACTTTGCTACAAACTGAAGCTCTGAACAAAGGACTGAATGGCCCATCCCAGCGGGGGATGTTCCAGGGGGACTTTCAAGCCAGCAAACTCACCAGTACTGCTAAGAACCTGATCTATGGACTCTGAAGTCTTTGTATGTATGTGACTGTTTTACCTTTAACAACTCTCTTCTTGTTCTTTCTTTTTTCTTTATAATAAACCTTTAGCTTTAGACACTAGAGAATTGGCTGCAGCGTGGTATTTTGGGTAAGAGCCAACCTCATACTGACCTGGCAACATGGCCGGCCCTTTGGGGCCAGAAGAACATTTTGTAAATGTGAGCAGAGTTTAAAATAACTTCTCGCTGTACTGGCCCTAGGGGCAGATTGGGAGCCAGACTGGAATGCAATAAAGGGGCTGGGTGATTTATTTTTTTTTGCTTCTTGTAACCAGTGTGGGAATCAGAAGCGCAATTTGTGACTGGTTGGGAGGTTTAACTTCAGTGTTACTCCCAAGCCAGGTGGGTATCTGCTCTCCCCCTTGCAGCCTGCCCTGCCCTTGGCATGTCCAGTGAGGGCTGCCCTGGGCACCCCCGGTCCCAGGGGGTTCCCCTGTACTGAAGTGAATTGGCGAATGTCCGTGACGGGTTCTGAACACGAGCAGGACTGTATAAGAAGAGCTAAGAATTGTTGATGCTCGGACGCGTTCTTCAGCGTGTTTCAGCTCCCTGGATCCCATTGGCCATTCTGGCTCGTCACTGCTCTCCCTTCCTTGCTGCTCAGCCGGATATTCAGGCTGGGTGCCTGGCAGCGGGTAGTTCTTTCAAGTGCCTTCCCCTTTAAATGGGTCTCTCCCTGTTCCATCCTGCCCCGCTCCTGGGGCTGTGTCCGCATGCTGCAGCAGGCAGGACGTGGCACTGCCTGCCGGGAGCACGTCTCCTTGGGGCGTCTCCTGCTCTCGGGGCAGAGGGGCTGGTGGCTCAGAGTGGGCCTGCTACTGAAGTGGCTTGGGGAGCGTTGGGAGGGGGTGTTATCGCAGGTGCTGGAACTAGGGGTGCTGGGGGAGCTGCCGCACCCCCTGCCTGGAAGTGGTTTCCAGCATATCCAGGGTTTGCACCTTGGTTCAATGGCTCTCAGCACCCCCACTATGCAAATTGTTCCAGCACCCTAGGGTGTTATGACAGGGAGAGTTTGTTTCCATCCTGCCTCAGTCTCATCCATACTCTCCTCCTAGGCTTTAGGCAAACACTTGGTGTGAGGCTGGGAGGGGTGAGGCCGGAAGAGGAGGGGTAGAGATGAGCGACCATATGAAACCACTTGCGCCTGCTTGCCGTAGTTAGTGTTCTAGGTGTAATGGGCGTGTTAATGACGGTCTGAGAGAGCTGTAGCAGGGAGTGCCTTTCCCCATTAAAATCACAGAGGAGCAAAGTTAATAAGGCTCAGAGGCATGGGCCAGAAATGGTGAGCTTATGTATAGGACTCCCGTACTCTGCCCCAGGCCCGGAATCGACTCAGCCGTTTGTTTGTCTTCAGGTGCCAGTGACATTTGAAGATGTTGCTGTCCGGTTCTCCGCAGAGGAGTGGCAGATCCTGGAGGGATGGCAGAAGGAGCTTCATAAGGAAGTGATGGAGGAGAATTACCAGTTGCTGATCTCGCTAGGTAAGGAGCAGCACGTGTCATGTCTGCACGGAGGGCTGTGGGCCATTCCCTGGCGTTGCAGTTACAAACATGTGTCTTTCCGGCTCTGCCTACGTTAAAGTGCAGGAACTTTATTGAAACCTCTCTCCAGCCTCGCTGGGTTCAGTGCCTGTGTAGGGAGGGCCAAACTGCCCCTGTCTACACTCAGAGATTCCAAGCCCAGAAGGGAGCATTGGTATGTCTTGTATAACACAGGACTTCCCCCAAAATAAGCCCTGCAGCAGATCTCTTAGAAAAACATCCCATCTTGATTTAAAAATTGCCAGCGATGGAGAATCCACCCCTTCTCTTGGTAAATTGTGCCAGTGGTTAATTACTCTCACTGTCAAAAATTTACGCCTTATTTCCGGTCTGAATTTGCCCAGTCTTCAGCTTCCAGCCATTGCATTGCATTAGACCGTTCTCTGCTAGACTGAAGAGCCCATTATTGAATGTTGGTTCCCCATGTTGGTACCTATAGGTTGTAATCAAGTCACCCCTTAACCTTCTCTTTGGTAAGTGAAATAGATTCAGCTCATTGAGTCTGTCACTCCAAGACTGTTTTCTCATCCTTTAGTCATTCTCATGGCTCTTCTCTGACCCCTCTCCAATTTATCGACATTCTTCTTGAACGGTGGACACCAGAACTGGACACAGGATTCCAGCAGCGTTGCACCAGTGCCAGATAGAGATGGTAAAATAACCTCTCAGCTCCTACCTGAGATTCCTTTCTTTCTGCATCACAGATCTCATTACCTCTTTTAGCCACAGCGTCACATTAGAAGCTCATGTTCAGCTGATTATCCACCACGACCCCCAAATCTTTTCCAGACTCACTGCTTCCCAGGACTTAAGTATGGCCTACATTCTCTACGTGCTCTGATGCTAGAGGAATGCATTTACAGCTAGCCATATTAAACAGCACATTGTTGGCATGTGCCCAGTTTACCAGGCAATTCAGTTTTCTCTGAATCAATGACCTGTCCTCTTCATTATTTACCACTCCCCCACTGTGTGTGCCATCTGCAAACCTTATCAGTGATGATTTTACGTTTTCTTCCAGGTCTTTGATAAAAATGTTAAATAGTGTAGGGCCTACAACTGATCCCTTCGGGACGCCACTGGAAACAGACCTGCTCAATGATGATTCCCCATTTACAGTTACATTTTGATGCCTTTCAGTTAGCCAGTTTTTAATTCATTTACTGTGTGCCATGTTCATTTTATATCATTCTAGGTTTTTAATAAAAATGTTGTGCGCTACCATGTCAAACACCTTACAGAAATCTAAGTATATTACATTAATACTATTACCTTCATCAGCCAAACAGACTTGCTTTAATTACATTACCCTCTTTTAGTTTGTTTTTAATCAAGTCCCGTATCAGCTGCTCCGTTATCTTGCCAGGGATCGATGACAGGCTGACAGGCCTATAATTACCCAGGTCATTCTGTTTACCATTTTTAAAAACTGGCACAATATTAGCTTTCTTCTGGAACTTCCCCAGTGCTCCACCTCTTGTTGAAAATCACCGTTAGCAGTCCATTGAGTGCCTCAGCCAGCTCTTTTAAAACTCTTGGATGCAAGTTCTCTGGACCTGCTGATTTTAAAATATCTAACTTTGGTAGCTTCTGATTAACATTCTCCACAGATTCTAGTGGAATGGAAAGAGTGTTATCATCACCATATGATGAGACAGCATCATCTGTTTTTCCCCAAATACAGAACAGAAATATTTACTGAACACTTCTGCCTTTTTGGCATTATTGTTGATAATTCTACCATTTCCATCTAGTAATGGATTCTTTTAATTTCTAATATATTTAATAAACTTCTTATGTCCTTAATTATACTTTCAATAGATTTCTCCTTGTGTTCTTTTGCTTCCCTTATCAATTTTCTAAAGTGCTTAATTTCTGTTTTATATTCATGACTATCAACTTCCCATTTCTTCTATTTGTTACATGTTATTTTTTTATTTTTATAGCTGCCTTCGCTTCCCCTCTAAATTAGGTTTGGTTTTTAACCAGTACAACTTTCTTCCTCAGTTTTGGGATTGAGGCTTTTGGGGCAGGAAGGTGGTCTTAAATGATTCCCAAGTATCATGCAGTGCAACACTAGCCGTGTTTAACCACCTTAGTTACAGCAGTGTTTGTTCTTGCTTGTGTGGAACATACAGGTTCTATCTATGATACAAGAATGCCCCCCATCACTGCAGTATATGAGCACCTCATTATTTAACGCGTTAACTTTCACAGCACCCCTGTATTATTATTCCCATTGTACAGATGAGGCTCAAGGCTACACAGCAGCTCAGGGCTTGCGTCCCAGCTCGAAGGGACAGACGCCGCTGGCTCCGCTTGAACTAGCAGAGTGGCCATGGCAGCAGCTCCGACGAGCCACACGAGTATGTGCCCAGGGTGGCTAGCCAAAGCCACCACCCATGCCACTGCAGCCATGGTGCTATTTTTAGCATCCTAACTCAAGCACAGCTGGTGTGTGTACGTCAACCTGAGTGGGGCATTACGCCTGCCAGCTGCTGTGTAGACGTGCCCAGAGCAACTAAGTTGGGGAGGGATAGCTCAGTGGTTTGAGCATTGGCCTGCTAAACCCAGGGTTGTGAGTTCAATCCTTGAGGAGGCCATTTGGGGATTGGTCCTGCTTTGAGCAGGGGGTTGGACTAGATGACCTCCTGAGGTCCCTTCCAACCCTAATAATCTATGATTCTATGACTGTCTGGGTCACACGTTAACCCTTGTGGCTGCCCCTGGTTCTTAGCGCATTCCTCCCCCGTTTCTTTTCTGCCCGTTCCCAGGCAGGAGTGAACTCTGTTATAACATTCTTTGGCCATAGCTGGGCTGGGTTTGGGGTTTGTAGTGTAGATCAGTGGCTCTCAACCTTTCCAGACGATGGGGCCCCTTTCAGGAGTCTGATCTGTCTTGCGTACCCCAAATTTCACCTCACTTAAAAACCACTTGCTCACAAAATCAGACATACAAATACAAAATTGTCACAGCGCATTATCACTGAAACATTGTTGACTGTCTCATTTTTACCATATAACTCTAAAATAAATCAATTAGAGTATAAATATTGTACTTGCATTTCAGTGTATAGCATATAGAGCAGTACAAACAAGTCATTGTCTGTATGAAATTTTAGTTTGTACTGACTTTGCTGGTGCTTTTTCTGTAGCCTGTTGTAAAACTAGGCAAATCTCTGGATGAGCTGATGTACCCCGGGAAGATCTCTGTGTCCCCCCAGGGGTACATGCACCCCTGGCTGAGAACCACTGATACAGATGGAACATTGAACACTTCTCTTTAGAAGTCTGATTCCAACACGGTTTTGCCTCGTTCACACTGGCTGAGTGAAGTGCGCAGAGCTGGAACTATATTTTAACTGCGGTTGGTCTGAGACCTGATCGGTGTCTCGCGCTCTCTCTCATACATGCACACACACCACTAGCATTCGTCTCCAAACCCTCCCCTTGCACTAGCATCCCTTGGTTTCCCCGGCTGTAGCAGCAAGGGGGTACTACTGCTGCTTTGGCCGCTGTGTTATCTGACCCTGCTCTGAGCCCGTCTAGGCAGCACTGTGATGAATACTCTGGCAGCTGGTCTGGTGGAGCTGCACAGGTGGTACCAGTGGTGGGGAATGGGAAGAAAAATGCCAGTGTCCACAAGGCCTCTGAGCAGCATTTGTTAGCCACGCAAACTACAGGCAGCGTCCATTGGCAGTGGCTCATGGGAAGGTTGGGGACCCTCGGAAGCCGGAATGAGAGGAGAATCCGGTTCCTTCATTTCCTCTCTGATCCATGTGGAGGTTCCTCCTCAGTCCTGAGCTGGGCTGGCGTTTCAAAGCAAAGCAGAGCTCAGCCCAAACCTATTGCGATACAAACCCACAAGTTGCCCCGGGTTTGCTGAGGATACTAACGAACATGGCACCAAACCAAGCCTGTACTGTGACCCCGAACCAGGTGGCTGTGGTGCACTCACGGGTTTCACGGGGAGCCCCTCTGGCTCTGACTTCCATTGGGAGGGTTTAATTTCAGCTAAGGCAAATGAGCAATTGAGCAAATCCAAAGTCTCTGACTGCGGCAAAGAGCCATCTCCCACCCCCTCTCCCTGCCACCCACTGCACAGAACCATCTCCAGCTCCGGGAGGGCTGTCTCTTCCCTGGCCAGGGGGATTCTGACATTTACAGCTGCAGGATGTCGACCATAGATAAGTCAGAGTGAAACTGGAAAGGATCCAGAGGCAAGCAACAAAGATGATCAAAGGGATGGAACACAAGCCAGATGAGCAAAGGCTGAGAGAACTGGGGATGTTTAGTTTGGAAAAGAGGAGATTAAGGGGGTGGGGGATGGTCTGATCGTGGACTTCAGGTACTTGAAAGGCAGCCATAAAAAAGATGGAGAGAAGCTGTTCTGTCTTGCCACAGAGGGCAGGACAAGAGGCAGTGGGTTCAAACTACAGCAGAGCAGATTTAGATGAAATTTTGGGAAAACTTCCTAACTGTAAGAAGAGTAGGGAAGGAACAGACACCTGGGAAGGCTGTGGAAGCTCCTTCACTGGAGGTTTTCAATAGGAGGCTGGGTAGTCATCTGTCTTGGGTGGTTTAGATACAACAAATCCTGCATCTTGGCAGGGGTTAGACTGGATGAGCCTCACGGTCCCTTTGAAGACTGTGGTTCTGTGAGTCTAGGAAACGTCCCCACCCCAGGCAGCAACACACACCGAGGTTTGCACCATCTCCTGCCCCTGCTTTGCACCGTCCTGCCTGAAGTGCAGGGTCGCCCTGTTTGTCAGCTCCCACCCAGACTGGGCCTCGAACCAGGACCCGGTCGTGTGTTAAGGGCCCTGTCTGGGGCGCAGCTGAGCTGTAGCCAGGTTCCCGGACATGCGCACAGACAGGGCTGGATTCTGGCCCGAGCTGAATGACTCTGCTGGCCGTGGTGGACAGAAGAGAACTGGGCAGACCAGGTGGGAGTTGCTCTGAGCTCCATGGATGGCCGGCGAGGTGCAAAGAAGCTTTGGCTCCGTCCTGCTCAGCAGCTTCATCTTTTCTCTGCCCCCAGGACAGCCCCGGTCCCCAGCTGGGGTGGCTTTGAGCTTCTGGGTGGTTGCTGGCCCTGCTCGGACAGGCTGCTGGTCACCCAGCCTCTGAATGGCCTGGGGTAGCTCGCCAGAGCGGGACTCATTGTTCTGGGTCTTGTTTTCGCTGACCAGGTCAGCCGGTTCCCACGCTGGCTCTTCTGGCCCTGGTTGCGGAGCGGGAGGCTGCTGGCGGCCAGATCTGCGGCATCTCCGGAGAGCGAGAGCGAGAACTCGCCAGCGACAGCGGCAGCTCGGAGGGTGAGTGAGCCCTTCAGTAACCAACGCCAAGCCACTGCCCCCGATGCCAGCCTGGCTGGCGGGTGTGTAAGGGATCTGCTGCACACCCGTCGCTGGGCTGGCTGAGACCTGGCAGCGGGTCCAGCCCCCAGAAGGTATAAGCTAGACCCAGAGTGTCTCTCTTCTCCCCTCCCCCACCATCCTGGGGCCCCTTTCCGCTGTCCGCAGAGGGAGCCCCATTGGGGCCAAGCAAGCTCCTAGGTTATTAGGAACTGACTCTGCCCCCACCCCCCCCCCCCGGCCCCACACACCTCTGGCGGTGCCGAGGGGCTGGTGATGCAGCCCCAGGGGTCAGGGGAGAATTTCCCCCGTGCAGGCACCCTGGCCCCTTGCAAGCCCCAGCATAGATGGCAGATTGGAGGAGGGAGGAGCTCATGGTGTTAGGGGGAATCTGATCCATGCCACAGCCCAGGACAGCTGCTCTGACTTGCACTGGGAGCTGTCAGCCCAGGATCTGCAAGCACAGCCCCTCCTCCGGGGGGTACCACACAGAATGGGACCCCTATGGTCAGCTTTCACCTACCACCACTGAGTAAAGTTGGTCTCCTGGTGCGAATCCCACACCGGCAGCCAACACACCTCCCAGCGGTGAAGTGATAGGAGGCCGCTGGTTCTGCAGCCTGAGGCATTTCATAAGGGTAATAGGAACCATGTGGACGGAGACCCTCCCCCCCAATGATAAAATGGTGCCCATGGTGACATCCACTATTCCATGCACCCACGTCTTTCTAGGTGTAGAACTGGCCTTTCCAGAGGATGACCCAGATGTGGGTGGATTCTGGGACTCAGGGCAAACAGAAGAGGACGGGTGCCCCACAGGGGATGAGGAAGGTAAGAGATTCTCTGCCCGAGGTGGAAAAAAGGAAAGAAAGAACTGCTCTTTCCTCAGGTCAGGTGCCGATCGCACTGAGCTCCTGGTAAGTTTTTCTCCGTGTCTCAAGCAGGAGCGCGTCAGGGCAGCCTGCACCTTAGCGCGCTGATGAAGCTGGTGAAGGAAATCCCAGAATTTCTTTTGGGGAATTCAAAGGCCACTGTGGAGCCAGCTGAGGCTGCTGATAGTGACGCTGAGATGGGCTCTGAGAGGGCGTTTGCTGATGGTAAGCGGGTACCATACACAACCGCAGGGAGAAAGTCCGTGGTTCTATTTTGTTTATGAACCCTGAGCTTGGCTTTAAGGTGCAGTTTGAAAGCAGAGAACATAGTGGCTTTGTGGATACCTACCTGAGATCCTTTTGGGCACCAGGGATGGCGGGGGGGAAGCAGGAAATTGCAGGGGGAAAACTGGACTAAAGGATGGTAAATCTGGCCTCTCTGGCAGAGCAGAGGAGGGGTCAGTGGGTCAGTAACGTAGAGGAGTTGATAGGTACAGATCTCCTGAGGCCAAGGCCAGAGCCTTTTGCCCACAAGACCATCCATCCTCGCCAGTAGTGGTTCACGGATGCCCACCCAATAACGGTGGAGAGGTGTCTCTTTAACACTAGGTCTAAATATCCACTCTCAAAGATCCAGGTGGTTTTATAGGGTTAAAATGAACCCACTCCTCAGCAACAGGCCCTGAGCTGATGCTGGCGTTGTCTGTCTAGTTAAACCAGAAGTAACTCCAGAGACTCCACCTCCCCTTGGCCTGGAGAACTGTTTAGGGGAAGTATCTGTCAATAGACCCAGTCATCCCGACACACCGAGCAGCTGCGTGTCCACCAGCAGCACAGAAGGGGCTTCGCTTAGGAGACTGTATGCAGGTGAGTCACAGAGGAGTCAGACTATGCTAGGTACCAAAACTGCCTTGGCAGGCCGACACGTCCCCGAATAGTGCTGTAGGGGTGTGACACACCGCTGTCCCGTGTGGGTGAGGTGCATCGGGGCGGGGCGGGCTTAGAATGATAGGAATTGGGCTGGACACAATCTGTTGGGTCCCATCTGGCTCATCCTGGGGCTCCAGATCTGAATGCCTCCTTCCACAGGCAGTTTTGTATAGACGACCTGCTCCGGGACGTGCTGGGTCTGTATGTGCAGCCCAGTCTTGCTGGCAGGAGCGTGAAGAGAGAAAAGAGAAGGGTTGGGGGGTTAGTGTAAATTCCTGTAGATTTGACGGGGCTCAGAGACTGGCTGCCATGGCTACACGTCTCCTGCTGATCTGTTTCTTTTCTTACTATTAACACAGAAGTGGCTCCAGAGAACAGCCCCCTCCAAGGTCTGCTGAACTGCCTGAAGGAAATTCCCATCCACAGACCCCGTTACCCCAACATGCAGAGCCCCGGCGCACCAGGAGACGTGGAACACAAGAGAGTGAGGGGGGAGGTGAAAAGCTTATGTGCTGCAGGTGAGTTAAAATGTGTTTATACCTCAATGGACGAAGAGACAGTATCTCGCTAGGCAGAGCAGAGAGATCGAACACTCTGCTGCTGCCTGCGTGTGGTATAATCAGAATGAGCTGGGGCTGGCTGACTGACACTGGTTTTACACTGATGTAATTTCAGTGGAGCGACTCCTGATTTACACAGAATAAGTTAATAGCATCAGGCCCCCAGGGTACAAAACTACACAGCCCGAATTTGGGGCCCAGTTAAGCCCAGATTATTTGGGTGCCAGCTGGATAGGAGCCATTCGTTATTCGAGTGTCTGGGTCCACCCGACAGGGATGTCACTGCATTGATCAGTATTCTTGCCATGCAGAGGAGGTACATGCATGTACCCAAATCCGTGTTGCCATGTTAACCTCGATATGGCCATGCTCCGTCCTTCCTACACTGCATCCCCTTCTGCACACTGGTCACTGGAGAGACGGGGGAGAAGCGCTGAGCCCATGTGATTTCTGGGATTGTGGATCTCCCTTGGTTTCAGGCATTCTAAAATCAAAATGAACCTGGTTTCTGGTTGGACGCTTGGCAGTTGAAAGAAGTGTGTGTCCTGTCTATGGTCTAGCCCAGGGGTCGGCACCTTTCAGAAGTGCTGTGCCGAGGCTTCATTTATTCACTCGGATTTAAGGTTTCGCGTGCCAGTCATACATTTTAACGTTTTTAGAAGGTCTCTTTCTGTAAGTCTATAATATATAACTAAACTATTGTTGTATGTAAAGTAAATAAGGTTTTTAAAATGTTTAAGAAGGTTCATTTAAAATTAACTTAAAATGTAGAGCCCCCCAGACCACTGACCAGGACCTGGGCAGTATGAGCGCCATTGAAAATCAGCTCATGTGCCGCCTTCGGCACGCGTGCCATAGGTTGCCTACCCCTGGTCTAGCCGCTGATCCAGTCGGCTGTGCTGACCGTGTTCAGGAGAGAAGGAACCGAGCCATCCGGCTGCAGGACTGGGACTGAAATTGAGTTTGTTTCTGTAGTTAAAACAGAAGTCACGACAGAGAGTTCCCCCATCCAGGGGCTGACGCCTCTCGCTGTAAAGAGGCCCAGTTATCCAAGCACCCCAACCAGCAGCTCGTCTACCAGCAGCGCACAAGGGGATGTGGAAGACAGGAGGCTGGAGCTGGGGCTTTGGAGATGTTCTCATGAAGGTACGGTTCAGTAAGGCAGAGGATAGGGCCTGACGCGTCTCTCCGTAGAGTCCATGGAAAGACGCCTGTTGACCTCAGTGTCAGTGGATTGGCCCCTTCTCCTCAGAAGGAGGATGTGGTTTGCAAATGTATAGGATTATAGGATTCGTGTGGGGTGGAGTTTTGGCAGCAGAGTGATGTGCTGTTAGCCAAACACTTTAGGTCTCAGTGATGGATTTGACCTAAAACCTCAGTGTGTTCTCAGGACCTGGTCGCTCCGTTGCCGGGGCTTGCGAGCCGACAGACGAGTCTGAAATTCTCAGAGATTTGGAGAGAAACCGGAGGGGCGCTGGGGGATCAGAGGACAGGACTGCATAACCCCATATGAACACAACTGATTCATACACTAAATCAAATAGGTCCAGAGAAGCCCTTATTTCCTCCCCGATCAGGACCAACTCAGCCAGTGCACACGGGCACAGGAGAGGGTCACCAGTCAGGCTGGCTGGGGAGAATCTCCGTAAAGGCCCCTAGAAATATAAACTGTTGGGTTTTCAGGGTTAAATTCCATAAACCACTGATCAGCCCAGAGTCCTGTTTCCTACAACCCTTGGGGTACCCTACTAACCCCTCCCACCGGTATGTTGTCTACACATGCGCACCGGCTCCTGACTGCTGGCTCTGAGCCCCCACCTCTGCCCTGCTGCTCTGCCTGATCCGGGCTTCCCTGACGATCCACTGGTTGTTCCCAGCATTGACCCTCTGCATCCTAGTTCAGTGGTTCTCAGCCGGGGGTCCGCAGCCCCCCGGGGGTCCGTGAGCCGTTTCAGGGGGCCGCACGGCCCTGCGGCTGAAACCCGAGCCCTGGCGCTGAAGCTGGGAGCAACGCGGGGCTGAAGCCGGCGCCTCCACATCACATGAAGCCGGGAGCAGCGCAGGGCTGAACCTGCCTCCCCCAAGCTGGGAGTGGTGTGGGGCTGAAGGGAGGAGCCCCAGCGCCCCCTGCCCCCACCCACTGAATCTGGGATCCCCCCACCTTCCCGTACACAGCCCCTAGCTCCCCCTTCCCTGCACCCTGAGCTTTCCCCTCCATTGCACACAGCCCCTAGCTCCCCCTTCCCTGCACCCTGAGCTCTCCCCTCCATTGCACACAGCCCCTAGCTCCCCCTTCCCTGCACCCTGAGCTCTCCCTTCCATTGCACACAGCCCCTAGCTCCCCCTTCCCTGCACCCTGAGCTCTCCCCTCCATTGCACGCAGCCCCTAGCTCCCCTTCCTGCACCCTGAGCTCTCCCCTCCATTGCACGCAGCCCCTAGCTCCCCCTTCCCTGCACCATGAGCTCTCCCCTCCATTGCACGCAGCCCCTAGCTCCCCTTCCCTGCACCCTGAGCTCTCCCCTCCATTGCACACAGCCCCTAGCTCCCCCTTCCCTGCACCATGAGCTCTCCCCTCCATTGCACGCAGCCCCTAGCTCCCCCTTCCCTGCACCCTGAGCGGTTTTCAAACTTTTGAACTGAGTCCCCCCTTTGAGTTATATTTTTTGGTTGCATCCCCCCACCGCCCAGACAGGCTGGGTGGCCTCCTGAGTGAGTCGGGGGTGGAGGTGGCGCTACCTCCCTGGACCCTGCTAACCATGCCAGCCTTTGCCCCCCCCCCCCACAATAGAAGTAAAACTGTGCCTTTGCCCAAGGGTCCCCCTGGCCTGGAGCCCTGAGTTCCCCCCTCGCTGGGCCCTGGCGTTTTTGAGCACGTTGAGGGGGCCTGTCCTAGATCTGTGCAGGAGGCCGTCCCGGCGACGGGGACCCGCCCCACCCACTCTCCTGGGGGTGGCACTCAGAGGCTGGTGTTTAAAGGGCTCAGGCCATTGACACTTTATTTTTCCTGCATCGTTCGAATGAAAACCTTTCCCCGAGCTTTTCAACCCAATTTCCCGGTTAATGTACCTCCCTGTTAAAAATGTGAACCTCATTCTCATCGGAATTCAGGAACCTCCGAGCTACTCGGCTGTGCAGGGAAATGGAGACCTGCCCTGACTTCGCTGCTTCTTCCTTTACTCACTGAACACAAACGAGCTAGCGACCAAAATGCAACATCCCACCCAACTCAGCGTGCGAGACCCCACCAGAGAGGATCCCAGGCGCGCTCTGGTGCTGGGATCTGGTTATAGACCCAGGCATTTTCGTATGATTCAGAGTCAGGGGGAATCTTCTTCACGCAGGGCGAGGGGTTGTGTTAATAATGTGTTTATTTTAATATTCACCCAGCGGGGACAGCAGAGAATAGCCCCCTCCAAGGCCTGCTAAACTGTCTGAAGGAAATAATTGTTCATAAGCCCCGTCATCCCCACCCATCGCCCTGCAAATCGGCCAAGGGCAGCACGCGAGGAGACCCAGGGCAGAGGAGGCTGGAGGGCGAGGATGGGAGCTCGTCTGTAGGAGGTGAGTGTGTGTAAAATTATAGCATCCCCTTTGGAGTCGGGAACAGCTCCCTGCAGCCGGTGCTCGGCTGCCCCTCGCCTGACGCTCGCTGTAAGGGAGGGGCAGTTGGCGAGAGACGCAGGAGCAGGGTGACTGGCCCTCGCAGTGTGTCTAGCTGTGGTGCCTGGTGCATGTTTCCCACGTTGTCTTGCACGTATTTGCACAACCTTGGAGAGGCGCCTTGTGACGGTGCGGTTCTGGCGGGACCCAACTGAGAGTGCCAAATCAGGACCAATTGCTTAAACAGGGCAGTTACAGCCCTAGGCTGGGGTTTTTCCACCTCTAAGGCAACCCAAACCAGCCAGACAAAAGGACTTTGGTCTCACCCCACTGGCTAACCACAAGTCACACAAGCAATTTCCTTAGACACTCCAGTCTCCCAGCATCACCACCAGTGCCACTCGTCCTGGGGATAAATGGTTATGAAAACCAACACCCCAATAAAAGAAAAAGGTTCTCTCAATCCCAAAGGACCAAGCCCCAGACCCAGGTCAATATACACATCAGATCTTACCCACAAATCACGCTGTTGCCAATCCTTTAGAATCTAAAATCTAAAGGTTTATTTACAAAGGGAAAAAGGTAGAGAAGAGAGGTAGAATTGGTTAAATGGAATCAATTACATACAGTAATGGCAAAGTTCTTAGTTCAGGCTTGCAGCAGTGCTGGAGTAAACCGCAGGTTCAGATTAAGTCTCTGAAATACATCCCCCGCTGGGATGGGTCCTCAGTCCCTGGTGTAGAGCTTCAGTTTGTAGCAAAGTTCCTCCAGAGGTCAGAAGCAGGATTGAAGACCAGATGGAGAGGAGGCATTAGCCTTATATAGACTTTTCCAGGTGTAAGAATCCCTTTGTCTTCACTGTGGAAATTTACAGCAAAATGGAGCCTGGAGTCACATGGGCCAGTCCCTGCATACTTTGCTGAGTCACAAGGCGTGTCTGCCTTCTCTCCAGGGGTCAATTGTGTAGCCGATGGCCTTTAATGGGCCATCAAGCCAGCTATGCAGGGCTGACATCAGCTTGTCTGGGACACTTCCTAGAGGCAGAGCATAATACAAAATATAGACATTACAGAGCCAATACTTATAACTTCAACTACAAAATAATACACAGACATACAGACAGCATAATCATAACCAGCAACCCAGAACCTGGTCTTAGACACCTTATATGACCCCCTTTACTTAGGATTTGGTGCCACTACAGGACCTTGGTTGCAACCCATGTTCTATATGGTCCCCCTTTATATCAATAACGTCACACCCCCAACGCAAAATTGATGCAGGAAGGGATGACAAAACATCGCTGACTGCATCCCAAGAGCCCCCTTTCCTTGGGTCTGTCTCACTACAGCTAGTGTTGGGCTAGAGGCCGCACCAGTGTATAACCGAAATGGTTTATCAAAGTCATGTTCAATAACATGAATGGATCTCTTTACAAACTAAAGGTATAACTTGGTTAGCTTTTGCAGCATGGTTCCTGTATGTTTCATGTGATCTTGCCAAGAGCTAAAGAAAACAGCTACTTTATCCATACCAGCTTTGGCCAATGTTTTGAACCCAATTAACATTAAACCAATGTAGATATTGATATTGTTCATAGTACAGGACTCTTGGCATTTAGCCATGAAAGCAATATGGTAGTGTGCCTCAGTTTCCCCTTTCATACAGCACATCAGGTCTGGAATGTATTTTCCCCTGTGAAACGTTCCAACACTGTTTACATGCATTAACTGTGAAACATCAGTATAGCAAGGCCCTTTAACATAAAGTGTGTTTTCATGTATTCCTTTCAACATGTTTAAGGGACTTCCCAAAAGATTGGGCACATTGTACATTGTTACAGTTCTTGGCAATAGCAACACATTAGTTACAAAATTTAGCATTAGTAATAACAACAAATTCATTGCAAGTGTCCATTTACAATCATGTTTGTCATGCCACACCCTTGGCTCAATACCATTGGAGTTTGGGCATTTTAGGGTTAACCTGTGGCTTCCCTTTGCAAAATTCAGTCTTCTCTTTCCTTCTTGTCCTGCAGGATTAAACCCTGACTTCTCTTGCTTAACAGAATTCACTGGCTGATGGGGCGGGCCCTCTGTGCTAACAGCTATTAGCAATTCTGTCTTCTCCCTGCCAGCCAAGTAATTCGCATCAACACAGACACTAGCTTTTAACTCTTCAGCTGCTATGGATTCCAAGGCTGGACTTTGTCTCACAGAGATACCACACAAATCCAAAGAGTCTGAGGGTGAGAGCTGGCTTGCTCTCCCCTGCCTCCTGAAGCATTCAGCCATAAAACTGTTCTGCTCTGAAACACCAGTAACTGAATCTGTCCTCAGATCCTGAAGCACAGACTGCTCACTTACAGATTCAGCATGGAGACATTCCTGTCCCAACACCATTGTCTCCCCCACAAGCTGGCCACACACAGCCAGGTGGTTATAGGGCTGCTCAACTTCCTTAACAGCTTCTACTCCACCTGAGACCTTTTCAAAGCTGCCCACACTGGATCTCTCAAAAGGAAAGTCAGTGGATCCATTCACAACAGAAAATTTCTGGCTGTTAGGAACTGAAACTTCCTTGATTAAATCACTTTTACACCCTTCAGTTGCAGTAAACTGCTTGCACAGGCTACCATGAGGATTCCTTTTCCTAGGAGCTTCTCTAAGCAGCAATTCACCCCTCACAGAAATTCTGCCCTTCCCCTCTCCACCTAGGGCTTGCTTTACAGGAATACTTCCCTGAGCAACCACAGCCGCTTTCTGGGTCTCACTCACACTTAGACTCACTTCAGGCCCCACAGGCGGATTTCTACACAATCCCCTTTTAGGCACACCTACAGACTTTCTAGATAACAGGTCCGAAGCAGTCTTCTTCCCTTGGCCATGAACAAGTTCAGGAATCTTTTCCTTCTTGCTACCAGTTGTCAAACTGTCAGTAGGTAACACACTTAAATTACCTTCACGCTCTCCTTGTGCCCTGGCTAGGGTATCACCCTGATCAGACAGAGTTGCAACACCCTTTTCCAACCACACATTAGCAACTGGCAAACTACAAGCACCAGAACTGTCTGGTCTTTGGGACCTTGCTATGACACTAACTGGATGCAACCTAGTCACAGTGCCATTCTCCCCAGCAGACACAAACTCAGGACTATTCCCTTCCTGGGCTTTAGCTGTATTTACAACCAACTCCGAGACAACTGAACCACCCTCCACCATCACAGGCTGACAGGCACCTTCTGTCTGCTCCACATACACAGAAGAGCCGGAGACACATTCTCCTTTACCAGACACACAGCTTGGGATCTCATTTCCCTTGTCCCAGCACACAGGGCTGTCCACAGACAACTGCTTGGAGACCGAGGTAGCTCCCTTCATAGGCAAGTCAATACCCCTGACAGAGACAGGCACATTCCCTTCACTGTCACATTTCTCCACACAGGAAACAGGTAAGGGATATGGACACTCATCTTCCACTATCCCTCCCTTCCCAAACTGCTGATCAGACAAAGCCATCAGCTCACAAGGCTGCCTAGGCTCCTCCAAACTTTCCCTACCAGGCACATTGCCACTCCCAACAGATAAGCTGCTGCTCTTTTCACTACACTGAGCTACTTTTAGCAAATCACAGTTACCCATTTCAGGTTCACTTTTACAAGCTGCACTAGCCACCAATCCATTACCCATTACAAATTTACCCTCTCCTTCCTCAGTTAGGGATTTAACCTGAGAAACATTTTCCTCCCCAATGAGATCTTTCTGCTCTTGATCTAACTCCAGATTTCCTTCTGAGACATCAGACAGACATTCAGAAACTTCATTCCCAGACACACTGCTTTTTTGCACAGACAAACCTTTGGAGCAACCCTCCTCAGGCAAATCATTGCTCACAATAGACACAGGTTTAAGATTATTCCTCTCCTGTGACTGGCTACCTGGACTGAACAAAGCTTTCACATTTTCCCCAATTAAAAGATCTTTAGGCAATAACTTCCTGACGCCAGCTATCACTTCATGCTGAGCCCCATTCCACTCAAGGTGGATTCTGGCTAAAGGCACACGGACAGTAAACTCACAGAGGATCACAACATTCACACTCTGATTTGGTAAATAATCTTCCTCTTTGACCAGATCTGCTTTAACAAGAGTGATGTTAGAAGCCATAATTTGCCCTAAACAGCTTTTACCATTGACTTTTACACACTCTATGAATTTTCCATTACCATTCCCATCCATAGCACTGGCACAATTTATGGGGCCACCCTCTACTGAACCCACAGTAACAGCATTGACATAAAAGGTGGCATTGTTGGGGTACATTTGGTTACCCCCAGACAACTGCTCAGAGTTATACAACATACCAACATTGTTACAAACTGGACTTTCAAGAGGATACAGTCTCTGCTGTTCTTCCATTGCTTTTTTGACTTGGAGTTGGAGTCTAGCTGTCTCCTGTTGCATCTGTCGAGTTTTCTCCTCAGCAGCCAGCAGCTCCAGACGCCTCTTACGAGCTTTTTCTTCTCTTAGCAACTTCTTTCTTTCTCTCATCAGCCTCTTTCTCCATTCGAATTTCTGCCAGTTCTTGCTCATAATCAAACTGCAGGCTGTCTCTCAAGGCTTGCAGTTTCCTTGCTTTTCCTGATGCTTTCTGTCTCATGGTCACTGATCTTTAACCAACAAAACTCTCAATCCTAAAGTTAAAATTTGGATAGCGTGGGGTTCTGACCCAAAGCTTAATTGACCTGGTTCTGTGGATCCTGCCGACTACGCCACTGTGACGGTGCGGTTCTGGCGGGACCCAACTGAGAGTGCCAAATCAGGACCAATTGCTTAAACAGGGCAGTTACAGCCCTAGGCTGGGGTTTTTCCACCTCTAAGGCAACCCAAACCAGCCAGACAAAAGGACTTTGGTCTCACCCCACTGGCTAACCACAAGTCACACAAGCAATTTCCTTAGACACTCCAGTCTCCCAGCATCACCACCAGTGCACTCGTCCTGGGGATAAATGGTTATGAAAACCAACACCCCAATAAAAGAAAAAGGTTCCCTCAATCCCAAAGGACCAAGCCCCAGACCCAGGTCAATATACACATCAGATCTTACCCACAAATCACGCTGTTGCCAATCCTTTAGAATCTAAAATCTAAAGGTTTATTTACAAAGGGAAAAAGGTAGAGAAGAGAGGTAGAATTGGTTAAATGGAATCAATTACATACAGTAATGGCAAAGTTCTTAGTTCAGGCTTGCAGCAGTGCTGGAGTAAACGACAGGTTCAGATTAAGTCTCTGGAATACATCCCCCGCTGGGATGGGTCCTCAGTCCCTGGTGTAGAGCTTCAGTTTGTAGCAAAGTTCCTCCAGAGGTCAGAAGCAGGATTGAAGACCAGATGGAGAGGAGGCATTAGCCTTATATAGACTTTTCCAGGTATAAGAATCCCTTTGTCTTCACTGTGGAAATTTACAGCAAAATGGAGCCTGGAGTCACATGGGCCAGTCCCTGCATACTTTGCTGAGTCACAAGGCGTGTCTGCCTTCTCTCCAGGGGTCAATTGTGTAGCCGATGGCCTTTAATGGGCCATCAAGCCAGCTATGCCGGGCTAACATCAGCTTGTCTGGGACACTTCCCAGAGGCAGAGCATAATACAAAATATAGACATTACAGAGCCAATACTTATAACTTCAACTACAAAATAATACACAGACATACAGACAGCATAATCATAACCAGCAACCCAGAACCTGGTCTTAGACACCTTATATGACCCCCTTTACTTAGGATTTGGTGCCACTACAGGACCTTGGTTGCAACCCATGTTCTATATGGTCCCCCTTTATATCAATAACGTCACACGCCTCTCGTAGGGAGCTGGCTCAGAAAATCTGCTGTCCACATCCGAGGAACAATCATGCTGAGCGCTTGCACCGAGAAGCAGTCGCATGGGCAGGTCTTGGCAGGCTTTGTGGGGGGGGAAGGGTCGGTATCTCTGCCCTGGGTGAGTCTTGCTCACGTGAATCATTGACAGAGGTGGGGATAAAAGCCAGGCTTCCCCCACCCAGCCTGTGCTCGTCTGCCAGACCCTCAGCTGGCTGTAGGAGGTCTGGGGATGGACGGAGCCAGCCCACAGGCGCTGACCCTGACTTTGCTGTTCTGCATACAGTGAAAACAGAAGTAACCGCGGAGGATCCACAGGACCCCGGCTGGGAGAGCTGCCCCCCAGCCAGGCCTGTGAGGAAAGCCAGCCCTCCTGCCACGCCGTCCAGCCGCGCCCCCCGTAGCAGGGCGGAAGGAGAGGCCGGGGGTAGGAGCCTATTTGGTGAAGGTGAGCCATCGAAGTCACACCCCGTCCCCTGAACGTGCCTTGCGTGAGACGGCACCAGAGGCAGCGCAGGCCACGTGTCGCTCTGTGGTTCAGACAGACGGCCGTGCCCTGGCCTGCCTTCCCTCCCCGGCCTTGCCCAGGTGGTGGATGGCTCTGTGCTCCTGGGGTCTGTCTCTCCTGTCAGCCACCATCACTTCCAGCGGCCTGCTCCCGTCCAGGCCTCCTGGTCGCCATGTTTATACCCGGAAAGTTGAGCCAATCCGTCCCTCAGGCCACACCGCTGATGGCTGATGTAAGGACTCCCTGGCCCCATAGACAAATATGGGGTCAGCCCATCCTCCAGGGACCTGTCGGAGGGGAAATGCTGTACCAAGGTATCGGCCCCAAAGGGGGAAGAGGCAGAGAGTCACATGGCTGCTGCCTGCGGAGGTCGGAGGAGGGGGGCAGCGAGTCTCTGTCGTGCCCCATAGCAAAGGGACCCACCCAGAAGCCGAAGTTCTGACTTGTTCATAGGAGCTGTTAAAAGGGAAGGAGCTGCGGAGAGCTCCCCCGCCCAGGGCCTGCTGAGCTGCTGGGGAGACGTGACCAGCCCCTGTCCTCCCGCCTGGCCAGCCTGCAGCTCCTCCACCAGCAGCGCCCACCGGGGGGCGGAGCAGAGGGGGCTGGAGCCGGGGCCCTGGCGCAGTCCTGGGGAAGGTGAGATGGGGGCGGGGGGGTTCTCCCAGACTGGGAAGGAGACGTGCGCAGCAGACCTGAGGCCCCGCGGGTTTAAGAGTCAACAACCGGCCACTTACCCCCAGGCTAGTCGTTGCTGAAATCACTTTCAGAGCGTCAGGCGCTGAATGCTCCTCGAGCGGGTCTCCAGGGCCGGGGAACGGGCTCAGGCTGTGGTAGTGATGAGAGGCGCAGCGAGGGAGCAGAGAAACGAGTCACCCGCTGCGAGCGGGATGGCCGGTTCCCTGCTGAGAACCCAGCCAGACGTTAGCAGACCAGGCAGCCGCCAGGGCACATGCTGGGGAGCGGTCGCCATGCCACTTTCACACTCTGGCACAGACCTAGGCGTTCCCTGTGCAAGGGGGTTTGCACTGATATAATCGCACCGGTGTCGCTGGGTGGTGCTGGTGTAAAACAGGGCTTGCACCAGTGCATTTGAAATGGGGGCAAGCCACAGTGGTGCACACCCCAGTACACACTGCTGCAAAGCATCTATCGCACGTTAGCTCTGCCAGTGGAAATATACCCCGTCTAGACAGTGTCCTGCCAGTGCTGTAAAACCTCTGCGTGTATTCCCAGCAAGCGCTCAGCACTGCCCTGTGTTACCAGAGCCGTGGCTAGTAACTCCGGCTGGCTGCTAGCCTCAGAAGCCAAATTCTCTCCCCAGCACAGGCTCATAAAGCAAAGGCCTCTCAAAGTGCATCTCAGGTCAAGACCTGCACAGCCCCCTGTGACTCTGCCCATGTGGGGATGGGGGATCTCGCTGAGGGAGTCCGGGGGGCTGGCTAGTGAGTGGTACAGCGTGTTGGGGGCAGACACCACCTGTCCTGCACCTGCAGGCCGTGCCCTCTCCATTGTCCGTTAAAGCAGAGGCGGCGCTGGAGGACTCCCCGCTGCGCGGCCTGGAGAACTGCCTGAAGGACATCGCTATGACCAGCCCCCGTTGCTCCCACCCGCCCGCCAGCCGCGGCGCGCAGAGAGCCCTGGGGGAGAGGCCAGGGCGCGGAGCTGGGAGCCGGTCCGCCGAAGGTGAGAGCCGCAGTGCGTGGTGGGGGCATCCCCGCTGGACACACCTTGGAGACAAACTCTCTGTTGCTGGGTAGGAAGGGTCGGCTCCTCTGCTCGGGAACAGGACAGTGGGGGGGGTTTCAGGTCCCTAAAATCTCAATTATTTGGGCACCAGTGGTGTCAGACTCATTCCGTACACAGGGCGTCGCCCCAGGCATTGGTCCGCCCGCTCTGCAGAGGAGGGACTGTACTAGGGAACGTGCAGAAATCAGCGTGTCCTTACCAGGACCTCCCGGGTTCCCTCCCCAGCCCTTTCCGTGCTGCCGTCCCACAGGGATGCAAGGGGCGGGGAGGAGGGGCCTCGGAGTGCAGCTGATTCCTGGTCATGTCCATTTCGAGTTGAATTCGCCGCTGGCCCAATCCCCGGGCTCTGATCGGAGGGCGTCTAGTTCTGGGAGCTGGGGAATGGGCTGGTGGGTTTATCATGCGCAGAAGGGCCGGGACGCCTCTTCCAGCCACAGTCACCAGGCTGTTATTCTGGGCATCGTTCCTGTCCTTAAAACAGAAGCAGCGACAGAGGATTCCCCCCTGCGTGGCCTGCTGAGCTGTGTGACCGGCATGGCCGTACCCTCCCCCCAGCATCCCAGCCTGCCGACCTGCAGCGCCTCGGCCAGCGGCACCGAGCGGGAGACGGAGACGGGGGGAGTGGAGGCCGGGCTCTGGAACTCGTCCGCTGCAGGTAGGACAGTGCTCCAACCAGCGGGCCCAATTGAAGTCCATGGGGCTCTGCCACGGACTATATGGGACCAGGACCGGGCCCTAGAAAGGGGTGGGATGGGCCAGAATCCACTGTTCCTATCTGCAGCTCAGGAGTGGGTCGGTCCTTTGGCTGCCGACCCTGAGCTGGAGCATGTCTCTCCACGTTTCTCAAGCAGAGATGACGCCAAGGACCAGCCTCCTCCATGACCTGGCGAACTGCCTGCAGGAAACACCTGTCAGTACATCCTGGGCTTCCCGAGTGCTGGCCCACAATGCAGGAGCAGATGTGTCCCCGAGGAGACCTGCGATGGGCATGGTGCGGAGCTGGTGTGGAGAGGGTGAGCCCAAGAACACACGTGCTATCACACCGTGGGTCTTGTCGACGGCTGCCCGGCTTGCTGGAGGGTCCCGGCTGCCCCTGTCACTGAGCGGGTCTCTGCCGTACCCATCTCCGACCCTAGCACGGCACTTAAACATCCTTTTCGGTCACTCTTACGTTACGATTCCATTTCTAAATGGCTTCACAGGGTCACTGAATGATGAATGGATGTGACGAGCAGGATGTCACAGGTGCTTATTGGCACCTCACTGGGAGATGCTGTAGATGGCTATAAGCAGGCGTGGTAGAATTCAGGGTTTTTTTATAGTTTTGACAGATAATATTGATATTGATTTTTAAGCATTTTTTCCTATTTTTAGCCATTTAAATGTATCAGTTGCGCAGAACTGTGAGGCGAGGGGAGGGGTCAGACACTGGGGGGGTCAGACAATAAATATTTAGGGACAGTAAACTGTGAGCTTCAAAAATGTAAAGCTTTATAGCCATTAAAACACAATCTGTCAACATCACGTGTCAAAATATACCCAGTAACTATCCTTACATTAAACCCTAAGTTCCCAATCAGGATTCTTCCTACTTTGCCCATAAATCACAGGACTGGCAGGGACCTCGAGAGGTGCATCTAGTCCAGTCCCCTGCGCTCATGTCCAGACTACATAGATGTACATTTTGATGGCTATTGATGGAAATATTTGTTGTCGGTTTGTGTGTGTGCGGTGAAATGCACGTGTGCTGACACAAATCTAACCCTGCCAAGCTTAGTTATAAGCCATAGTCAGAAGCAATTTGTTGGGCTCGGTAACAATTGATTAACGTGTGTCAATTGTTTATTAACCCTTTATAAGCTATTTATACAGGGAACCTTACTGCAGAGCAGTGGGTCTCAAGCTTTTGCACTGGTGACCCTTTCACGTCACAAGCCTCTGAGTGCGACCCCCCCCCCTAAGAAATTAAACACCCTCTTTAATACATTTAACCCCATTATAAATGCTGGAGGCAAAGCGGGGTTTGGGGTGGAGGCTGACAGCTCGCGACCCCCCATGTAAGAACTTGTGACCCCCTGAGGGGTCCCGATCCCCAGTCTGAGAACCCTGCTGTAGACTTTGACCTCCTTTCCTCTCCCTGGTCTTGCTGCGATCAGCACCCTGTTCCTTCCATGCAGCTGTGAGGTTGGTTTTTCCTCCTCGTCTCTCCTGGCTTTTCCTCAGTGTCTTGCACAGCTGTCTGTGCTCTCTGGTGTCTGTGCTCAGGTCACTCCTCCTTTCCCTCCTCCATTCCTCTGTTACAGCTCCAGAGGGGTCTGGGTCCTCTTCTTTCCGCCACCTGGTTCCCCCGGCTCTGCGTGCACTCGCTGATTCGCTTGGCTATGCCAGCGTTGTTGCGTTCCTTGGCTCTGGTTTCTCTCAGGGTTTGAGTCGGTTTGGGGGCCTGGAGAGGAAGGATGGCGTGGTGGGTAAGGCACTGGGGTGGAACCCAGGAGAGCTGGGTTCTGGCCCTGGCACAGGCTGTCTGTGTCCTGGGTCAAGTCACTTTGGGTCTCGTTTACACTGGTAAAACCAGCGAGGAGTCTGTGGCACCTTAGAGACCAACACATTTACTTGGGCATAAGCTTTCGTGAGCTAAAACCCACTTCATCAGATGTGTGAGGTAAAAAATACAGGAGCAGGTATAAATACATGAAAGGATGGGGGTGTTTTACCCAGTGCGAGGTCAGTCTAACGAGATAAATCAATTAACAGCAGGATACCAAGGGAGGAAAAGTAACTTTGGAAGTGGTAAGAGAGTTAACAAGAAGGTGTGCACTGGCGTACACCACGAGTAGGTGGGCCGGGTCCTTGGCACTGCCGAGGTCCCTTTGTCGCCCAGAGACTAGGTAACAAGTGTCATGTGTTGAGGATAGCAGGAAAGGGGGGAGTGAGACACTGTGGGGACCATGAGATCGTCTCGCCCGACCTCCTGTATAACACAGACTGTTACGTTACCCCTGCGCTCAGCCCGCCCTGCGCTGCCCCTACAGCCAGTCCCTGCGTTCGGAGGGGAGTACGTGTCTGCCCAGGTCGAGAGCCCGTCTAAGGCTCAGTGGGTTTTACAGGGCTCAGCGATATGTAGCTCCGGCTGATATCGGCTTTGGATCTTTTCTTTAAACAGACATCAGCACGGAGACCTCGCCCCTCCGCGGGCTGGAGAACTGCCTGAGGGACATCCCAGTAAATAGCCCCCACATGCCAGCCAGCAGCGCCTTGGCCAGCCCCACGCAGAGAGACATGGGACAGAGGAGGCCGGGGGCCGGGGCAAGGAGATCACTTGGAGAAGGTCAGTTGAAGTGTTTACACCATAATCCAGTGTCACCACCATAAAGATCAGGTGGCAAGGGGGTCAGCCGGGGTCAGAACAACACCCCATGGCGATCCTATTCCAGTGCTGTCTGTATGCCTGTGCAGCCTGGCTCACTTCCATCTCCATTCCACGCATGTGCAGAGTTCACCCCTTGGCAGGGTCCCAGCACGCGGCCTGGGGGCCACTTAACCCTGTGGGCTCCAGGGGTGAATTCCGCCAGCCCTGCGGCCCCTGCGCTGCTGCTGACTTTCACTGCGCATCACACAAGTGGAAATAACTGGGGAAAGAGCTGGCGCTCCCAGCGTGCAGATTCTGATCTCGCGCACGTCTGTTTTGGCTTCTGGCTTCGCCCTGTGCGGATGAATCAGACCTTGGTTCTGAGTGGCACGTGGTTCTGGTACACGCTTTGCCTTATGTAGGCGTGGGGATGGCTTGTAACCTCTTATAAACACAACAGGGTGTGGGGGTGGTTTTTTTTAACCCAATAAAAACAAACACAACGTGGGGTGGAAGTCAGGGGTGTCCACAGCGGATTCTCCCCTAAGCTTTTCCGAGAACCAGCTGGAGGTAAACCCGCTTCTTCCAGCCTGCTGCTCTTTCTGCAGCAATAGACGTGAATCCAGACAGATTTGGTCTCTTCACTGCAAAGGCTCCTATTTACCCCTGGTGTAACGCTGACCTGAGTGGAGTTCCTCCAGGGATGAACCCAGCTTAGTACCTCGAAGTCCCTGCAAGACACCTAGAATTCATAGCCAGTCGCAGTAGGAGAGCGCAGGTGAATTGCACTGGACGCAGGCTCATTCAGCGATGGAGGGAACCCATCCCAGAGCTGCAGGCCGTGCACTGACGCGGGCTTGGTGTTGTTTAAACAGACGTCAGTGCAGAGAATTCACCGCTGCGAGGCCTGGAGAACTGCCTGAAGGACATCCCTGTACCGTGCCGTAGTCAGTCCAATACCCCAGGCAGCCGCTCCTCTCTGAGCAGCTCACCGGCTCCGCGGGGCAGACTGGAGACAGCGGGGTGGCCAGTGAAAACAGAAGGTAAATAGAGAGTTCAGTGTCCCTGGTTCAGCTTTGCAGAACCGAGCACAGCATGGACCTGAAAGGCGACATCTGACTGGGTCGCTTTTCAGTCTGTTTTACTAGCCCTGGAATCACATGGGGGGGGGGGGGGGGAGGCGAGTTTTAATGGAAGCCTTTCCCTTTTTAAGGCAGGATTTTCAGACGGGGAAGCAGCCCCTTGTGGGATAGTCCGAGACCCACTGGAATTGGAGCTCAGCCCGACTTTGGGGGGAAATGATACGTTATGGGCATATCGGCAGCACTGTATGTCAGCCACCAGTGAAAACCTAATACCCTCGAGTGAGTCGGGTCCTAAGTTCCCTGGAAGCCGCGCAGCCGCTCAGGGAAAGTTTGGCCCTGCCGAGCTCTCCGTCGCTGGAATGCCGTTTGCTTTTCTCCCAGACTTTAGATCTGCTCCTCTTGCCTCTCGCTGCCTTTGGCTTCGTTCTTAGGACCCCTCGGGCCCGATCCTCGGCTGCCGTACCTCGACGGAGCCCCAGTGGCTCCTGTGGCTTTGTGCTGGGCATCTGGCCCTCGGCGCGCATGCACCACGCGGTCTCACTCACCCCTTTTCTGGCGGCTTCTCCACGGATTTCCACTCCTCAAAGCCCCCAGGCCCTGAGGTGCAGGGAGCCGTGGCTTGCTGGGAAGCCCATCGCTGCGGCTCCTTGCCATGGCCCCGGCTGTGCTGGGGGCCCCTTTCGGGGCTCTGTATGGTAACACACCGCACTCCCGCTGGAGGGCCGGAGAGTCTGGGGGTTTCAGCGGGCCTGGCGGGGGCTGGGAGCTGCTAGCAGAGCCGGCTGGCTTCACGAGTGGCCAAGGCGGATGGAAGCAGGGCTGTGACTCCCAGCCTCCCGCTGACAGAGATGTGGTGCCTCTCGTTAAAGCAGGGGCCGTCTCAGAGGTCACGCCACCCCTCCAAGGCCTGGAGAACTGTCTGAAGGACATTGCCATGGCCAGGCCCAGGGGCTCCAGTGCAACTAGTTCCTTCTGCACCAGCAAAGCCCCGGGAGAGGGGGAGCAGAGACCGGTGCCGAGGCCCTGGGGAGCATGCGCGGCAGGTGAGACGAGGAGCCGAGAAAGGGCTAAAATGGGTGGGAGCTCGGCAGGGCAGTGTCCCGGGTGGGGCTGGGCACGCAGCGGGGGTGCACGGGGGACGTGGGAACTGCCTGTGGCTCCTCAATGCGCCTTGGGAGAGAACAGGACCAAGAAGGGCGAGAAGGCGGGATTAAGATTTGACCCTTTTTTAAATTCGCCTTAACCCCACTCTTCTCAAATCTAAAAATGTCCTGAAATCCCCGGGGTGCCCAGGACACGTCCCAGCCGGCCCTGATGCTGGGGGGTTTGTGTGGTTAATCCAGCAGCTAGTGCGGAGAGCTCCCCCCTCTACGGATGGCTGAACGGCTTGAAGGAAATACCCGCCGGCCGGCCACGCTATGCCAGCGTCCCGTCTGGCTACTCCTCCAGCAGCAGTGCCGACGGGGAGAGGGCCCCGTGGGGCGCCGGGCCGGGGGCGTGGAGGTGGGGCAGTGAAGGTGAGCCGGGGGCGTCGGGGCGTCTCGTGGACTGTCAGGCCGTGCCGATCGCTCCGTGACCTCTCCCCAGCCTCACACAAAGCAGCGGGAGTTACCGTGCCAGCCACTTCTTACAGCCGCTGTGCTGGGGACGGGTTGTGTGTCCTGGCAGGTTCTCTGGGGGCATTGGGGGGTGATGGTGGGCAGTGACCATGGGCTGAGCAATGCTGAGAGGGGGGAACTGTGGGGTGAGGGGACCAGTGGGCTGAGGAGTGATGGTGGTTGTGGGGACCGTGAGCTGAGGAGCCCTGGTGAGCGTGGGGGACCGCTGACAGCAGCTGCTCTGTGGCCCAAGCTCTGTGCTGGTCCTATTTTGTCTAAACAGAACTGAGCCCCGAGAACTCCCCTCTCCGAGGCCTGGAGAAGTGCCTGCAGGAGATCTCGGCGCCCCGGCCCCGGACCCCCAGCGCCCCAGCCCCAGCCGCTGTGGTGGGCAGCCGGCAAGGAGAGATGGGGCATTGGGACTGGCACGGTGCAGGTAAGAGGAGGATCAGGTTCACGATGTGAAAGGAGGGGCTGTGCCCTTTCCTGCTGCCCCGCTCTCTGCCAAGGCCCCTGGCTTGTCTGGTGTGAGAGACCCCAGTGCCGACAATCTGAACGTCGCGGGTGGGGCTCGGAGGCGAACGGGGGAGATTGTTTGGGTACGAGTCCTGCTGGGCCAGAGCAACGGTCCCTCCACGAACCACCTGGCTCGAACGGGACGATCTTACTGCAGGCATCTGGCAGACCCAGGACAGCCCTGGGCTGTGGCTCGGTGTCCAGGGTTTCCATGCAACGGCCACGTGGCTGGGATTGCTCGGGGGAACCAAAAGCAGCACAGCAGCAAATGACCTGTTAGAAATACGCGCTTAGCCGTGCTTCCGAGACCCCGCGAATCCACAGGGCCCCGCCACGGAGAGGCCATTCCCCAAGGCCTGTCTCAGAACCGGCTCGTGCTAGCGACCCCAGGGCACGCTCTGTAACGCCGCGGTGCCTGGACCGAACGGCACCTGGCAGGAGTCTGACGCTGGCTCTGTCTGTGTGTGTTGTAGCTACAGTCAGCGCCCGTGTCCTCGGCCCAGAGAGCTGTCTGAAGGCTCTGCCTGGAACCAGACCCAGTCACGCCGGCCGTTCGTCTCCCCACAGCACAGCGGGATGCAGCAGCCCAGAGGCTGGGATTTCGAGATTTCGGGCTGAAGGTGAACAGTGGGATTTTCGACTGCATTCACTTGAACCGGGCTGGTTCCTGGCTCCCTCCTCGGGCAGGGGAACTGCAAACCCCTAGGCCCGGTTGGTTTTCCAGGGCTCGAGGGAAGGCCTGACCTGGCCTCATGCCTACACCCATCTCTGGTTTCTCTGCTGCAGACAAAAGGCAAGTGGAAAACCTCCCAGGCCTGGAGGAAGTAGCAGCACCCAGCCCCTGTCCTGCCCAGGCCCCTCCCCGCAGCGCTCGGGGAGATGCGGAGCGGCGGGAATGGGACGTACACGTGAGGAGCTCTGGGAGCAGAGGTGAGCGGGGAGCTTGGATGTTACGGCTCTGTCTAGATCAGGTACTTATCTGGCCCCCAGCACCATAGTGCCTGGCTGCCTCCCGGTCTGCGGAGGCATTTACCCCCCTGCACCGCTGTGGGCAGGGCAGGGATCTGGTCCCCACGGTAGGGATAGGAACTGGCCACACAGAGTCTATGGCTGAGCCGGGGCATGAGCCCTGGTCTTTGGAGTCCTAGTCTAATGCCCTAGGCACGGGACCACCCGGCCTCTGCTTGTCCGGCCTCTGGCTCTCCCACACGGTGCAGGGTCTGTGCTGGTGAACTCCAGCCCAGCTGGGGGAGCAACACGGACAGCCGTAGTGTAGACGAGGCTCAGTGCAGACTGGCAGTGCAGACTCAGCACGGCTCCATGCTGCCCTGCCCCTAACACGGAGGGCCCAGTTCCCATCGGCTGCAGTCGGAGCTGCCCCCACGGAATGGGAAACATTCAGTGATCAGCCCTGGCGCTTGGGAAGTCGCTCTCAGCCCCTGGGAGCCTCCTCCCCGGCGGCCCTCTGCCTGCCAGCCCGTCGTGCCAGGCGCTGCTCCTCGCCCAGCTGGGGGCCTCCAGGGCAGGGGCGTCTCTTCCCGCATTCGCCCTGCAGGGGCCTGGCTGACTGGTCTCCCGTCTCCAGTGGGCATAGGAAGGGGTCTGCCAAAGCTGAACCAGGCAGGAGAATCCAACCTGCCTCCATGGGTCTGAGAGCCAGGAATGGTCACAGAGTGTGAGCGGCTGACCCGGTTTTCCAGCAAAGGGCCTTGAGTGGCTTTTCAGTTTGCTTAGAGCAGAGGGACCGGCCGTCGGTGACCCACAGAGCTGTCGGAAGGAGAGTCCTGTGACCAGCCTGTCACCCCAGCAGGACGGGAGTTAGGGGGCTGAGGAGATGGGGGACGGGTGCTAGGAGAACCCCGAAGGTGTCAGAGGGTAACCCAAGGTCCCGTTTAGGTACCAGCTCGAGGTACAGAAGTCTGGTGCAGACCAGCCTCGGGAGGGGCTGGCGTCTGCCTCTTGCATGGGAGGCAGCGGGAGAGGCAGGTCCTCAGCCCTGAGACTGGGGCATCATCTGCACGCTGGTGCCGCTCGGTCTGGGGTAACCGGGGACTCTAAACCCCGAAGCACAGGGCGAGAAAGGTACCGGCATGTAGCCCCTAGAGCTGCTCCTGTGGAACCGCGCGCCGCACTCGGCGGAAAGCACCACTCGCCGATTAGATTATAACGAGCTTCTGCGTGGCAACGCTCACGCTTCCTGCCTCTCCCCGGACGGTGGAACAGAACATCAGATCGGCCAGACTGGGTCAGCCCAAAGGTCCATCCAGCCCAGTGTCCTGTCTGCCAACAGTGGCCAGTGCCAGGTGCCCCAGAGGGAGTGAACAGAACAGGGAATCATCAAGTGATCCACCCCCTGTCGCCCATTCCCAGCTTCTGGCAGACAGAGGCCAGGGACACCTTCCCTGCCCAGCCTGGCTAATAGCCATTGATGGACCTGTCCTCCATGAACGTATCTAGTGCAGAACAGCTCGGGCAGAGCGTAAGCAATGGACGTGGGACCTGGGCCACAACCCGGCTCGGGCTTGATATTGTTGAGGGGCAGAGGGAGCTGGCCCTTGGCTACGGGCCAGGAGCGGGCAGCAGACGTGGATATTTCTGTGTTGGCAGAAGTGACGGCAGGGAGCTCGCCCCTGCCCAGGCTGAACGGTGTGAAAGAGCTCGCTGCCGACAGAGCAACGCCTTCCTCACCGCCTGCCCGCGCTGCGCAGGGAGACGTGGCGCTGCAGGGAGCAGAGAGCAGGGGGAGGACGCTGTCCGAGGAAGGTGAGCAATGGAGTTCGTGGCTTTAACACCTCGTAGGCAGCAGCACTGCAAGGCCTGGCTGGTCCACGGGGTCTGAGAAGCCTGAGAATAAGCCTGGGGCACGTGGCTTGCCGGGGGCCGGTTTCCTCCCCTGAAATCGAGGTTCTGCAGGTGCTCGAATGCACACGCGGCATGGTCTGCATTAGGGCTCGGTCTGCAGGCCGGGCCCAAGGCTTGTCTGCTCAGTGGTGATGCTCCTAGACTCGTAGGACCAGACGGGACAGCGAGAGGTCACCTGTCCAGCCCCCTGCACTGTTGTCACATGTATCACTCGCCTGAGGTGGAGAGGGGGAGAAAACCACAGCTGCCACCACAGCAGATTCAAGACACGGGGGCCCCTCGACCATTCCCCCAGGGCTTTGGTTGTACCTCTCAGCTGGGGACATACGGGAGAGGAGAGTGTTCCCATGAGACAGGGGGGTAGTGAGGGGGGAGGCCAGGGGATGTGCAGCCTCACATGGAGGAGGCTGGGGAGGATGCGGTCACACGGTGGGGGGCTGGGGGACACGTGGCCTCGGGGGGAGGCTGGGGTGCAGCCCCATTGACTCCGCTCTGGCCCTCGGGGTGCGTGGGCTCTGAATATCCCCGCCCCTGTAAAATCGACGTGTGTACAAGCGAGTGTCCGAGTGGGCTGAGGAGTCCATCCCGCGTGGGGATCGGGGAAGCCCCGGTCAGTGTCCATGGCTGTAGCAGAGGGGCCCGGCCTATCGCTGACGTGGATTTCTTGGTTTAAAACAGACAGTGCGGCCGAGAGTGCCCATCTCCCAGGCCTGGAGCCTTGCTGGGGCGCAGTGCCTGTGAGCCGACGCAGCTGGGCCAGCACCCCCCTCGGCACGTCCTCCAGCCGCAGCCCACGCGGGGCCGGGGGGGAGAGGGGTCCACGGCCAGGGCTTTGCAGGCGGCACAGAGAAGGTGAGCCGGGACGCGGGGCATGTGATCTGCACTGCAGGGGCAATCAGCCAGTCAGCGGAGCTGTGCCTTGTGTTGTGGAAAGCAGCAGAGAAACTGTCCGCAGCTCCGTAGTCCACGGGCACGAGGGGAGCTGGGGGGGTGAGGACAATTCCTGCCAGTGCCCCGTCCTCCTGGAGCACGTGGGGTACCTGCAATTCTGGGCTGGGAGCCCAGCTTCCGGTGGGACTGATGGCCCCTAGAGAGGGTCACCGCTCCTCCGTCCTGCTGTCCTGAGCTTGCCACGCTCCTATGTTCAGAGACTCTGAGACACTGGAGCTGGAGAAGACCCACTAGATCTCCGCGTCCCAAGCGGTGCAGGGCTGTTCCCGGGGTCTGTTCCCGCTCCAGACGCTCCGGTGACGAGAGCCCTAGACGTGCCAATAGATGAATGGTTTCCCTTAGGAACAAGGCTCCAGCAGGTCTGTAGCACTCGGCGGAGGGTGGGACCTGGCTTAAGCTGATGCAGGTTTTGTTTGTGTTGGTAAAATCAGAAGTGCTGCCAGCTGACGCCCCTCGCTATGGCCCCGCGACCTGCCCACAGGAAACCCATGGAACTGGGCCCGGTCGTTCCAGCACGCCGAGCGGTACCTCGCCTGCCCGCGATGCCCCGGGCCACAGGCATCCTAGGAGACCAGGGACATGGGTTAAGAGACCACACACTGAAGGTACCTCGATCGCCATGCGCCTTCCCACTAGGTTCCTCGTTAGGCCCCCCAGTCTATTTTCAAAGGTGCTGAGCACCCGCAGCAGAGTTAGTGGGTGCTGGAACCAGGCCTGCCTTTAGTCTGATCCGGCTCTTCCCTCCTGGGGCTGGGTCTCATTGCTCTTGTAAGCCAAGCCGAGTTTGGATGGGAGACCTCCAAGGAATTGTGAATGAACAGGTGGCGATCTGCCCACTGAGTCCATCCTGAGCCAACGCCCCAGCCCCACCCTTCACATCAGCTGTAAGACCGAGGAGCCACGTATCGGTGGGCGTTAAAAATCCCATGGCACTTTGTGCACGAGTAGAGGGGTTAGCCTGGGACCTGGTCCAGTGCCAATTGGGTAATTGCGCTCGGTTTTACTTAACTCCCTCCCACAGCATAATGGGATCTGCTGCAGGCTAAGGCTCCCTGTCCGAAGCTGTTGGGTAGCGTGGCTGGAAGACAATCAGCTGCCACCTTTCACTCCAGAGGAGGCTGCAGTGCAGTGGTGGGTGTGGGGTTTCCTGCCTAATACAGTGCTAGGGAATTGGCTCTAGAAATGGTGCTGACTGTTGCTTTGTGTTGCCGGGTCTGATATGTTTGTCCCCTGGACCGTAGCCAGGACAGATGCTGCCCGACCCCCGAGCACCGGCTCCTGCACTTCTAGTGAAGATGGTGGACAAAAGGCAGATGCCGAGTGGGAGGAATTTCCCAAGAGACATTGCTCCAGCGCAGCGCCATCTCCCTGGGCGTGCTGCGGCTGGGAGAGCGGGATGCCCCTGGACCTCAGGGTGGAGAGGAGCGCGATCGAGGTCGTCCTCTCGGAGAAGCTGGACCGGGTCTCCCAGGATTTCGCGGCCATGTGCAGGGATGTGTCAAGCATGCAGAGCCGCGTGGCCCAGCTGGAGCGGGACTCGAGGGGCTGGACTCTCGAGCTGGCTGCCCTCCAGAAAGGCAACAAGTGCCTGAGTGAGACCATCCGGCGGCTGGAGAGCCGCTGCCACGTGCTGGAGAACCGCGCCCGCCGCAACAGCCTGCGGCTGGTGGGCCTGCCGGAGGGGGCGGAAGGGGGAGACCCCGTCGCTTTCCTGCAGAGGACCCTGCCCACGATGCTCAACCTGCCGGCGGACTGGCCACCCCTGGAGATCGAGAGTGCGCGCCGCGTGCACGGGGGGGCGCGCTGGGACCCTGCCACCCGGCCCCAGGCGCTGCTCTTCCGCCTGCTGCGCTTCTCCGACAAGCTGGCCATCATGCGCGCGGTCCGGAAACGCGCAGAGCCCCTGACCTGCGGCGGCGCCAGGGTCGCCCTCTTCCCGGACGTCTGCCCCAAGCTGTGCCGGAGGAGGGCGGCGCGGCACGCGGCCGTCAGGAGGCCGTGGCGGGCGGCGGAGCTCCGCTTGGGCACTCAGCCCTCCGGCTGCTGCCACGGCCGGGCACGAGGACACGGGGAGCCGCTGCCCAGCCCCCCAGGGCGCGCGCCCGCTGCAGACGAACAGGGGAGCAGAGTCACCAAAGGGCAGTGACAGAGAGGGGGGGACTTGGAGCTGCTGGCTCCGCTCACCCCCCTTTGAGTCACAGGGTCCGTCTCCATTCTGCCCCGGAGACCACAGCACCCCCTGGGTCCGGCCTGGAGCTCTCCGGTTCCCTGACTGCACTCGGCTGTGTGATTCAAGCATGTCCGTGTGTCCCCTCCGTGCTGTGCACCTGCTCTGCTCTGCTCACAGGCTGGGGGGCCCCGGGAACTGCAGAGCGATAGCGACTCGGCCGTTCTCGGGGCCGGCACTGCGGGGAGCCCTGGTATTGTAACAGGTGAGATGGCATCAGAGCCGCGTGTTAGCGAGTGCGCAGGGAGCCGACCGGGTGCTAGGCAGTCTGGGGGGCAGGGGTCTGGGCTAGGGTCAGGCACTCGGATTTGCTTTGCTCCCCCTGACAATTGCTCCTGGCCAGCGGGGGAGAAATTTGACATTTCCCCGTTTTCCCCCTGTCTGTCGCCACTGTTCAAGCCGGTGTCTTTTCTGTCCAGCGTCTAACCTGCTCCTGACCCTGGACGAGTCGCACACGCTGCTACATCTTGGCAGCAGGTCCCAGGGAAGAGCCTTCAGATGCCCGGCCTGTGCGTGCAGGGGCAGAAACCTTCCTGGTGCATCTCACTCACGGGGCTGTTGTCAGAGTACAGGCTGCCCAGCTCCCTACTCTCCTCTCCCACTCCCCAGGCATCTCCCGGCACTCCGGAGAGTTTCTGGTTTTTCGGCACAGGGAGAAGCTGCCAGATTTGGCGCCCTCTGCACCCAGACAGGTCCCACCCCCCACCTGCATGAGCCTTGCCTTGGCGGGACCATCTCTGAGCGCAGGGGGAAGTTCATTCTCAGTGGCCTCCTTCCTCCCCACTCTGGCCAAGACTACAAACCAAGGGACCGAAGGCTCGATCCTGCCAGGTGCTGAGCACTCCAGCCCCGCTGCAGCTAGGCATGTGAGCTTGTGCTTAGCTTTAAGCACCTGGGTAACCCCTCTGAAGTCGGTGCTTTCCTGGATCGAGGTCTGAGTGCTCAGTGCTGCAGGATTGAGCCCACCCACTCCATACCCAGCTGCACCCGCCAACTCTCCCAACAGCCATCTGTGTGCGATCGGAGCTGGATTTGAAGTGGAGACCTGCAGCGAAAGGCTCCTGCACCCGTAACTAGGTCTCCTGTGCCCTAATCTCACGCTGAGCTCATCTCAATAGGCCCCGATCACTTCAGTGTCCAAGTGCCGATCTCCCAACAGAGAGTTTCTTTATTAAATGTATTTCCAAGCTGTCCTGTCTGTGCAGCCCCGTCCTGCGTGTAAAGCACAGGGCTGAGCAGTGAGGCTGAATGCAGACTGGAGCTAGGCAGGACTACGGTAGAGGATGTGCCGTGTATCGGGCCAGGCAGCCCTGTGAGTGGTTGCCTGGACGATCCCAGCATTTTAAGAGTTAATCGGTACAATGAATCCTGCTGAACAGAAGTGACAGGTGCCTCCCTGGAGCCGTATTTATTAAATTCCCTAAGCTGGCCCCAGGTCCCAGCCAAAATTTACTGGTGCTGGAATTTCTTTGTCTTCAAGACGCCGTCTGCCTATTCCCACTGGGCAGCTCAAAGACGTCTGGTTACAGGTGGGTCACCTTCCGGTACCCACACCTGCCACTTGAGTTCGCCCCCACGCCCAGCTCTGCCAGGTATTGCACCGGGGCCTGCTTTTCCGTGCTGGGCGGTGGCTGCTCTGCAGCAGAAGAGCGCTAACCCTGCTGGCTGCCCCGTCAGGCTAAGCTTTGCTCTACCTTGGTGGCCCTACTCAGTAGCCACGGGGCACTGGGAGCCTGATTCTGAGCTCTTAGCAGTGCAATCAGGAGTGACTCCGCCATCAGGAGCGGAGCCGGGCTGGAAGCGGGAGTGACGCTGCCGGCGCTCCAGGCTGGAATCAGGAGTGACGCCAGCGGGAGCGGAGCTGGGCTGGAAGCAGGAGCGACTCTGCCGGCGGGAGCGGAGCTGGGCTGGAATTGGGCACTTCATGGCCTGGGCTCCCTTCTGTTGCCAGCGTGGTGTTTGTGAGATCCTTTCCTGCTGCCGGGGTGAGTGGCACGTGGCTGTGCTGATTGCCCTGTGTTCTGTGCTCATGGCGCAGCTGAACTGCATTAAAACACTGATTCGTAAAGCTGCTTGGCCCCCTGGCCTGGTGTCTTGAGTTCCCTGCACCTGCGTTACGGGCGTATGTCAGGCAGGCCACGGGCCAGAACCTGCCGTCTGGGTAAATCCGAGACATGGCACAGCCTGCAGACTGGGGAGTTCCCCTTGTAGCCTAGAAGTTCAGGCATCCCCTGTATGAACCCCCCCCCCCCCCCTTCGGCCCCCGGAGAGAACACGGGGCATTGGCTGGGGATTTGTGAGCGGGCATGAGGGATTATGGCCTGGGCTGGGGTCCTGAGTGTTATAAACCTGGAGCAAACCCCACCAGTCTATGGATTTCCCTCTGGGTGAGGCAGTGCGAAGTGCTAGGGAATCAACCCCCTGTGCACTAGCCAATCAGATTTGCTCGAATCACTACCCAGAATTCCATTCATTTGAATAAATGTACATGGTAGGTGGCTTCTTAAGCACGGGGCGTGAATGTTCCCTTCCCCCATGTTCAGTCTGCAGCAGCAGCAACTTTCATTCACTCTCCTCTCAAGGCACCAGTGTGTGAGGCTGGTCGTACCCGGCAGATGGCAGCTGTATAACGAAGCCCTGGCCTCAGAGATACAGCGGGGATAGAACCCAGGACCTTCCCCTCCCAACACACTTGAGCTAAAGGAGGTTCTCTGTTTGGTATGAGCCAGCTCCTATCTTCCCTGGAGCAGCCACTAGAGGGAGACATCATCTCACACGCTCAAGTGCACACCTACGTGCACATGGAGCAGCCACTAGAGGGAGACATCATCTCACACACGCACAGTTAAGGGGCAGTAGAGACCCAGTGACGGACAGTGAGGGGAGGGGGGAGTTGGTGGCTTGCTGGGTGTGGCTGTGGGTGACACACAGGGCCAGACCATGTGCAATATAAATTAAGACCCAAAACCCAGCGTGAAGGAGCATGACTGGAAAGGGCCCAGGCCAGTGCCCTCTGCGGGCGGGGCACCGAGGCCAGTGTTGCCATGGGGACAGTTCTGCCCAGGGTGCCGTCCCTGGGGGTCTCTCTCCCCTCAGCCCTGCCCCTGTTTAAGACTAAGGACACTGGCCAGGAACTGCTGTTAAAGCGCCATGTGCTGGGAGTTTCCAGGGCTGGGGAACGTGGAGGGGGCACGGTGGCTGGGTCTGGAGCTGGGAGAAGGTATTGGGGGTGGGGAGCTCCGGGTCTAAGCCAGTTCCACGTCACCTGCCTCTCCTCACCCATGAACCCCACTCCTCCGTGGGGTGCTTGGCCCTGCCACTCCTAATGCCCCCCAGGGGGGTAACGGGAGGAGGCAGCAGGCATAGGGATGGGCCCAGGCACAGAGGCTTCTGGGGATGGGGCCTGGGAGGCTCTAGAGAGCCGGGGCAGAGGGTGCTGTGGGGCTGCTGCAGGAAACTCTGCTCCCGTCCACCCCTGGGAGCCCAGACAGCAAGTGGCCTCCACCCTCGGGGCTGGGGGCTGCCCCACCTGCTCCTCTGCTCTGTGCAGGCAGCCCCTGGCAGCAGGGCATCTGCAGCTGAGGCCTGGTGGTGGTTTGCTGCCCACGGCCCCTTGGTGAAACACGGGAGCAACACGGGAGCACCGCGGGGCCGCGCCAGCCCCGATCGCACCCAGCAGCAGCCGCGGGCGCCCCAGCCCCTGTCAAGCGGAAGTAACCCCATTTCACGCTCCTCTCCCCCTCGGGGGCACATGAAGGTAATAAGAGCTGATGGCGCCACTGACATTTCCCGCTGTCCCCTGAGCCAGGCAGCCTCTTGGCTCCCACACCTCATCGCAGAAGTGCCGCGCACGCCCACCCGTGGGCCGAGCCCTCGCCCCATCGCTCCCCAGCCCTCACACGCTCCGCGTCCGTGGCGCTCAGCGGCTGGCGCAGCTCTGAGAGCCTGGCTCCGAGGGCGGAGAACGAGGCCTGGGCTGCTCCAGTGGCTGAGTTCTTGGACCAGCTCCCTCACCGACAAGGCCTGAACGAGTGCCCTGGGTCCTGGCAGAGCCCCGGCTCTGAGCGCTGCCACATGAGTGGTACAGCTGGGGGGCCGCTGCTTGGACACGCTGGCCGGAGGACGGGAAATGCAGCCGCCCCTCGCGCGGTGAACTGCCCATGAATGTAGCAGTGGGGCCGTTCGCCCCATCCCGGCTGCTGTGGGTTTGCAAGGTAATTATGTTGCTTCAAAAGCAAGTGAATTGGGAATAAAATGAGCCTGCGTGACAGGTGTGGGGTCCCTCTTGTGGCCATTTCAAGCCAAGGCCCCCTTGAGCGGGGTTTTCTGCAGACTGCACCGGTCAGATTCGGGGTGCACAGCCCCAGGTGTGTCTCTCCTGTGACTGGCAGGGCTGGCAATGGGCAGCCTCCCTGCTCTCTACTGCAGGGTTTCCTCCAACTCAAAGGCCTTCACAAAACATGCTCTGTTTTCGTCCCCCTCCTCTGCGTGGTGGTGCAGCTAAGCACTAGTGCACCAGGAACACACAAATCTGAGGCCCTGACCTGCGCCGCTCATTAAAGATCCCACAAGCCTGGGGGTTAACCCCCAGGGGCCTGACTCTGGTAAATCGCTCTGCTTCCCTGAACTCCCCTGCACTTTCAGTTGGCTGTGCCATTCTTCCCTTCCTAGCCTACAGACATACCCCTGTGCCATGCTACACAGCTGCTGTGTCCCACCCAGAAGTGGCTGCATTTACTTGGTGTGTGACTGATCCTGTTTATAGTCTGTGGCGGCCTACAGGCTCTTCCTGGCTAAAAGGCCCTAGCCAGGCCCATGAGTCCTGATCTGCCCTCTATTCTAGGCTACGTCTAGCCACTTTCTTCACTGTGGTATCTGCACCTTCCAGCAGTGCGTTAAACGCAATGAGACTAACATCCATCCTGTATTTGGTCTTTTAACTATCCCAGAGGGAACTGCATGTGCAGAGCCGTGTTTGGTTTTGCAGGGGGTTTGGTGTTTATAGATGCGTGGGTGTTGGTAGAAAGGTAATAATTGGAGATATACCAATCTCCTAGAACTGGAAGGGACCTTGAAAGGTCATTGAGTCCAGCCCCCTGCCTTCGCTAGCAGGACCAATTTTTTTGCCTGAGATCCCTAAGCGGTCCCCTCAAGGATTGAACTCACAACCCTGGGTTTAGAAGGCCAACGCTCAAACCACTGAGCTATCCCTCCCCCGAGAAAGTTCTGTCTTCCACATCGTGGAGCTCTGTCCTTATCACCGCACGTTCCACTGTGCCAGAGGCCCCTGGCCGGCGCCTGCCGTTTTTGTCCCAGCGCGCTCGGCTCTTTCACAAACCCTGGGCCCAGGCCCTGTGAACGGAAGGCCTGAGAGCCAGACCTTGGTTTGCAATCCCATGGGCAGAGAGCTGAGGGCAGGTGAGGGGCGCGCCAGCACCGTGTGGCTGGAGACCTGCTGCTGCATCTGTCCCAGCCGGAGTTTCCTAAGAGCTGAAGCCTCTGGTGCCCAGACGTTGCTGGTGTTTGAACAGCACTTAACTCCCCTGCTCACAGCTTCAGCACACTGGAAATAGGCCAGATCCTGTCCAAAATCCAGCCCAGGCCATCCCCAGGCGGTGTGCAGCCTCATCGGCCGGGTCCGCACCAACTCTCCGCACCCGAGGCCTTCCCGGCCTGTCGCGGCTGTTACTGCACCGGAGAATGACGGCGTTAACCTTTCCCAAGCCCCCCCTTGGGCCCCTTCAAAAGCCCACACGCGGCGAGCGCTTTGCCTGGCGCTTCGCTCGCCTTGTTTTCCGTGAGGCTGCGGGGCAGGACGCTACAGATGGTCAGGGGAGGCTGCCTGCCCCTCGGGGAGGAGGCGCTCGGAGCAATTCTAGCCTCAGTATTATATTACTGGGGGGCTCCTTGGTGCTGGTTTCATAGCTGTGAAGCCGGAATGGCCCACGCTGGCCAGGTGGTGGGCTGAGAGCTGCAGCACACAGGGGTTTAGGGCAGGTCGTGACCTCGCCCAAAGACTGGGGGCTACAAGTGCAAAAACCAGAAGGCAAATTCCATGGAGCCCCAATGTGTTACTGTGTAAAACCTCCGGAGGGTCTGGGTCCAGTTCAGGCTTTCCCAGCGCTTGGGGCTGGAGCAGGAGACTCCCTGTGGAACAGACACTGAGCAGATCCCCCGTTAGGCGGAGTGGGAAGCAGATGCTGAGATGCACCGTCCTGGGGGAGGGGAAATTTAAAACAGTCCCTATGCCCCCCCCCCCCAAGCCTATGTTTGCTACCGCAGCAGCCGGCTCAGCCCCTCCGTGGGGTTTCCCCTCCGCCCCGCCGCTCCCGGCCCCGCAGCCAGGCCGCGACTCCCTCCCCCCTCCCGGCTGCACTCGCTCTGCTCCGCCCGGCAGCGGGGCCGGCCCGTGGCGAGGCGGCGCCGGGACCCTGCCCAGCCCGGAGCGGGAGCGGAGCTCGGCCGGGCCGGGCCCGCTGGAGAAGCCCCGCCTGCCTCCCCGGGGGGGCCATGGCCGAGCGGGCCGCTGCCCAGGTGAGGGCCCAGCGGGCGGGGGAGCCTCGGGCCCCGGGAGCTTCTCCCCGCCCCACCCGGCCTGGGCCCCGGGCCGCGGGGGCTGCCCGGGGAGGGGGGGCGATCCCGGCCCGTTTCTCCTCCCCGGGGTGTGATAACCGGGAGGGGAGTTAAACTCATCCTGGCTTCGGAGCCGCCTTGTGCTCGGAGGCGCGTAGCTCTGAATTCCCTGGGGCTGGACCCTGCTTTCAGGGGCAGGGGTTGGAAACTCTCTCCAGCCCCTCCGGCCTGGGGTTTGGGGTCTGATTGGCAGCTGGAGCTGGAGAGACGCGCCCTGTTCCCTAGCCCAGCGGTGCCAGGGGCCTTTGCTGACCTCCTGTGCCTCAGTGTTTGGGGCCCAGTGTCAGGCACCCCTGGAAAGGGGGTCAGGTCTCTCCCCTCAGGCCCCCCCACACTGAGGCCTGGGGAGTCAGTCCAGGCTGCTGAGAAGTCTGCTCCGTGGGTGTCAGTCCAGGCTTCCGGAGCCTGGCGGCAATGGGGGGTGTTTAATGGCAGCAGGGCAGAGAGCAATGGATGGGGGGTAAAACTGCTCATCCCTGAGCAAGGGAGCAAGGGCTGCTACTGTGCTTGTTAGGGCCCAGTCACACAGAGAAAGGTAAATGGCCAAACCATAGCACAGTGTTCTGTGTTTGCAGGGAGCCTGGCACAGGGGGGTCCTGGGCCCTGGCGGGGGCTCTTAGCCATCACCACAATACAGGTCTGTCTCATCTCACGCTGCAGTTACGTTCCACAGTCGGCGCATAAAGCGAAAATCGCGTAGAGTCAAAATGACATTGAGTGTAAAGGCGGCGGAATCGCCCGACCTACAGAAACAGGATTTAAATTGTTATTTTTCTCTTTTTTGTTTTTTCTCTTGTTTTTGCCAACCGCGTAAAGCTGAAATCGCGCATGTTAAATGCGCCTAAGATGCGACCGACCTGTACACACAAAAGACGGTTACTCACCGTAGTAACTGTTGTTCTTCGAGATGTGTTGCTCCTATCCATTCCAGTTAGGTGTGCGCACCGCGCGTGCACGGCTCTTCAGAACATTTTTACCCTAGCAACTCCGGCGGGCCGGCTGGGTGCCCCCTGGAGTGGCGCCGCTATGGCGCCGGTTATATACCCCAGCCGGCCCGTCCACTCCTCAGTTCCTTCTTGCCGGCTACTCCGACAGTGGGGAAGGAGGGCGGGTCTGGAATGGATAGGAGCAACACATCTCGAAGAACAACAGTTACTACGGTGAGTAACCGTCTTTTCTTCTTCGAGTGATTGCTCCTATGCATTCCAGTCAGGTGATTCCCAAGCCTTACCTAGGCGGTGGGGTCGGAGTGAGACGTGGCAGAGTGTAAGACTGCTGAGCCGAAGGCTGCATCGTCTCTGGATTGCTGCACCAACGCGTAGTGGGAAGCAAAGGTGTGTACAGAAGACCAGGTGGCCGCTCTACAGATGTCCTGGATAGGAATATGGGCCAGGAAGGCGGCAGACGAGGCTTGCGCTCTCGTGGAGTGAGCGGTGAGGCGGCATGGTGGCACGCGAGTAAGCTCGTAGCATGACCGGATACATGCCGTGACACAGGAGGAAATCCGCTGGGAGGAGACCGGCTCGCCTTTCATGCGATCGGCAACTGCTACGAACAGCTGGGTCGAACACCGGAAGGGCTTTGTCCGCTCACTATAAAAAGCGAGGGCCCTGCGAACGTCCAGGGTGTGAAGCTGTTGCTCACGAGGTGAGGCGTGCGGCTTCGGGAAGAAGACCGGGAGGAAGATCTCCTGATTGACATGGAAGGCTGAGACGACTTTCGGGAGGAAGGCCGGGTGCGGGCGAAGCTGTACCTTGTCTGCATGGAAGACGGTATAAGGTGGACCAACCGTTAGGGCACAAAGCTCGGACACTCGTCTCGCTGAAGTTATAGCGACGAGGAAGGCCGTCTTCCATGACAGGTAGAGGAGGGAGCACGTGACCAAAGGCTCGAAGGGGGCTTCATAAGCTTGGCCAGAACCAGGTTTAAATCCCAGGCCGGGGTAGGACGCCTTATGGGCGGGTACAACCGGTCCAGGCCCTTCAGGAAGCGGGAAACCATCTGGCTCGAGAAGATGGATCGGCCGTCTATGGATGGGCGAAAGGCGGACACGGCTGCCAGGTGTACCTTCAAGGAGGAGACCGCGAGACCTTGTTCCTTAAGGTACCAGAGGTAGTCCAGGATTGTAGAAAGAGGGACTAGGAAGGGATTAAGGCCGCGCTGGTCACACCAGAGGGCAAAGCGCTTCCACTTCACGAGGTAAGTGGAGCGGGTGGAAGGCTTTCTGCTTTCAAGCAGGACTCGCTGTACTGCCGCGGAACAGTCTCTCTCCGCGTGGGTCAGCCACGCAGGTACCAAGCTGTGAGATGGAGGGACTGCAGGTCCGGGTGGCGGAGTCTGCCGAAGTCCTGCGTGATGAGGTCCGGCCATAATGGGAGGGGAATGGGCTCCCAAACAGAGAGCTCGAGCAGCAGGGTGTGCCAGTGCTGCCTCGGCCAGGCCGGAGCGACGAGTATTAGGCAGGATCGGTCCCTCCGAAGTTTGAGCAGCACCCGGTGGACGAGCGGGAACGGAGGGAAGGGGTAAAGGAGGTGATCCGTCCAGGAGTACAGGAAGGCGTCCGACAGGGAGCCCGGAGAGCGACCCTGGTAGGAACAGAACTGGTGGCACTTCCTGTTCTCCTTGGAGGCAAACAGGTCTACCTGGGGAAAGCCCCACTGTTGGAAAATCATGTGCACCACGTCCGGTCGAAGGGACCACTCGTGGGCGAGGAAAGACCTGCTGAGGTGGTCCGCTAGCGTGTTCTGCACTCCTGGAAGAAAGGACGCTTCTAGGTGAATCGAGTGGGTCACGCAGAAGTCCCACAGGAGCATCGCTTCCTTGCAGAGGAGAGAGGAGCGGGCTCCGCCCTGCTTGTTCACGTAGAACATTGCCGTCGTGTTGTCCGTGAACACTGCGACGCAGCGGCCTTGCAGGCGGGCGCAGAAGGTGTGACGCCAAACGGATCGCTCACAGCTCCCGGATGTTGATGTGAAGAGCGAGCTCTTGGGGCGACCAAAGACCTTGGGTGTGAAGGTCGCCCAGGTGAGCCCCCCACCCCAGCGCTGAGGCATCCGTGATCAGAGTGACGGATGGGCGAGTAGGGTGGAACGGGACTCCTGCACACACTACCTCTGGGTCCAGCCACCATCTGAGTGACTCGAGGGTGGGCTTCGTGACCATGACCACCATGTCGATGGGGTCGCGATGTGGGTGGTACACTGACGCTAGCCAGGACTGGAACAGGTGAAGGTGGAGCCTCGCGTACGCGGTGACAAACGTACAGGACGCCATATGGCCCAGGAGGCGGAGGCAGGACCGAACCGTTGTCGTGGGAAAGGTGAGGAGGTCTCGGATGATGGAGACCATTGTCTGGTGCCGAGATCGCGGGAGGCAGGCCGAATGGCAGCACTGCGAACTGGTAGTGCGCGTTGTGGACTACGAAACGCAGGTAGCGTCGATGGGGAGGGTAAATCGCAACATGGAAGTACGCGTCCTTCATGTCGAGGGCGGCAAACCAGTCTCCCGGATCCAGGGAGGGAATGATGGTCCCCAGGGTGACCATGCGAAACTTGAGCTTGAGCAGGTACCTGTTGAGCTCCCGGAGGTCCAGTATTGGACGTAGACCTCCTTTCGCCTTGGGGATGAGAAAGTATCGGGAATAGAATCCCCTGCCCCGCATGTCGTGCGGCACCTCCTCTATGGCACCCAAGCTCAACAGAGTCCCGACCTCTTGTAGGAGGAATTGCTCGTGAGAGGGGTCCCTGAAGAGGGACGGGGTAGGTGGGTACGAAGGGGGGGGCGAAACAAATTGAAGGCGGTAACCAGACTGTTTGGAGCACCCAGTTGTCCGTTGTTATTTGGGACCACGCCGAAAAGAAGTGGGAAAGGCGGTTGTAAAATAGACGGGTAGGATCCGGTACAGAGACTGATGGGCCATCCTCGGGCGTCCCATCAAAACGCCTGTTTGGGGCCCTGGAGGGCCTTGGAAGGCAGATGGGTTTGGTTGTGCTGGTTGCCCGATGGTCTACGGCGATTCAGGCCGGGCCGTCGGCTGTTATAGGGATGGGACCTGGGCTGATTGAAAGGCCGGTAGGGTTGTTGCCTGAATGACCTTCGCTGGGTTGCAGGTGTATGCATCCCCAGAGTGCGGATGGCTATGCGACCGTCCTTAAGGGTCTGGATTCTGGAGTCAGTCTTTTCAGAAAATAGACCCTGAGTATCGAAGGGCAGGTCCTGCAGGGTGTACTGCACCTCGGGCAGCAGTGTGGAAGACTGTAACCAGGAGATGCGCCTCATGGTCACTCCTGAGGCCAGGGTTCTCGCACCTGAGTCCGCGGAGTCGAGAGCGGCCTGGATGGAGGACCTGGAAGATTTTTTTCCCCTCTTCCAACAACGCCGAGAACTCTTGGTGGGAGGCTGTTGGGATCAGCTCTGCGAATTTCGCCAGGGACACCATGATGTCAAAGGTGTACCTGGCGAGGAGGGCCATCTGGTTGGCGATCCGAAGCTGTAGACCGCCTGCAGAATAGACCTTGCGGCCCAACAGATCCATACGCCTCGCCTCTCTGGACTTCAGTGCCGGGGCGGGCTGGCCATGCCTCTCCCTGTCGTTGACCGACTGGACGACCAATGAGTCTGGGGCAGGATGAGTGTACAAGTACTCATACCCTGTGGGGGGGACGGAGTACTTCCTTTCGACCCCGTGGGCGGTGGGAGGGACGGACGCCGGTGACTGCCAGATGGTAGTGGCGTTTTCTGAATGGTGCGGATGAATGGCAAGGCCACCCGCACTGGAGCCTCCGCTCCAATCACATTCGTCACCGGGTCTTCGTCCTCCGTGACCTCTGCCACAGGGAGGTCGATAGCCTTCGCCACCCGGCGAAGAAGGTCCTGGTGGGCCCGCAAGTCAATCGGTGGAGGGTCAGTCATAGAAGCCCCGGCCACCGCCTCGTCTGGTGAAGATGACGAGGATAGGCCTTGAACCACAACCTCCGCGGGTGGTTCCTCCAAGGGGTGGGTGGCTGACTTGGGCCGAGGATGCCTCTGGGGATCAGGTGGTAACTGAGCCAAACCTGGTGGTGAAGGGGGCGGTCTGCTTATTGTGGCCTCCGGTGCCCTGCGTTCAGAGGCAGGGGCCCTCGGAGGGAAAGACATCCCTTGAGTCTCGTACTGGGCCCAGGGGACCCAGAAGCCCCACTGCTGCGCACCCTGGGCTTGACCTTGCGGGGCAGCCGGAAGACGACCGTCGCTGCCTGCCCCCGAAGCGACCGACAAGTGCCGAGATGGCCACGGGGGTGCGGAGGCGCTGATGGACTGCGCCGTCGAGGGTGGCAATCTGTCCCCGGACGGTGCCGAGGATCGGTGCCGGTCGTCGCGGTACCGAGATGGCGAACGAGACCATCGACCGCCGTGGTGCCGGGAGCTCGACCGGGATCTCGACCGGCGGTGCCGGGAGCGGCTCCGGGAGTCACGGTGCCGGGAATCGGACCTTCATCGGTGCTGACGGGAAGGCGATCGGGACCGGGAGCGTCTCCGGGAGTGCGACCGGTACCGCGATGTTGAGCGGTACCGGGACTGCGACCGGCGTCGAGAAGGCGACCGGTACCGCGATGGTGAGCAGTGCCGGGACCTCGAGCGGCGCAACGGTGACCGTCTTCGGGACCAGGAGCGAGACCGGGACCTGGAGCGCTGTCTATTCCGTCCGTCCGGGGCAGGGGGCCGCATCATAGCCGGCTTACCCGCTGACACGACAGCCCGCACCGGTGGTGCCGGGGGCCGGAGGCTCGGTGCCTCTGTGAGCTCTATGAGCTCCCTTGCCGTCGAGAACGTCTTGGGCGTGGATGGCAGCTGCAGCTCGACCGCGGTCGGCATCGGGGAGCAGGGTGGTACCGGACTCGACGGCCCTTGCGGCGCCGGAGTCAACGGCACGGTGCACGGCCACAGCCAGTACCGGAGGTGGTGGTGGTGGCTGGGCTACGTGACCCTGAGCATGGGTCTTTGCAGCTGCCTTCGCCGGCTTACGCTTCCTCGATGGTGAGAGGAAACGGTGCCGGGTCGCCGGTGCCGCTTGCGGAGGTCGAGGAGCCTCGGTGCCGGAGCGGCTCGGGGCCGCCGGTGCGCTGCGCACCGATAAAGACTTCGGCGCCGGCGCGGTCGGTGCCGGGGGCTGGAGCGTTGCCTCCATGAGGAGCTGTTTTAAGCGACTGTCCCGCTCCTTTCATGTTCGGGGCTTAAAGGCTGTGCAGATAGGGCACTTATCTGCACGGTGAGTCTCCCCGAGGCAGCGCAGGCAGGAGTCGTGCGGATCCCCGACCGGCATGTGCCGCTGGCAAGACGCGCAGGGCTTAAAGCCCGGTGCCTTGGGCATGAGCCCGCACCGGTTGCGGAAAAGAAGGGGTAAACTCCCCTTATTCCCTTATCCTAAACTATACTAACTTATTCAACTATCTAACACTAAATACTCAAACAACTATATACAGACAAAAGTAGCAAACGCTAGGGTTGTGGAGGACAGAGAGCACTCCACTGTTCCAACTGGCGGTCACGGGCGGTAAGAAGGAACTGAGGAGCGGATGGGCCGGCTGGGGTATATATCCTGCGCTATAGCGGCGCCACTCCAGGGGGCGCCCAGCCGGCCCGCTGGAGTTGCTAGGGTAAAAATGTTCCGAAGAGCCGTGCACGCGCGGCGCGCACACCTACATGGAATGCATAGGAGCAATCACTCGAAGAAGAACCTCACACGCTTCCTGGGTCTGACCTTGGAGCATTCAGCATCCTCTGCCCCTCCGTGCGCTTCCCACAGCGAGTCCGCCCAGGCAGGGTCCTGGGGAAGCCACAGAGTCCTGCAACCCCACTTTGCAGTCAGACGTGACTCTCAGCCAGCCGGTAACACAGAGGTTTATTCGATGACAGGAACACGGTCTAAAACAGAGCTTGTAGGTACAGAGAATGGGACACCTCAGCAGTGTCCATCCTGGGGGGCAGCGAGCCAGACCCCCCCCCCCCATCTGCACTTCACTCCTCATCCCCAGCCAGCCCCAAACTGAAACCCCCTCCAGCCCCTCCTCCTCTGCTGGGTTCCTTTCCCGGGCCAGGAGGTCACCTGATCTCTTTGTTCTCCCCCACCTTTAGCATCCCCTTGCAGGGGGGAAGGGCCCCGGCCGTTAGTTGCCAGGAGACAGAGGGTCGGCCAGAAACTGAGGCCCCCACACAGTATTCAGAGGAAACATTACAAACAGTCCCACTTCGACACAATGCAAACCCACATTATATCGGGGTAGAGGTGTAATAACTAGACCATCCCTGACAGGTGTTTGTCTAACCTGTTCTTAAAAACCTCCAGTGACAGAGACTCCACAACCTCCCTAGGCAATTTGTTCAGGTGCTTAACCACCCTGACAGTTGGGAAGTTTTTCTTAATGTCCAACCTAAACCTCCCTTGCTGCAATTTAAGCCCATTGCTTCTTGTCCTATCCGCAGAGGTTAAGGAGAACCATTTTTCTCCCTCCTTGTAACAACCTTTTGTGTACTTGAAAACTGTTGTCAGGTCCGCCCCTTCAGTCTTCTCTTCTCAAGACTGAACAAACCCAATTTTTTCAATCTTCCCTCATGGGTCATGGTTTCTAGACCTTCAATCATTTTTGTTACTCTTCTCTGGACTTTCTCCAATTTGTCCACATCTTTCCTGAAATATGGCACCCAGAACTGGACACAATATTCCAGCTGTGACCTAAGCAGCACGGAGGAAAGCGGAAGAATTACTTCTCGTGTCTTGCTTACAATGCTCTTGGCTAGTACAGCCCAGAATGATGTTCGCAACAGTGTGGCACTGGTGACTGCTGATTAGCTTGGCCTGTGTTAGCCCACAAGGTAAACACCCAGCAACAGGCAGCTACCAGTGTCTCCCCTTGCCTGGAGATCCAGGCTAGCACACGACTACGGCGCAATAGCCAAGTTAGTGCACTGTTTACTATGCAGCATAGATAGGGAACCCCCTAGTGATGCCCGGGATTTGGTTTGGGCTCTTCTCTCAAACCTGCTCATTGCAGAAGGACATGCCGGAGTTCACTAGCCCCTGTGAACAGAACAGCTACACTGAGTCAGACCTAGAGTCCATCTAGCCCAGTGTCCTGTCTTCTGACAGTGCCCAGTGCCAGGTGCCCCGGAGGGAATGAACAGAACAGGGCATTTTGGAGTGATCCACCCTGTTGTCCACTCCCAACTTCTGACAGACAGAGGCTACAGACAGAGCATAGGGTTGTGTCCCTGCCCATCCTGGCTAATAGCCATTGATGGACCTGTCCTCTATGAACTGATTTGGTTCTTGTCTGAACCCTGATATAGTCTTGGCCTTCACAACATCCTCTGGCAAGGAGTTCCACAGATTGACTGTGCATTGGGTGAAAAAAATACTTTTTTTTTTTTAAACTGCTGCCTGTTAATTTTATTGGTGACCCCTAATTCCTGTGTTATGGGAAAGAGTAAATAACATTTCCCTATTTACTTTCCCCACCCCAGTCATAATTTTATAGACCTGTCATATCCCTCCTTAGCCGTCTCTTTTCCAAGCTGAAAAGTCCCAGTCTTTTTAATCTCTCCTCTTATGGAAGCCGTTCCATACCCCTAATCATTTTGGTTACCCTTCTCTGTATCTTCTCCAATTCTAATGTGTCTTTTGTGAGAGGCAGTGGCCAGGACTGCACTCACTATTCACGGTGTGGCTGCACCATGGATTTGTAGCGCGTCATTTTGAGAGTTTCTGCCTTAACTATCCCTTTCCGAACGGTTCCCAACATCCTGTGCTTTGGGTGCTCTAGCTCCACTGAAGCACTACAGAACAGCAGCCCAGAATGCACTGATCAAACCCCAGCTAGGCCCATGGCAGACCTGCAAACACAGGTATGATCACAGCTGCTCTGCAGGGAACTGTTACCTGTCATCTCCTCAGGGAGCCAAGGCCCCCAAAAACAAACAAACCCAGCTGTGTAGACAGGCCTGAAAGCTTCCAGAGCTTGTAGCTGCAGGTCTCATTTGAGGGAGGCCTGCAGGCGGCTATTGGGAAGGTAAATAGCTCGTAGCCAGAGCAGATCTGCTGCGTGATTAGCGGGGGAGGGCTGAACCCCCTACCGGACGCTCCGTTGCAGTTAGCGCTGCTGTGGCAGATGCAATGCCTGCTCTGGAGCGTTCTCACGAGCACCCACACTACTCCTAGGTCAGGCGATGGTCATCGGAATTGAGCTTGGCTCCAATTCCTCCCTAGCCCTTTTAACTTCTGAATTACGTGTTTTGACCTTTAAAGTGAAATACGCCTAGAGTCGGCCTTCCTGCGGCAGATCATCACACCTCACTGACACTCACGCTTTGACCACCCTGCACCCAGCTTAACTTTATCTTTTGCTGCTGCTCCAAGGTATTGGAGGGTACCACCCCCCCACCAGCTGCAGTGGGAAGCCGGAGTGTCACAAACAGAACCAGTCACCAATAGACCAGAAATCACTGCTTCGAGTTTGCCAATCGCTTCCACAGACAGGCGAGCCGGACGCTGCATTCCTGCTCTCATCCGCCAGGGTGGAGCTCGGCTTCCATTTCAGGAGGGCTGAAGGTGGTGAGGCCGAGTGGTAAGAGCATAGGCGGCCTGTAGTGTAGACCTGGCTCTGCCCCTGGCTTGCAGTGCAAATGCAGGCACTTCTCAGCCTCACCGCACCTCCGAGCCCCCAGCCGTACTGACTGCGGGAAGCCGTGCAGCACAGGCAAGCAGAGTGCATTTGTCTGTAGCACCCTGGAGGACAAAGTACTGTTAACCCAGCACGCCTGCCGACGCTCACTCCCAACAGCCTCTGCTCCACTTCTTCAGTCGCGGCAGGAAGTCGTTCACGTGACAGCAGCTCGTAGGCCTGCACTGCCCATCCCTGCAGAGCAGAGCCTGCTGGCGACGTTCCCGCCGGCGGTGCCAGCGCTCAGGAGACTGTTCGTACAAACAAAACAGCTGCGGCCACTTAGACGCTTCCAACGCATTGTTCAGTCCGTCGTGGGGTCTCTTCCCCAGGCGCGGCACGTAACGGCTGCTTGCAGCTCACATTCAATACGGTCTTGCGTCACCATCCCTCGCGTCGAGCGCTCCCCTCCCATCTGGCATGCAGAGAGGGCGTGGGATTCACTGCAGTGTTTCACATGGGGCGGATCTGGCTAGTCTCGGGGGGAGGCTCTCCCCGTGCAGCTCCCAACGCAGGGCTCGACCCCCTACTACCCAGTATTTTCCATTTTCATGTACAGCTGCTGGTTCTTGAACTCGGCCCCCACCGCGGCCGGTGTGCCGCCCTGCTGGCCGGCGTGCGCGCACTGGTGCAGCCTCAGGGACTGCTGGCAGCGGAAGCTCTTGGCACAGGCGGAGCACTGGAAGGGCCGCTCGCCCGTGTGGACGCGCTGGTGCTTCAAGAGGTGCTCCTTCTGCACAAAGCTCTTCCCGCAGTCGCCGCACTGGTAGGGCCGCTCGCCCGTGTGGATCATCTGGTGGCGCACCAGCCAGGAGTGGCAGACGAAGCTCTTGCCGCACTCCAGGCACTTGTAGAGCTTCTCCTTGGTGTGGTTGCGCAGGTGCTTGAGGAAGTAGGGCTTCTGGGCGAAGCTCTTGCCGCACTGGGTGCACTTGTAGGCGCGCTCGCCGGCGTGGGTGTTCTGGTGCACGGTCAGGTTGGTGAGGCGGGTGAAACTCTTCTCGCACTGGGCGCACTTGTACGGCTTCTCGCCAGTGTGCGTGCGCCGGTGCTCCACCAGTGTGGAGAGGCGGCTGAAGCGTTTCTCGCACTCCAGGCACTTGTAGGGCTTCTCGCCGGTGTGGGTGCGCTGGTGCTCCAGCAGGGTGGAGAGGCGGCTGAAGCACTTGGCGCAGACGCTGCACTTGTAGGGCTTCTCGCCGGTGTGGGTGCGGAGGTGGGTGGTGAGCGTGGACTGGTGGATGAAGCCCTTGCCGCACTCGGGGCACACGTGGGCGCGCTCGCCGGTGTGGGTGCGGTAGTGGTTGGTGAGGTTGGACTGCTGCGTGAAGCCCTTGCCACACTCGGGGCACACGTAGGAGCGCTCGCCCGTGTGGGTGCGCTGGTGTTGCACGAAGTGCTCCCTGCGGCTGAAGCACTTCCCGCACTCGGGGCAGAGATAGGGCCGCTCCGTCACGGGGGCCCCCGGGCACACGGTGCTGGCTTTCAAGGGGCTGAAGTCTCTCTCGTGCTGGGTGGGTTTCTCTGGCATATGTACTGCCAGGGTTGTGTTTGGACCATTGGAGGGAAGGCCGTGCTCGGCACTATGGTAAATATTCTCTTCCGGTCTCTGAGCCGCAGTCCAGTGCAGCTCCAGCTCCTGTGAATCTTGCTCCTTGTTCTTCTCATGGCTGGCGAGCCAGGTGTCATCTGGAACAGGCAGGGAAGGCAAATGTAATTCACAGGACAGACTGGGAGAAATGAAACGATGCTGCATAAAGGGCTGGGGGAACCAACTCTCTGGCCATGCATCAGAGACCAAACGAGGGGGAGGCTGGGCCTCTGATTACAGAACTAGAGTCCTTCTCTGCCGCAGACCTAGGGCAGAACACAGCCTCTCCCCGCCTCACTTCCCATCTGCTAGTGGGGGACAGCAATCCTGCCGTACCGCCCAGGGCCGTGGGGAGGATAAAGACACAGCTTGGGAGGTGCTCTCCATAAACCGCCCCAAAACTTCCTCGTCATCCATCTTCACATTCCTCCGCAAAACTCTCCTTCGCCACGACACCATGCAGCCTCTGACACACAGGCTGCACGGCCTGTCATACGGACCAATATTGCCCCTTGTTCTCCTGTCCTCCCACATCTGTTTGTACCCACATGTTGTCTCATCTTATGCTTAGATTGTAAGTCCCTCAGAGCAGGGACCATCTTTTTGTTCTGTGTCTGTACAGCACCTAGCACAGTGGGGTCCCGATCCAAGACTAGGGCTCTTAGCAGCCACAGTAATACAAATAATTACTAACAATAATAATGAAGATCCTGCAGGACTGACACTACAGGGATGGGGCTACCGAAGAGACAGACCGATAGCTCGAGATGCAAAGGACGTTGGCATGTCTTTGGGTACAAATGCTCCCTGCCACACAGGCAAGTAAGGTAACGACTGATACTATCTGGAATCATTACTGAGAGATTTCTCCCTAAATCCCTACACGGGGAGATACGAAACGGGAACTTCACAATGGGCCAGGTTCTGCACTCGAATGCGCCCATGCAGCTCCCATTGATCACACGGGCATGCACTTGAGAGAAGAATTTGCTCCAGCACCTCAGTGCCACTTGGAGCTGAGAGTCACCAGGCAAGAGAGCCTAAGGGAGAACATTTCTTGTCCCTGATCCCTTCCAGTCAATCTATCCATGCATTTCTACCATGCTCCCCTTCGGGACAGCATCTGGGCGCCCCAGGGGGTTATCAGCACAGCCAAGTCCCACAGGTGGTGTCACTCCCGCCCCCAAAGCAGCCCTGCTAACGTGTCCCGGCTGAATGTTCAAAGGGGTAAACGGTCCTGTGGGGTATGCAGCATTCGGCTTCCTGCTGCGACTGAGGCCTCTCACAGAGATCCTGCTGCTCACGCTGGGCTACAGGAGAGCTTTACAAGTCGAACGCTTTTGTTTGCGCTCCTGCTTATAAACTAGACTGCCAGGATTCCGAGACGCCTGGGCCTATCACACACCTGCCATGGGCTCTGTAGGGGCTTCTCTTTCTTCTGCATCCTGCTGCTCCTCGGCAACTGGCTCTTGCTCTTGTTTAATCTGAGCGGAGAGTTCGAGGGTAGGAATCGCAGCCGCTGTTCATTGAAAAGAGAACTCAGTGAGGGGTTTCTACCAATCCCTGCCCGACAGGAAATAAACAGCTTGTGCCTCCCGGGTGTAGCTGGGCAGCAAAGACTTGCCACACACGCAGCCGAGCCAAGTCCTAGTGCTAACGCAGCCCTCGCTCCTTTGGAAAATCGTTCCATAAACCTTTCCAAATGAGCCCAAGCCCCAAAACCTGCGTCTCTGGGGCCGGCAGTCACTGAGCAGAAACCTGCCTTGCTAAAGACCATCTAGAGGAAACAAACCAAGTGGTTAAGTGCACTGACTGGTCCGCACACTCAGCGAGGAGGGACTAGAGCCAGAAATAGTTTTGATTGGTAGAGACAAAATCTGACATTTAAAAAAAAAAATCAGTAGTTTTCTTAAGCAAGCAGCTCCAATGGCAGATGGAGGCTTGTTGAAGTTACAGCTGCTCGCTTCACCTGCTGTTTGAGTCAATTTCAGCCAATCCTCACCTGTGCTGGGATCTGCAGTGGTTTCTCTTTCCTCCGACTCCCGCTGACCCCTCACACACGGCTCTTCTCCTCGCTCAGTTCGGGACAGGATGTCAGGTTTGGAAATTGCATAGTCTGTTTATGGAAGAGGACATAGTGGCTATTAATGAACAGATAACTTATAGCAAAGAACTGTGACTTGTTTTAAATCAATCCCCTTCTATCCCTGGAGGCAATCTGTAACAACCCCCGCGTAGCACCTCCTATGCGGGATGTCGAAGCACTTCACAAAGAGCGGATGAATCTCAGGCACCCGGAAGCCAGAGGAGTATTGCCACTGCATTGCACGAAGGAGGGAAGAGAGCAAGTGACATGCCCAAGGTCACACAGGGTCAGTGGCACAGCTGGGACCAGAACCAAAGTCTCAAGTTCCAGCTCTGAGTTTAGCCCCACCATCATCATTCCCTTATGCAGGGACATCAGTTACTTGCACTGCTTCTCTATGACACACCTTTTATACAGCTGAATTTACCACACCACACACAGCATCCGATTCGCATCTCTCATGCACACATGTAAGTTACAGGTGAGTGAGTGCATCGATGCCAACAGGAGTTATACGTGTGTTCAAGTCAGCACAAGATCAAAATCAGGCCCACAGAATACAAAGGGTTTTCCACATACAAGGGCTGAGCCTATGAGTAAAGACAACTGCTATTCATGTCTTCAGAGCACCAAACACTGACCACCGCCACCACGCTATGCATCGGCTTTCTGCCATGACAAAACTGCAGGCAGGCAGGCGTGCACAGCCCCAGAACTCACAGGAGTTCGAGAACACCCCTCAGCTGGTGGAGTCCAGCCAACACTCCAGAAGTCATGCATTTTCTAATCAATACGTGAAAAACGTTCCTTACCCAGTGAGATCATATATTCATAATTCCCCTTCATCACATTCTTGTACAGCTCCTTCTGCCAGTCTTCTAAGTTCTCCCACTCCTCCTGAGAGAAGACAGCGCTGTCCTCAAACATCACCGGCACCTGACATCAAACGTTCACTTAGCACTTTGCTTTAACTCACATCTCTTACACTTGTGTCACTAATATATAAAATAGATAGGGAGTGCCTAAAAAAGACAACTAGATTTAATGCAGAAATGGGCATTTTTTAAATACACTTTATGTTACAATTTAATGTTCATTATATTTGAAAGAACAATAGTAAAACGATGCAACAAATGAAAACAAAGGGGGATAGAATTCACTGATGGGGAGAAGCAGGGCCCGCTCCAGACCCCAGCCTACCAAGCATGTGCTTGGGGCGGCACCTTGGGACAGGGCGGCGCTTGGGGTTTATTTTTGGTTTTTTTGCTTTGGCCGGGCAGCGCTGGGGGGGAGGGGGCGGGACTTGGGCGGCGCGACGCGACACTCGGGGGGGCAGGGACTTGGGCAACATGGCGCTCGGGGTGGGGACTTGGGTGGCGTGGTGCAGTGCTCGGGAGGGGCGGGGGCTTAGGCGGCGTGATGCGACGCTGGGGGCGGGACTTGGGCAGCACAGTGCGGTGCTCGGGAGGGTGGGGGCTTAGGTGGCATGGCGCTTGGGGGCGGGACTTGGGCAGTGCGACGCTCGGGGAGGGGTTCGGCGGCGCTCGCGGGGGGGCGCGCTTTTTGTTTGCTTGGGGTGGCATAAATGTTAGAGCCGGCCCTGGTGAGAAGCAAAGGAATATGGTTTGTATCGCGATGCCACAGAATGAAAGCTGAGTTACAGTGAGACTAACAAAAGCCAGAAGGGTCCCATTTAATACCATCTCTCTATAAGATTCCAGCTGCACCAAACATGAAGCAATATTTCTTCCCCTTTAACAAGCATTTTTATTAGATATTTTAAAGTTTATGGTCGGAAAGATACAGGGCCAGATTCAGATCTTTTGCACTGGTGTGAATCTAGAGTAACACCATTGAGTTACTCCAAGGCAGTGGAAAAGTATGCCTTGTTTTGTGGAAAGTAACCAATTCATCTCCAATTGCACTCCAGACTGTTAAAGCTGCTTTACAGCACAATAAGGTGCTGAGTTTTGAGTTATGAAAAGCATGTTGGAAACGCTTTTTCTACGACATCTGCACACTGCACTCGGACATTACACAATGGGCGCTAATACGAGAATCTGGACACCCTGCTGTAAATCACAACAATCCAAATCGTAACACTGGGAGTGGAAGAGGGATTATTTAGCTTGGGAATGAATTATGAAAGGAGGAGAAGCCAGAGACAACATCATCAGTGTCAGGATGGTAAGGAAAAGGGACTCACTGTTAGTGTTCATTAAAAAATAATTCCCCTAGCTTTGGCTGAGGAAGGACTCCCGCAGGTCTGAGCAGCGGAACACCGGGCACCTTTTGACGTATCTTTATTTGAGAAGTTAGTCTCTGTATGTCATAGAATGAGATCATAGAGAGACACCATAGAATATCTGGGTTGGAAGGGACCTCAGGAGGTATCTAGTCCAACCCCCTGCTCAAAGCAGGACCAATCCCCAGACAGATTTTTGCCCCAGATCCCTAAATGGCCCCCTCAAGGATTGAACTCATAACCCTGGGTTTAGCAGGCTAATGCTCAAACCACTGAGCTATCCCGAAGTCTTCTAGAGACCCTTTAGGGGATCACAGTTCAGAGATAAACTACAAAAAACAAAGCATCTGCCTCTGGCTGTACAGACAGGCCTCAGTACAGGGAACGAGGGAAAATAAGTCCGGACATACCCGGTTCAACGTCTTTCAAAGCTACGAGAGCTAGACGCTCAGGCAGGGTCACTGGGGGGGACTGGATCCTAGGTTGGGGAGGGAGTGTGGGCAGAGCAGACAGTCTCCTGGAGGAACAACTATGGCCTGAGGCACTGCTACCAGCACACTACCAACAGCTGATCTTAGTAACTTACCCTTCCCTCGGAGCAGCATAGCTCCTGGCACAGGAGGGGGCGTGAGGGATTCTTTGGCTGGCCTGGAGGTTGGGGTGCTACCTGCATGCTCAAGAACAAAGGACCCTCTGCTCCCAAGAGAGGATAAACTCACCCCAACAGCCAGCACAAGAGGGCTGCAGAGGGAGTGGGGATTCTCCCGATATGAGCCCCAGATGGACAGTACAGGGACGATTTCTAGGCAACCATCCAATGAGCCCTTCAGACTAATGTGACTAGCTAACGCTAGTGGCTAATCAAGGCACTGCCTCTATTCAAACCATTTTGCAATGGGGAATTAAAGAGCCTCTGGATTAGAGATATGAAAAATCTAAGACTATCAATTAATCACAGTTAACTCAAGTGATTAACTCAAAAATTAACTTGATTAAAAAAAATTAATCTCAAGTAATCACAGTTTTAATCATACTGTTAAACAAGAATAGAACAACAATTGAAATTTATTATATATTTGTGGATGTTTTTCTACATTTTCAAATACATTGATTTGAATTACAACACAGAATACAAAGTGTAGAGTGCTCACTTTATATTTTATTACAAATATTTGCACTGTAAAAAAGAAAGAAAAGATAGTATTTTTCAATTCACCTCGTATAGGTACTGTAGTGCAATCACTTTATCGTGAAAGTGCAACTTACAGAAGTAGAATTATTTTTTTACATAACTGCACTCAAAAACAAAACAATGTAAAACTTTAGCGCCCACAAGTCCACTCGGTCCTACTTCTTGTTCAGCCAATCACTAAGACTAACAAATGTGTTTACGTTTACGGGAGATAATGCTGCTCACTTATTTACAATGTCACCTGAAAGTGAGAACAGGCATTTGCGTGGCACTTTTGTAGCCGGCATTTGCATGGAATTTACGTGCCAGATATGCTAAACATTCGTATGCCCCTTCATGCTTCAGCCACCATTCCAGAGGACATGCTTCCATACTGATGACAGGTTCTGCTCGATAATAATCCCAAGCAGTGTGGACTGATGCACGTTCATTTTCATCATCTGAGTCAGATGCCACCAGCAGAAGGTAGTTCAGGTTCTGTAGTTTCTGAATTGGAGGGTTGCTCTTTTAAGACTTCTGACAGCATGTTCCACATCTCGTCCCGCTCAGATTTTGGAAGGCACTTCAGATTTTTAAACCTCGGGCCTAGTGCTGTAGCTATCTTTAGAAATCTCACATTGGTACTTTCTTTGCATTTTGCCAAATCTGCAGTGAAAGTGTTCTTAAATCAAACAACATGTGCTGGGTCGTCATCTGAGACTGCCACAAAATATATGGTAGAATGTGGGTAAAACCACACAGCAGGAGACATACAATTCTCCCCCAAGGAGTTCAGTCACAAATTTAATTAACACATGTTCTTAACAAGCTTCATCAGCATGGAAGCATGTCCTCTGGAATGGTGGCTGAAGCACGAAGGGGCATACAAAGATTTAGCGCATCTGGCACATAAATTCCATGCAAATGCCAGCTACAAAAGTGCCATGCGAATGCCTGTTCTCACTTTCAGATGACACTGTAAATAATAAGCAGGCAGCATTATCTCCCATAAATGTAAATAAACCAGGTTAGCTACTGGTTGAACAAGAAGTAGGACTGAGTAGACTTGTAGGCTCAAAAGTTTTACATTGTTTTGTTTTTGAGGGCAGTTATGTAAAACAAAGAAATTCTACATTTGTAAGTTGCACTTTCACGATAGACTGCTCTACAGTACTTGTATGAGGTGAATTGAAATACTATTTTTCTTGATCTTTTTATAGTGCAAATATATGTAATTCAAAATATCAAGTGAGCACTGTACATTCTGTATTGTTTTGCAACTGAAATCAATATATTTGAAAATGTAGAAAACATCCAAAAATATTGAAATAAGTGGTATTCTATTATTGTTTAACAGTGCGATTAAAACTGCAATTAATCACAATTATTATTATTTTTTAAACTGTTTGACAGCCCTAGAAAAATCCCTTTGTTACCCAATACAGGCTCAGCCTTTACTTCCTGTATTAACCGCGGTACGATTACCTTGGGGACTTCTCCATTAATACCAGGAGGAAGCCTCAGGATCCAGAAGTTCCTGTTCTTCAGCATGTTCTCCATGTTCTCCAGCCTCCTCTGCAGCAGCCCGTACTCCTGGATCAGAGTTCCCAGCACAGTCCACTTACTCTCCAGCTGGTTTCCAAACTCCAACTCTGTTTTCTCACACTCGAATATTTTCTTCTCAGCCATCCCAGTTCTCCCCTCCAGACTCAGCAACCGTGTAGCAAACGAATCCACCTTCCTCTCCACAGCTTGGATGGCAGCCACTAGGGTCCACATCGAAATCTCTGCTGTTTGCACAGATGTTCGTTCAGGCTGGGAAGACATCAGGCGCTGTGACTCTGCATCCCATTCCAGAGCCTGTTTGCAAGGAGAGAGAAGGGAAATGGAGCTAGAGTCAGATACAGAGAATCAGCACAAGAGCCGTTCACATGTCGCAGACTCCTCGGCACTGTGCGACCTTTATTCCGACAGTGTCACTGTCCTGATGCGACAAATGAGCTCTTTTGACATCTTCATCAGAATTATAAACTCCTTGAAATGAGGCTCATAAAAAGTTCAGCTGCCCTGGGACATGAATATTAGCTACCCAGCTATTTTCTTCTTAAATTAGTGTTGTGACGGTCTGAAGCGGAGTTTGTCAGTCAGCAGAGCGTCAGGGCCCCTAGACAGAACTTTATACCCACACAGGGGAGGTTTAAGGGCTGCCTCCAGCTTGCAATTGAGTCAGTTTCTAAAGTGAGAGTTAAGGCTAGCGTCAGCTCTTACAACTGCCCATTAGTTAACCTGCTAGTTTCCATGATCACACACTCCTAATTTCTGTTAAATGTTTCTGTCCCTGTTGCCGTGTGAAAGACCCAGAGTGAAAACGCCTACACGAAGGGATGTCAAACGCCCAGTGTAAATAAATAAAGAAAAGATCCTATAATCTTCCTCTAATTTCCTTCTGTTGTAGTCTTTTTCACTGTTACTTGTAACAGTATTAATGATTTTAAGTTGATGTCCCCTTGAAGTTTGCAGATGCCATGTTGTGTAAGTTCATGTTGCTATAGCTGCTGCATGAGAGAGGCTACGAACAATTTTAGTGAAATACAAGCGTGTGTACGCACTGTACAAATAAAAAGTGGTTTTAAAAGCAGTTTTGGAGGTGGCCAAACTCTCTGCCTGCTGGTGGCTTGATCATTTTCCATTCAAAATGCCAAGTTTGTTTATTTGGAAGAAGCTAGTGTAATGTAGCTCTGCTACTGGGAGTCACAACCCGGTGGATTCTGGTTATATAGGAATCTACAGTGCTTTCCTGCCAACCAGCAGATCCTGATTGCTGTACTAGGAACCACAGAGCTAGCAGTTCTGCGTTTTTCATGGAATATCTTTATCCACGCTTTTCACACTTATACACTGAGGGGGTCCCTCGAATTCCCAGGAAAAGACGGTTACTCACCTGTAGTAACTGGTGTTCTTCGAGATGTGTTGCTCCTATCCATTCCATGTAGGTGTGTGCGCGCCGCGCGTGCACGGCTCTCCGGAACATTTTTACCCTAGCAACTCCGGCGGGCCGGCTGGCGCCCCCTGGAGTGGCGCCGCCATGGCGCCCCTTATATACCTCAGCCGGCCCGTCCGCTCCTCAGTTCCTTCTTGCCGGCTATTCCGACAGTGGGGAAGGAGGGCGGGTCTGGAATGGATAGGAGCAACACATCTCGAAGAACACCAGTTACTACAGGTGAGTAACCGCCTTTTCTTCTTCGAGTGATTGCTCCTATGCATTCCATGTAGGTGATTCCCAAGCCTTACCTAGGCGGTGGGGTCGGAATGAGACGTGGCGGAGTGTAGCACCGCAGAGCCGAAGGCTGCGTCGTCTCGGGACTGCTGTACCAACGCATAATGGGAAGCGAAGGTGTGGACGGAAGACCAGGTGGCCGCTCTACAGATGTCCTGGATGGGAACGTGGGCCAGGAAGGCGGCTGACGAGGCGTGCGCCCTCGTCGAGTGTGCGGTGAGTCGGCACGGGGGGACGCGAGCAAGCTCGTAGCACGCCCTTATGCAGGATGTCACCCAGGACGAAATCCGTTGAGAGGAAACAGGCTCGCCTTTCATGCGCTCCGCAATTGCGACAAAGAGCTGGGAGGAACGCCGGAAGGACTTAGTCCGGTCGATGTAAAAGGCGAGGGCCCTACGGACGTCCAGGGTGTGGAGCTGCTGTTCACGAGGTGAGGCGTGCGGCTTTGGAAAGAAGACCGGAAGATCTCCTGATTAAGGTGAAAGGCCGACACCACCTTTGGGAGGAAGGCCAGATGTGGCCGAAGCTGCACTTTGTCCCCGTGGAAGACGGTATATGGGGGACCTGCTGTCAGGGCGCGGAGTTCGGAGACTCGTCTGGCGGATGTGATTGCCACGAGGAAGGCCGTCTTCCAGGTGAGATGGAGCAGAGAGCACGTGGCCAAGGGCTCGAAGGGTGGGCGCATCAGCTGTGTGAGAACCAGGTTCAGATCCCACGTTGGAGCAGGCGGACGCACTTGAAGGTAGAGGCGGTCTAACCCCTTGAGGAAGCGGGCAACCATGGGGTTGGAAAACACGGAGCGACCATTTACAGCGGGCCGAAAGGCCGACAGTGCCGCCAGGTGTACCCTCAGGGACGAGATCGCGAGACCTTGGCCTTTCAGGTACCAGAGGTAGTCGAGGACCGTCTGGATAGGGGTCGAGAATGGGTTAAGACCTCGCTGATCGCACCAAAGGGCAAAGCGCTTCCACTTCGCGAGGTAGGTAGAGCGTGTGGAGGGTTTTCTGCTTTCAAGCAGAACTTGCCGCACCGCCGCGGAACAACTCCTCTCTGCGTCGGTCAACCACTCAGGAACCAGGCTGTAAGATGCAGCGACTGCAGGTTCGGGTGACAAAGCCTGCCGAGGTCCTGAGAGATGAGGTCCGGCCATAACGGTAGGGGAATGGGATCCCGAATCGAGAGCTCGAGGAGCAGGGTATACCAGTGCTGCCTCGGCCAGGCCGGAGCGACGAGTATGACGCGGGCCTTGTCCCTCCGCAGCTTGAGTAGTACTCGTGGACCAGCGGAACGGAGGGAACGCCAGATAGAAGGGACCCGTCCAGGGCATGAGGAACGCATCGGAGATGGAGTCCGGAGCCCGACCCTGGTACGAACAGAACCTGTGGCACTTCCTGTTGGTCCTGGAGGCAAACAGGTCTATTTGGGGAAATCCCCACCTTTGGAAGATGGTGTGAGCCACATCGGGGCGAAGGGACCACTCGTGGGAGGCGAAGGACCTGCTCAGCCGGTCTGCCAGCGTGTTCTGCACTCCTGGTAGAAAGAACGCTTCGAGGCGAATCGAGTGGGTCACGCACAGGTCCCATAGGAGCATCGCCTCCTTGCACAGCGGGGAGGATCGGGCCCCGCCCTGTTTGTTCAGATAGAACATGGCCGCCGTGTTGTCTGTGTATACCGCGACGCAGCGGTCCCGGAGGTGTGCAAGAAAGGCGAGACAAGCCAAGCGGATCGCTCTCAACTCCCGTACGTTGATGTGTAGGGAGAGCTCCTGGGCCGACCAGAGACCCTGAGTGTGCAGGTCTCCCATGTGAGCCCCCCATCCAAGCGCCGAAGCGTCTGTGGTCAGGGTGACCGACGGGCGAGGGGGGCGGAACGGAACCCCGGCGCAGACCACCTCCGGATGCAGCCACCAGGTGAGCGTCTGGAGAGTGGGGTCTGAGACCGTGACCACCATATCTATAGGGTCGCGGTGGGGGCGGTACACCGACGTCAGCCACATCTGGAACGGACGGGCCTCAGCCTCGCTCGCGTCACAAAGGTGCACGCGGCCATGTGCCCCAGCAGGCGGAGGCAGGACCGGACCGTCGTGGAAGGGAAGGCTTGTAGGGCCTGGATGAGTGAGACCATCGTCTCGTGCCGAGAACGAGGGAGGCAGGCCCTGGCGAGGTTGGAGTCGAGGACCGCTCCTATGAACTCCAAGCGCTGTGCCGGAAGTAATTGGGACTTCTCGGTGTTGACGAGGAGGCCGAGAGACCGGAACAGGTGCAGTATCTCTGACACCTGAGCTGTCACCAGCTCTTGAGAGCGTCCACGGATCAGCCAGTCGTCGAGATATGGGTATACGTGGATTCTGCGACGACGGAGAGCTGCGGCTACGACCGCCATGCACTTGGTGAACACCCTTGGGGCAGTGGAGAGGCCGAAGGGTAACACCGCAAACTGGCAGTGGGTCTCGTTGACCGTGAAGCGCAGGAAGCGTCTGTGGGGGGGGTAAATCGCCACATGAAAGTAAGCATCCTTCATGTCGAGGGCGGCAAACCAGTCTCCCGGATCCAAGGAAGGGATAATGGTCCCCAAGGTTACCATCCGAAACTTGAGCTTGCAGAGGTATCTGTTCAGCTCCCGGAGGTCTAAGATGGGACGAAGACCTCCTTTCGCCTTGGGGATGAGGAAATATCTGAGTAGAATCCCTGCCCCGCCTGCAGGGAGGCACCTCTCGATGGCACCCACGCTCAACAGAGACTGCACCTCCTGTGTGAGGACTTGCTCGTGAGAGGGGTCCCTGAAGAGGGACGGGGAAGGTGGGTGGGAGAGGGGGGGCGAAATAAACTGTAGGCGGTAGCCATGCTGGATGGTGCTGAGGACCCAGCTGTCCGATGTTATAGCAGACCACGCCGGAAGGAAGCGGGCAAGGCGACTGGAAAACAAAAGGGATGGATCCTGGGGGGGGAGTGATGGGCCGTCCTCGGGCGTCCCGTCAAAAGGCCGGCTTTTGAGCTTGCGGGGCCTTGGACGAGCTCTGCGCCTGGTTGCGCCGTCCCCCCGACGGTCTACGGCGGAAGGGGGCCGTTCGGCGATTGTTAAACGGCCGAGCCCTGGCCTGGTTGAAGGGTCGGTAGGGCTGCTGACGGAACGAACGCCTCTGCGTGGCCGGCGTGTGCATGCCCAGCGTCCGTATCGCAACCCTCCCATCCTTTAGGGACTGGATTCTGGCATCCGTTTTCTCAGAAAACAGTCCCTGCGTGTCAAACGGGAGGTCCTGGAGGGTGTACTGGACTTCAGGCGGGAGGGTGGAAGACTGTAGCCACGCAATGCGGCGCATCGTCACCCCGGATGCTACCGTTCGAGCCCCTGAGTCCGCTGCGTCCACGGCCGCTTTAATCAGGGTTCTGGAGGTCAACTTGCCCTCTTCCAGCAGCGCCGAGAATTCGGGGCGGGAGTCCTGAGGGGTCAGCTCCGTGAATTTTGCGAGGCACCCCAAGATATTAAATGCATATCTAGATAACAGGGCCATCTGGTTGGCGATGCGGAGTTGGAGGCCTCCCGCCGAATAGATTTTACGCCCTAATAAGTCCATGCGCCGGGCGTCCTTGGACTTCGGCGCAGCGGCAGGTTGTCCGTGACGCTCGCGGTCATTGACTGACTGGACCACCAGCGAGTCTGGGGTGGGGTGTACATAACGCCGCGCGCCGTGGGGGCAACGGAGGAAGGCGACTGCCAGATAGTGGCATTGTTCTTTTGGATGGTGCGGATAAACGGGAGCGCCACTCTGACGGGGGCCTCATCTCCCACAACATCCGTAATAGGGTCCTCGACCTCTTGGACCTCCTCGATGGGCAAATTAATGGCTTTTGCCACCCTTCTGAGAAGGTCCTGGTGTGCCCTGAGGTCAATAGGCGGGGGCCCTGATGGCGAGGCCCCTGCTACCGCCTCATCGGGAGAGGACGACGAGGAGTGGCCCGGCAGCACCTCCTCCTGTTGGTGCTCCACCGCCTGGCGATCTGGTGGCAGTGAGTCCTGCCCTAAAGATGGGCCGTGGGCGGCGGCTTGCGTCGGTGGAGACGGGGGGGCTCTACTGACGGTGGCCACCGGTACCGACGGTGCCGAGCCCGGCTGCCTGGGTGGCAGGGGAGGCCCCTGCTCATATTGCGCCCAGGGTACCCAATGTCCCCAATACTGGGGTCCATGATCCGGCGGAATGGAACCGGCTCTGAAGTCCACCGCACTGCCCTGAGGTGAGGCCACGGAGGGTTCCCTTGAAGGCCAGGGTGGAGCCGTGGCGGTGCCTGGGCGGGCGTCCAGCGCCGGCGTGAGACGAGCCTCCGGTGCCGGAGGTCGGTGCCGGGCGTCTCGGGGGCCCAGTGGCGAGCGGGACCTTCGCTGCGCATGGTGCCGGGAGCCAGATCTCCGTGCCGGAGCTGGATCTCCGTGCCGGGAAGGGGAGCGACGGCGCTGAGCTCGACCTGCGGCGCGGCGCGCGGAGCTCGACCGCGACGCTGAGCTCGACCGGGCGGTGCCGGAACCGACCTTGATCAAGATCTGCGGCGCTTGAACGGCTGCGCGAGTCCCGGCGTCCGCAGTGCCTGGACGCGACCTGCTGCGGTGCCGTGACTTCGCGACCGGGACCTGGAGCGCCGCTGGAGTACGACCGCCCCACGATGGAGAGCGGTGCCGGACTGCGATCGTGCCGACGCTGAGTGGCGTCGCGATGTTGATCTCCGGCGAGATGGGGAGCGGTGCGGCGGTGACCGTCTCTGCGAGAGGGACCGGGATCGAGTCCGGATTCTGGAGCAGCGGTCGCCTCGGTCGCCCGGGGATGAAGGGCGCATCATCGCTGGCTTGCCGAGGGACTTAAATGTCCGCACCGGTGGTGCCGGCGGCTGATATGACGGGGCCGTCGCCTCGATTAGTTCTCTCGCCGTCGCGAACGCCTCCGGCGTCGACGGGATCCTCAGCTCCTCCTCGGTGGGCACCGGGGAGCTGGGCGGAGCCGGACTCGACGGGCCTTGCGGCGCCGGAGTCAACGGCCCGGTGCACTTTGCGTGCACTGCCTCAGCCTGCACCGTTTTCGTCGGAGGCGGCTGGGCTAACGGCTTCCGCTGCTGTTTCGCGGTGGCCGTCTTCGGCGCCTTGTGCTTCCTCCCCGGGGAGAGGGAGCGGTGCCGGGTCTTTGGTGCCGGCTCGGTGCCGGAGCGGCTCGGTGCTGCCGGAGCGCTGCTCGTCGAGGTAGTTTTCGGTGCCGCTGGAGCTGGCGCCGGGGGTTGGAGCGCCGACTCCATCAGCAAGTGCTTCAGCCGAGAGTCCCGCTCTTTCCTCGTACGAGGCTTAAAGGCTATGCAAATAGGGCACTTATCTGGCCGATGCGACTCCCCGAGGCAGCGGAGACAAGAGTCGTGCGGGTCGCTAACCGGCATGGGCCGCTGGCAAGCCGCGCAGGGCTTGAAACCCGGTGCTCCGGGCATAAGCCCGCACCGGGGCGGAAGAAGAGGGGTAAACCCTCTAATTCCTTAACTACTAACTCTATACTATATATATTACAACTATAACAAGAACTCAACTAACTACTAACACTATCTACACTAGAACTATGGAGAAACACTAGGGTTGTGGAGGTAAGGGAGCACTCCACTGTTCCAACTGGCCGTCACGGGCGGGAAGAAGGAACTGAGGAGCGGACGGGCCGGCTGAGGTATATAAGGGGCGCCATGGTGGCGCCACTCCAGGGGGCGCCAGCCGGCCCGCCGGAGTTGCTAGGGTAAAAATGTTCCGGAGAGCCGTGCACGCACGGCGCGCACACCTACATGGAATGGATAGGAGCAATCACTCGAAGAAGAACTATTCAGACATGTAAAGTTACTCTTTAAGTGCCACTTTCATTCCTGCAGACTATTATCCTTTGCTGCAAGTAAGGCATGCAATTCTAGTTCATTTCATTCACAGCCTAAGCCACTGAATGGCAATGATGCCTGACAAAGTTTTGTCACTGACATGACCTCTCATGAGAGCGCCACCGGAACAACGTACAAGCAACGGAGGTGGTCTCATCTTTAAAACAGTGTCAGACACTAGAAGAATGATACAAAACTGTACAGCAGAAAGGATCTATTTTAAAATGAAGAATCACAGTGACAGTCAGAATCTAGGCTGTCTTTTCAAAACTGATAACCTTTACACACAACACTCAAATGCGAGACAAAGATTATCTTTGCACGCAGCTCAGAGGTCAGTAGCAAAAAAAGGCATGAGTCCTTGTCCACACGGGAAAGTTTGACCAGTTATACTGGTATAGGCGCACCAGTATAACACCCCACCCCACATGGACACACTCATTTGGGTATAACAGCACCTTTTCCCAGTTTAGAGTCAGAGCATTTAAGGCCAGAAGCGCCCACAAAACCATTTAGCCTGTCACAGCCCACCAACCCCAGTCAGCTCCCTCACACTGAACCTAACATGTGAAATTTGCCCAGAGTAATACAGCCCACAAGAAGCTAGTAACTCCTTCCCAAGCAACATAACTAGGCTGGTGTAAATTCCTACCTTAGCTTATACAAAAAAACCAAAACAAAACCCAAAATCTCTCCCGTGTAGACCAGACCCGAGTCCTTAACACCCAAATCCTACACAGTGAAGGAGAATTTAGCTCATCAGAAGCTTGATGCTTGTTTTCTACCGGCCCAACCCAATGCATCATCCCCCACATATTTTTTACTCAGGATATTCCACACACTGCTGGGATCAGTGTTCCAAGAATGCCTAGAGGTCCCAACCACAATCAAGGCCCCATTGTTAGTGATATTCCTGTAGCGTCAGAGAGCCCCAGTTACAGACCAGGATCCCGTTGTGCTATGCCCCAAAGAGTTCACAGTCTGAAGTGCAAGACAAGAGACAACAGATGGAGACAGAGACATGGGGGAGTTTAAGGAGACAATGAGACAGTACTGGTCAGCACGGTAGGCAGTGGGCTCTACACACCAGCCGCCTAACCGTGGTGAAGTTTTTTGCAGGCCTGGTAGCTTAGTGGCTGTTTTGGGTGGGGGGATCTCCCAAGCATGAGGGGCAGCAAGGGAGAAAGCACATAGGTGACACGTTTGAAAATCTAACCAGTGGGTGACAGTGGTTGGCACTGACCTTGAAGGTGGATGGGGAGGGTGGGGCTAGGCTGTCAAAACCCTTGAAAGTGAAGGTAAGTAGCTTTTGTTTGTTGAACTGGAGAACAGGGAATGAACAGGCAGCAGGTTTAAAACAAACAAAAAGAAGTATTTCTTCACACAATGCACAGCCAACCTGTGGAACTCCTTGCCAGAGGATGTTGTGAAGGCCAAGATTATAACAGGGTTCCAAAATGGAACTAGACAAGTTAATGGAGAACAGGATCATCAATGGCTATTAGCCAGGCTGGGCAGGGATGCTGTCCCTGGCCTCTGTTTGCCAGAAGCTGGGAATGGGTGACAGGGGATGGGTCACTTGAGGATTCCCTGTTCTGTTCATTCCCTCTGGGGCACTTAGTTTTGGCCACTGTTGGAAGACAGGATACTGGGCTAGATGGACCTCTGGCCTGACCCAGTGTGGCTGTTCTTATGAGCCTGTGGAAGGATTCAAAGCAGGGAATGACATGTTCTGAGCAACAAGCTATGAAAGTGACCTTGGCAGCAGCACGCTGAATGGACACAAGCTGGGCAAGGCTGCATTTGCCAAGGCTGGGGGAAGAAGGAGGCAGAACTGAGAGGTGAGCAGATGAGAACCTGGGGGTGAGCGTTTCAGCTGTGTGGCTGGACAGGAAAGGCTGTCTCTTAAAGATGTCGTGCAAAAAGAATCAGCAAGATTTAGACATAGCCTGAATGAGAGGACCTAGAAATTGATCTGAGTCAAAGAGGAGGCCCAGGTTACAGGCCTGAGTGACAGGCAGAATGGTGGTGCTGTCCACAATGATCAAGGAAAGAGGTAGCAGGTAAGACTAAGTAAGGCAAAGGAAGAAAGGATAAGAGCTCTGATTTAGCCACGCTGAGCTTAAGCTGACAGCTAGAAACCCACAAGGAGAAGTCAGAGAGGCAGGCTGAGAGTTCAGCTTGGCCAGGAGGAGACAGGTCTGAAGCAGAGCGACAGGTCTGTGCGCCGTCAGCACAGAGAGGAGAGCTGGATTTGTGTCTGCAGAGGAGGCTACCCACAGATAAGGTGGGGAGGGAGAAGAGAAGGGCATTGTGCTGCGCCCTGCACTAATCCGGAGTGAGAGCGGGTCGGTGCGGTGAGGAGCTTACGTGGTAGGGAATCAATGCGGCAGACACCTGCCCAAGCAGTGCCCCAGGTGGGAGCAGGCTGCCCGAAGCCAGGGGGACTCCTCCCAGGGCAGAAGTGGTGCAAGTCTGGAAGCGTTTCCAGGAGCCGGACCTAGACAGACCAGACGGGCAAAGGGTGAGAGGAGAGCGAGCGGCTCAGGCCAGGACAGCGAACAAGGGGACCCCGGGCGAGCCGGACCCCGCGCTCGCAACCCCCAAGTGCCTCTGGGCGGGGAGGCTGCGCGCTCCGCTACGGCAGGGGCAGGGGCAGGAGCGGGGGGCGAGGAGCGAGGCCGGGCTGGAGCTGGCGCAGGGGCAGCCCCGTTCACCCCGCCCCCGGCCCCCGACACAAACACAGCCCCGGCCGAGACCGAGCAGCGCCCAGGCCCAGGCCCAGGCCCGGTCCCGCCGCACAGGCTGCGGGGCGGGGCGAGTCAGAGCCTGGGGCCGGGCCGGGGAACTCCCGCAGCTCCCGCCCCGAGGGAAACGCGCCGCGACCCGGGGCCGGTCGGTGCCGAACGGAAACACCGGCCCGGGCCCGGCAGCGCGTCCCCGGCAACCGGAGCCCGCCGGGCCCTCACCTGGGCAGCGGCCCGCTCGGCCATGGCCCCGGGAGGCGGGCGGGGCTTCTCCAGCGGGCCCGGCCCGGCCGAGCTCCGCTCCCGCTCCGGGCTGGGCAGGGTCCCGGCGCCGCCTCGCCACGGGCCGGCCCCGCTGCCGGGCGGAGCGCAGTGCATGCCGGGAGCGGGGGGGGCGGGCCCCGGGCTTCAAGCGCCCCCTGGCGGCCGTGGGGGGAGCCGCCCCGTTCGCTCGGCAATGCCGGGGCCAGGGGGCGGGTTTCCCCCCCCCGGGACCCGCTCCCACATACCCCACTCCTATCTCCTCCCCTTCCTACTCCCCACCCCACCTCTACCCCCATTCCCCCACCTCCTCCTGCCCAGCCCCTCCCCACATTCCCATCCTACTCCCCACCCCACCTCTATCCCCATTCCACCCCACCCCACATTCCCCACCCCAACTTCTATCCCCTCCTTCCCTGCCCCATTCCACCCCACCCCGCCTTCCCAGCCCCTCCCCACATTCCCCATCCTACTCCCCACCCCACCTCTATCCCCACCCCCATTCCCTGCCCCCACCCCTCCCCTGCCCACATTCCCTGACCCATTCCACCCCCACCCCACATTCCCTGCCCCCACCCCTCCTCCTGCCCAGCCCTCCCCACATTCCCCTGCCCCCGGGAGATGCTCCTTCAGCAGGGCCTGGGCACATTAGATCAGTGTGTGTGTATTGGGGGGGGGGGAGAAACACCTGCGCCCACCTGACTCAACTGCTGCGGGTAGGAACCCGCCCGGGATCACCCATTTTCACCCTCTCCTCCCCACTTTTCAATCAGTAGTTGTTCCTCCTGCCCCATTGTCCTCTGTGGATGTTTGGCGGAGGGGCCAGGGCGGGAGCTGGGTTGAGGCCACATGCAGCCTGTCTGAATTTAGGAGAGGGGGCAGTGAGCACGCCTGGCTCAGAGGCTCTTTGGTGCACGTGCAGAGTTCCCCAATGATTTCACCAGACCTCCAAGAGCAATCAAGCTGTGCCCCTGGGCAGCCCTTGGGAACACCGGCCCCCAGGGTCCATGGCAGTATTGAGTGAGATTAACACACTGTTGAAATCCCACGGAGGCTCTGAGTTGCCCAATTTCATGGGCCCAGGTTTGGAAAATTCTGGCCTTCGTGCACCGTAGAATGAGACACCAGCTCTATGGGACTGCGCCTGTGAGCCCCACAGGCGGGCCCAGGCCTGGACTTATCCTGAGTCTCCTTTCCATAAACATGTGCACATGCCCGAGCTAACCCAGCTCTTGGGTTTCAATAAGAAATTCCAGGTGGTCTCCAGATACGAGATAAGATTCCCAAGCCCGCTGCCCTTACCCTGGGGAGCCCTCCCAATGAGAAGGAGGCAGCTAATCAGGATTACACTGAATAGGCTTTGGCCCAAGAATGATTAGGAGGCAGACGGGTGTCAGAGCAGGTTTAATGAAGTGGGATTGGAGTAAGGTTGGTAATCAGAGAGAGCTCCACTCACACTGCTGTATTCTGATTAATTATCTTGAATGCACCTATGTTGTCGATAGCTTAAAGGACAATTTCTGCCCTCAATTGCAGCAGCATATCAGGACCGAGTTCACTGAAATCAGTGGGGTTTCTCTGGATTTACCCTGGCGTAACGGCAGAACTTGGTCTCCAGTTAGAACGTATTAGAACACACAGCTCCATTTCCCACAGTGTGTGCTTCCGTGGCGAGATGGTGGCTTGGCATGGGAGCGTCTGGGACCCAGCATTCTGCCCCGGCTGCTCCTTGTGGTCTCAGCGTCCGTCAGTACTGGAGGGCCACATGTGTCAGAGTCGAGAAGTATTTACATCAACGCTCACGTTGTAGAACAACTCCTAAGGGGCATCTCAGTGCCAACACTTAGTCTTAGGTGGTCTATGAGAAGCTGTTCACAAGGAGTAACTGCACCTCTGGTACTTGGATGCACTATACAAAGTAGGTTAGATTTAAACCCAGCGAGCGCTGTTTCTTGTATATTTCACACATTTCCTACATCTTACAATGACCCAGCACAAGGGGCCAACTTGCAACCCTGTAACTGAAATAACTGCCTTGCCTCCCCCCCCCCCCCCAAATGTTGCCAACTGCCCCCTGCCCCTCTTAGGTCCTGCATGGAAGGAACCCGCGCAGGTCTGCAATCATAGAATATCAGGGTTGGAAGGGACCTCAGGGGGTATCTAGTCCAACCTCCTGCTCAAAGCAGGACCAATCCCCAACTAAATCATCCCAGCCAGGGCTTTGTCAAGCCTGACCTTAAAAACCTCTAAGGAAGGCGATTCCACCCCCTCCCTAGGGAACCCATTCCAGTGCTTCACCACCCTCCTGGTGAAATAGTGTGTCCTAATATCCAACCTAAACCTCCCCCACTGCAACTTGAGACCATTACTCCTTGTTCTGTCATCTGCAACTACTGAGAACAGCTGAGCTCCATCCTCACTGGAACCCCCCTTCAGGTAGTTGAAGGCTGCTATCAAATCCCCCCTCATTCTTCTCTTCTGCAGACTAAACAATCCCAGTTCCCTCAGCCTCTCCTCATAGGTCATAAGCAATTCCTTGCTGAGCCATGACGGCAGCTGCTGTGGAGCTTTACAGGAATCCCTGGGAAGGATTCCAGGGCACACCTGAGCGCTGGAGATAGACACCTTTGTTTGTTTGTTTGTTTGTTTAAAAGGAAGACAGTGATATTGCATTGGCAAATTCCCCATAGAAAGAAAGAGTGGAACAAAAGAATAATAAAGGCACCTCAACTTTTCCTCATTTATGGAGGACAGTCTTATAATATGCATCCAGATATCCTCCAGTCACACAAGCTGAAAATTGTTCCACTTTACTGCAGCTCTGTAACCATATGGGAACCAATCCTGTCTGTGCTCTGTGCACATCTAAAATCCCTGCTGAATGACCCGCTCTGGGAGCAAGTCACCAGTGACCCAGGGCTGCAGTGGAAGGAGGGTGCAGGTGGGGGTGGAGGGGGAGAGAGCCCAGGGCTCGGGCGGCAGGAGGTGTGTGTGGGGGGCAATGGTGGAGGGAAGACGGGAGCCCAGGGCTGGGACAGCAGAGGGGTGCGGCGAGGAGCCCAGGGCAGGGACAGGGGCAGCCAAAAAATTTTTGGCTTGGGGCGGCAAAAAACCTAGAGCCGGCCCTGGTATTGATTCATCTCTTAGATCGCTGTGGTCAACAAAGGTTTGGTCGCCTGAGGACTACAGCATCAGGAATATCATCATCAATATCACTGGAATAAGAGACTCTAGGAGCACATGAGAAACAACTGCAATTCATCACGAGTCCCTTTATTAACAAATCCACCCAGCAGATAAACAATCTCCCAGATACTGAAACACAACAGCAGACAGGGCAAGAGTGCAAAGAGTTTGGCCCTATGACCAGCCTCACTCATGTGTCACATCTGCTACTGGGGGATCCCAGAATGTAAGTCATTCCCCTTCATCATCAGCAGGTGTCATCCTAGCATCACCTGGTGCATTCCCCCCAGCACACAGACTGGGCAACACCTCTTACCCTGAAGGCTCAGATATACACCGACAGGTTGCAACCCCTTCTTCCTTATCCACACTTCCACCCCCCACATTCCTCACTGGCTGTCCCCTCAATCTCACTAACATCAGTGTCAATGAGTTACCATAGCAACGTGAGGTTATTACAGAACCCCCCAAAATGTCACTGTCGGGCACCTTGCGGTATTAACTGGTGCATTATGCAAGGAACAGACTGGAACCTAGGCTGCAGTTTCCTGAACATCAGCACTTAACACACCTTTTACAGTAATCTTACACGTTACGGGGACAGGGTTCTCTTACAGCCAACTAGTCACACCCACCTGTTCCAGCTCGGAGACCTTCGCTGGCCATGCTGTGCATCTTACAGCCCTAACGCCCGCAGGCCTAGTGCTACAGCCTTACGTACTCAGCAGAGAGCCACACTCATTAGTCCCATACCCCTGTGCTGGGAGCGTACTCATATTCTCCCACAGGGACAGCTCAGCTCTAATCTATTACCCACACACTGATTACACACTTACATGACTATTTATATGTTAAAAAATTCAGCTCCAAGGTCCGGAGATTGAATCAGGCAGAGTCAAGCCTTGAACCTGGTTCTCCCAACCTCTGGGCTATTGGCTATTCTGCTAGCAGGGCAGGAGATATCTCAGGAGATTTTTGAAAGGTCTAAGTTTTGGCCCGATGAAGAACAGGAAAAATCTTTGCAGTGCCGGCAGTTTCTGCGGCTGGGAAAACTTTCCTTGCCCAGCTCTCCTCGCTACAACTACGGGATTGTCTGGGGCAGTGGAAAGGGAGCCAGGCCTGACTGGCTTTTCATCTGGTCAGCCCCGTGTGTCTGTCCCATCGTTTGTTAGTATTTCCCAAAGCCAGTGATGGGCTTCAGCGCCACATGACGGGTCAGAGCAGTCATGATTTCCACCCGTGGAGTGCTGGAGAGAGAGCTCCTCTGCTGGAATTGTTACTGAGGCAGGGCATCACCATGACACTCAAATTGTCAAATCCAAAGGCCAAATGGTATTTATACAATTGCTCTAAATGTGCCTAAAAAGCCTAAGTAATAAGCAAGTTACTAACCCGAATTCTTTAATTTCATATGTATCCTAAACCCACTCCCCCAAGTAGCTTCTATGGATGCCCCCACTCTGTGCTGCTGAGGGGCTCTGTCACTCAGGCACAAAAGGACACGCTTGGGGGACACTGCCTGTCTCCACATCAGTTTGCATAATGTGATGACGGTGGAGCTGGGAGGGATCCAAACCCCCACCAAGTTACTCCCCACTCCTACCCTTCCCCCGCAGCATGTGCTTGGGGCTCCCAACAACCTGCACATGACCGGTGCTGAATGAAACAAAAGTCTAACTGACAAGCAGAGTCTCCAATGCCCGGGAAAGCGACGTGGGAATCAGTTACTGCCTTAGCGAGCAGGGCAGAAGCAGAGAACTAGAAAGCCCTGCTGAGAACATAAGGAACTGCAAAGTATATTGATCTGCGTGGGCCTCCACAGGACCCCCTGCCCCCACGGCATCCAAGCACTCCCTCCTGCTCCGTTCCCCAGCAGGGGAAAGCCCCAGTTATCTGACCTGCGGACTCTCTACAGTTCAGACGGGCCCCCTCAGCTCCAAGCTCCGCCTAGACACTAACATGGTTTCTCTGAGACTCCAGCCACCCTAACATTTCAGAGGCAGCTGGACAATGCTCAGCTGGGCATCACTCCCTAGATAAGGCCAGAAGGGACCATTATGATAATCTGCTTTGATCTCCTGCACGACCCAGGCCAAAGAACATCACCCAGCACTTCCTGCATCCTTTCCCAGGTGGTAATTTATCAGTCTCCGCCGGCCACTGCCTTATTTCCAGTTCTTACACCCAGTTGGGCTGGGCTGTCCCTGGTGCGCTGGGAGCTGGGAATCCCCTGCCTTCGCCAGTGTGAAATCTGTACTGGTAATTGAGAGACTGGTCACAGTGGAAGCTTTTGTTGCAGTGGGTGCAGCGATCACGTCTCTCCTGGGTGTGTTGTCTGGTGAGTAGTGAAGGCTTCTGTGGACTGGCAGCTGGCAGCTTCTCCCTGCAGGAGCTGCCCCGGTGCTTCAGAGGGCGGCGGATGCTGGGCGATCTGTTGGTGCATTCGCCGCATCCTCAGGATCATTTCCCTGGCATGGACCCTCTGGTGCCGCAAGAGGTTCATTTTGCGGGCGAAGCGTCTCTCGCAGTCAGGGCAGTGATACGGCCTCTCTCCAGAATGGACCATCTGGTGCCTGCGGAGGCTGTAGGAGCAGGTGAACGTCTTCCAGCACACGGTGCACGTTGGGAAGATCTTGCTGTGAGTCTTCTGGTGCCTCATTAGATCTATCTCCTGAGAGAAGTGTTTCTTACACTGGCGGCACGTGTACAGCCTCTCATCGGTGTGGCTCGGCTGGTGCTCCCCGGTGCTGGATTTGCTTCTTGTGCTTCTGCGGGCGGTTCCCTTGGCCTCCATTCCTGGGCAGAGTCTCGGCACCAGATCGCTGCTTTCCCCAAGTCCAGGTGCCGGGGCTCTCTCTCCTGTGTGGATCCTCTGGTGCAGAGCAAGATGCTGCTTGGAAGCGAAGCTGATGTCACACTCAGGACACTCGTACGGCCCCTCGTTTGCATGGCTCCTCTGGTGAATGATAAGGTTTATCTTCAGCCGAAAGCTCTTCCCACACTCTGTACAAGGGTGCAGTCTGTCCCTCGGGCGGTTCCGCGGGCAGACACTCAGCGTCTTTAAGCCACTCTCATCTTCAGTGGAGTCACACAACCTTTTCTTCTCAGGGTTTGTCTGCTGCACCTTAGAGCACAGCTGGCTCTCAGCCTCAGCCAAGGTCTGGAGGGCCTTCTCTCTGGGTCTTCCTGGTAATTCCCCCTCTGCCTCCAGATTTTCAGGTTCACAATCTCCATCAAACCTGGTTTCTTTTGTCATTAACTGGCCATCTCCTGTAATGAACCAGCAACACAAAGGTTATTCGTTTCATTCTCCTGGGACACAAGAGTCCTTTGAAGACTCATGACAATCCCGAGACACACTCGGGTCCCAACAGGGCGCGTTTCTTTGCAGAAAGGGAGTGTCAAGGAGTCTGGGAACGTGCACTTCAGAGAAGGGGAGGGGCAGCATATTTTAGCCTATTTCAGCATGTAGAAAAGGAAAGACTTTAGCAGACACACTGAAAAAACTTGCAGGAGCAAGGTAAACGCAGGGCTTGCAAACTACACTCTCTTCCGCAGCCTCTTATTTTGTTTTCTGATTCTACAGAAAGTATATGTATTGAGATATAAAATACACATGCACACAGAGTACGTACATCTTATGTTTTCAGCTCCTACTGAAAGTAGAGAGAGTAAGAAAGTGGAGTTTGCAGATTCTGCAATTACCTTGCACCTGCCATTCTGACACCAACATGAGCATTAAGTGCTGAATATTGCAGGCAAACCAGTTTCCCATTAAAAATGTGTAACTCTAGCAAACCCAGCAAGCGCCATACAAACCCTTTGAGAGCAGCCATGTGATCTCACCCAGGTAACCCTCGTCCTCCCTCCCTCCCACCCCAGTGTTTTCTTTTCTATGCAACACCTGCAAGGAGATTGTAAAGTGCTCTCTGGAGCAGGGACTGTGTCTTTGTATCAGCTGTGCAAAACAGAGGGTGACAGTCCCAGAGGATGTGCACACGGGCAGCGCAGGTTAAGCTGTGCACAGGTCTTGTGCTGGTCCTCTGCACAGGGGATGAATTTCGCCCTGTAGAAATGAAGTTCCATACAAAAAAACCCAATGTGAAGGCTGCAAAGTCAACCACTTGTAAGTTAGAAATGCCAGAAGTAACGTTGCCCGTGCAATCTTTCATTCAGCCTTCTTGTGCACACGCATTATGCCCCCCTGCCTGGCTCCTCCGCCTGCCCCCTCTGCTCCAGCAACTGAAAACAGCATCTTCTAACAGAAAGTATTAGTCAACCTTCCTGAACCATAACAGCACTGCCAGCTCCACCTGCACCACGACAGGGTTGGGAGGGAACCCAGCACACTTGCCAACTAACTTCCTTTGCCCTCTATCTTTACTCCAGAGTTCTCACTGCACATTGAGGGGATGTTTTCAGAGAACTCTCCAGAATGACTCCCAGGTCTTTCCTGAGTGGTAACAGCTAATTTAGACCCATCATTTTGTATGCATAGTTTAGATTATTTTTTCTGAAGGAACTCAAACATGAAATTGCAGAACTACTAACTGGGGTAGTTAATGTATCGCTTAAATCAGCCTCTATATACCAGACAACTAGAGGGTAGCTAATATACTGTTAATTTTTTTTAAAGGCTCCAGAGGTGATCCTGGCAATTACAGAATTATGATTCTCTCTCTCAGTTAGCACAGGAGGAAAGGTGGCACATCACGAGCTGGTGACACCAAACATTTACACAGTGCTTTTCAGTGGTGGGTCTCAAAGCGCTTTACAAGGGAAGGAATACATCATTCTCCCCATTTTACAGAACAGAAAGGTACAGAAGCTGCCCAAGGCCCCAGAAAAGCCAGTAGAAGAGCGAAGAATAGAATGCACGGGACCATGTGACATCCCATATGCAGAAAAGAGGTAGAACCATAGAAATCATAGGGTTCTGTTGGGTTAATCTGTTTCTCACCAGTGCTGCGATCTGTAGGGCTCGGTCTCCCCTCCAGACCCGGCTGATTGTTCTCACAGGGCTCCTCCTCTTGTATAACCCACGATAAAATATCCATGATAGAAACAGGAGATTCTGTCCACAGGAAAAAGAGCAACTTTCGTTACACGCTGGACACACACACGGCTGGACACACACACGGCTTCTGGCCCCCTTTCTCTGCCCTCTGCTGCTTCTCGGATGGATGAGACTCGCTCTGAATGGATTCAAACATGTTCCTGAAGCTCCAGGGGAAGCTGAAAGTTAAGCAGCCATGAAATGCTCTGAAAGGGAACGGGTCAGAGTAAGAACTAGCTGGGACTGGAGCAAAGACGTGGAGGAAAACGACCAGCAAACACCCCGATGTCCGTAAGGGAGGGCCACCAAAGTCCCTCTGGATTCTGGAACTCCAAATTCCACCTTCTCAGTTTCAGTTGCTGCCCTTTCCTGCATCCTCAGCTCTTACTGACCTTCTTCACCACGCTACTGTCAGCCCCCACCACGCCCCACCCACCACGCCCCTCACCTTCCTGCATTTGAAATCCCTCCACTTCCTCCATGCAAAAAACCCAACCTTCACATCATCAAGACTTGGTACTTGAGCCCCATCCTCCTTCCTCAGGGACGCACCCCAGCTAACAACGTTCTGAAATACCCTCTGCCTGCAAAGCTCCGGCTGGTACTGCCCAGCAAGTTCCTTGGGACTCTCCTTTCCCCTCTTCCACCACTTGCCGGCATGAAACGGGGGCATCTCACCCCATCAGCGTCTTCTCCTCTTGCCATGGGATCAGCATCCAAGTTCATGACCCTTCAGACCATCTTCCATCTCCTTCCCAGTCGTCCCTCTCTAGCAATCCTATCTACTCTGCCACCTTCTTAGGGTCACACCTTTGGCCTATTCACACTGCTCTCTCCAACCCTGAAGCCACCCCAGTCTCATGTTCCCATTACCCCTGTAACTGCTAAGGTCCTCATTTCCCCGTTCTCTCCGCCCATCTCCCCACAACAACCTCCTTTCCTCATCTTTTAATCAAACTCCAGTTGAGTCCTTGTGCTCCCATAGGCATCACCTGCTCGCCTCAGTGCTTCCCATCTGCAGGAACTCACCCACCCCTACTGGAGCAAACGAACAACTTGGACACAGACAAGCAGCTCCGCTTATTCTCTGCCAAGCCTCTTGTTGGAGGAGGGGACCTCACTTGTGTTGTCAGTCAACAAGGTGAGTGAGTCCTGGACTATTGTGTCCTTATTCCATTCTACGCCCCACTTCTCTCTCCATCCCTTTTCCAGGAGGAGTTTTCTGCATTCTTCCTTGTAACAATCACACATAACCCCATTGTATTCCAATCACCAGATCTACCCCATAGACCAGGGGTAGGCAACCTATGGCACATGTGCCAAAGGCGGCATGCAAGCTAATTTTCAGTGGCACTCACACTGCCCAGGTCCTGGTCAGTGGTCTGGGGGGCTCTGCATTTTAATTTAATTTTAAATGAAGCTTCTTAAACATTTTAAAAACCTTATTTATTTTACATACAACAATAGTTTAGTTATATATTATCGACTTAGAGAAAGAAACCTTCTAAAAACGTTAAAATGTATTACTGGCACGCGAAACCTTAAATCACAGTGAATAAATAAAGACTCGGCACAGCACTTCTGAAAGGTTGCCAACCTGTCATAGACTCTAAGACCAGAAAGGACCAGCGTGATCACATCATCATCACAGGCCACAGAACCTCGCCCACCCACTCCTGCAATAGACCCGTAACCTCTTAACCCTTAAACTCCTGAAGTCCTCAAATCACAGTTTAAAGATTTCAAGTTACAGAGAATCCACCATTTACTCTAGTTCAAACCTGCAAGTGACCCGTGTCCCAAGCTGCGGAGGAAGGTTGAAACCCCATCAGGGTCTCTGCCAATATGACCCGAGGGGAAATTCCTTCCTGCCCCCAAATATGGCAATCAGTTAGACCCTGAGCATGTGGGCAAGACCCACCGGCCAGACACCTGGGAAAGAATTCTCTGTAATAACTCAGAGCTCTCCCCATCTAGTGTCCCATCTCCGGCTGCTGGGGATTTTTGCAACTAGCAGTCACAGATTGGCTATACGTCATTCTAGGCAGTCCTATCATACCATCCCCTCCATAAACTTATCAAGCTCAGTCTTGATACAACTTAGGTTTTTTGCCCCAGTGCTCCCCTTGGGAGGCCATTCCAGAACTTCGCTCCTCTGATGGTTAGAAACCTTCATCTAATTTCAAGCCTAAACTTGTTGATGGCCAGTTTGTATCCATTTATTCTTGTGCCAACATTGGCATTTAAGCTAAATAACTCCTCTCTCTCCCTGGTATTTATCCCTCTTGTTGTATTTATAGAGAGCAATCATATCTCCCCTCAGCCTTCGTTTGGTTAGGCTAAACAAGCCAAGCTCCTTGAGTCTCCTCCCGTAAAGTAGATTTTCCATTCCTTGGATCATCCTAGTAGCCCTTCTCTGCACCTGTTCCAGTTTGAATTCATCTCTCAAACATGGGAGACCAGAACTGCACACAGTAATCCAGATGAGGTCTCACTAGTGCCTTGTATAATGGCAATAACACTTCCCTATCTCTACTGGAAATACCTCGCCTGATGCATCCTAGGACCGCATTAGCTTTTTTCACGGCTGCATCATATTGCCGGCTAATAGTCATCTGTGATCAACCAATACATCCAGGTCTTTCTCCTCTGTTACTTCCAACTGATACATCCCCAGATTATAGCAAAAATTGTTGTTAATCCGTAAGTGTATGAGCTTGCACTTGGCACTACTAAATTTCATCCTGTTTCTATTAGCCCAGTTTTCAAGGTCCTCCAGATCTTCTTGTATGATATTCCGGTCCTCCTCTGTGCTGGCAATAACCCCCAACTTTGTGTCATCCGCAAATTTTATTAGCACACTCCCATTTATTGTGCCAGGGACATGAATGAAAATGTTAAATAGGATTGGTGCCAAGACCAATACCTGAGGAAGTCCACTAGTAACCTCTCTCCAGCCTGACAGTTCATCTTTCAGTACGACCCGTTGTAGTCTCCCCTTTAACCAGTTCCTTATCCACCTTTCAATTCTCATATTAATCCCCATCTTCTCCAATTTAACTAGTAATCTCCCATGTGAACTATATCAAATGCCTTCCTGAAACCCAGGTTGATTAGATCTACTGCATTTCCTTTATCTAAAAAACAAATCAGAGCAGGCCTAAATGACACAGTGGTCTAAACACCCAAGCCTTGTCCACCATAGTGCTCCCAGCATTGCTACCAGCGGTGGCACTGCACAGCTAGATTTCCTGCAAAAGGATGGGGTAAGGACAGCCATAGTGAAGCATGCTGTGACGCTCTGTATAACTCACCTGGGCAGCTGTCTATAGGGGCTTCATTGTCCTCTGATCCCTCTTCACTCTGATCTTTTTCTCCCGATCTATCCTGAGATCCTGGCTGATCCCTTAGGTAGGGCTCTTCCCCTCGCTCAATCTGAGACAGGATGTCAGGTTTGGAAACAGCATAATCTGTTCACGGGAGAGGACATTAAGAGACCACATGTTTCATTCATAACTGGTTGACCTCTTTTTACACAGACCTGTAAATGATTTTAAGGCAGCTCCTGAAATCACTGGACGTGGTGGGCGAACTGGACAGAGGTAAACATTTTATTAGGATTCCTACACAAAAGCGACACAGGTGAGATGGATTCTGTTCCTCGAAGAGGGGAATTCAATTGTTCACATATGCAAGGGGCCTTGATGCCTCATGAGCAGTACAAGTCAAACCTCTTGCTTATTTTCAAGCCTGCAGCCAGCCCACGTAACCAGATCATGACATGAGATCTTACAAAAGGGGACTGACTTTATTAATAGGAAACATTTTGTTTCAATAATCATTTAAAGAGCAGGTCTTCTGACCCAGGTATTATCAGCTGCATGTGCCTGTCTGGGGAAGAGACACAGAAACTACGGCGACATGGAGCTGTCTGAGGAATCAGCAGCAGAATATGCTCTTTTAAGTGGGGATCATCCCCTCTGAACAGACTGCAAAGCTACGGTTGCTACCTGAGAGACAGACTTTGACAAAGGTGATTTTACATTGCAAACCACAGGTTTCCCTATGGGGACTGGACATGAATAAATAAATGTTTTACCAAGTGATGTAGGAGATTCTCCATCGTTAGCACCTTTTATATCAGGACTGGATGTTGTTCTAAAAGACAGGATCTGGTTCATACACAAATTATCAGGCTTAAGCCATGGAACTTCACCCAGCAATTCCTGAATTGTGTTACAGGAGGTCAGGCCAGATGATCACAACGATCCCTTCTGCCCTGAAAGTCTGTGTATGTAACACTGGAAAGCACTTGAGATATAGAGATCAGAACCATCATTGTATATCTCATGCTCTCCTTATAAATGGGAATGTGTGTGGATCTGATTACTGAGAACGGTTCCGTTGGCTGCCAGTGCTGACCACCAGAAATGAAAGGAACATGGGGGCAGCCAAGCTGGTACCTAGCAGAGCTGGAAATATACAAGTAAAACCTGAGCCCTACCCAGGGAGATCAGGGTCTCATAATTCTCTTTCATCACGTTCTTGTAAAGCTCTTTCTGCCATTCCTCTAAGTTCGCCCACTCCTGCTCGTTGAAATAGACGGAGACGTCATCAAACGTCACCGGCACCTGAAATCACATGCATTGAACATTCAGCACTTTTTGCTGCAATTACAAATAACCGTCTTGAATTAAAGATGAAGGTACGCAAGAGAGCATTTGGCTTTTACTATATGTCTTTGCTGTGCCTTGTACAATGGAGCCCTACCCTGGATGGGGCCAGTGAACGCGAACACAATACATACAACAGAGGTCTGCTCCACACCTGTTTACACAGTGCCTAGACTAGCGTGTACAAATGTGCTCTCTGACTTGAGTTAACTGGCAATCATAGAATCTCAGGGTTGGAAGGGACCTCAGGAGGTATCTAGTCCAACCCCCTGCTCAAAGCAGGACCAATCCCCAGACAGATTTTTACCCCTAGTTTCCTAAATGGCCCCCTCAAGGATTGAGCTCACAACCCTAGGTTTAGCAGGCCAGTGCCCAAACCACTGAGCTACCCCTCAATCAACTCCAGTGTACTTATCCTAGGTGAGCTGCCAAAGGCTACACAAATCATAACCAGCTGTGCTACGTGGCCCCGAGACTGATGTGCTAAACTACAGCTACCACTCTAAGGCCATGTCTACACTAGCACTTCTGTCAATTAGGGGTGTGAAAAAACCACACACACACAACCAACATAAGTTTCACCGACTAACGCCGGTGTGAACAGTGTTGTCAGTGGGAGACGCTCTCCTGCTGACATAGCTCCTGCCGCTCGCTGGGGTGGTTTAATTCGGCTGGCAGGAGAGCTCTCTCCCATCAGCACAGAGTGATCACACGGAGTCCTTACAGCGGTACAGCTGTGCCACTCTAAGGTCTCTAGTGCAGACAAAGCCTGAGCCTCAAAGGAATGAGGAAACAGCATTGACAGCTGGTCAGGCACAAATCAGACAGTTCACTCATTATTAACCATCGTATGATGCTGAATTTCAGAACCTACCTGCCATATATGCAAGGCCCTTTCAATACAGCTGACACAAGGTTGGGCTTTATTTTTGCTGCTGGAGTCTCTGTTGTTGGAGGTTTTTAAGAACAGGTTAGTCAAACACCTGTCTGGGATGGTCTAGATAACACTTAGTCCTGCCTCAGAGAAAGGGAGTGGACTAAATTACCTCATAGACTCATAGACTTTGAGGTCAGAAGGGACCATTATGATCATCTAGTCTGACCTCCTGCACAATGCAGGCCACAGAATCTTACCCATCCACTTGTATAACAAACCCCTAACCTATGTCTGAGTTACTGAAGTCTTCAAATTGTGGTTTGAAGACCTCAAGCTGCAGAGAATCCTCCAGCAACTAACCCATGCCCCATGCTGCAGAGGAAGGCGAAAAACTTCCAGGGCCTCTGCCAATCTGCCCTGGAGGGAAATTCCTTCCCGACCCCAAATATGGCGATGAGTTAAACCCTGAGCATGTGGGCAAGACTCACCTGCCAGCACCCAGGAAAGAATTCTCTGCAGTAACTCAGATCCCACCCAACTAACATCCCATCCCAGACCACTGGGCATACTTACCTGCTGATAATCAAAGATCAGTTGCCAAAATTAATTGCCAAAATTAGGCTATCCCCTCATACCATCCCCTCCATAAACTTATCAAGCTTAGTCTTAAAGCCAGATATGTCTTTTGCCCCCACTACTCCCCTTGGAAGTCTGTTCCAGAACTTCACTCCTCTAATGGTTAGAAACCTTCGAGGTCCCTTCCAGTGCTACCCTTCTATGGTATTGTTACCTTGGGCACCTCCCCCTTAGTGCCTGGGGGGAGTCGCAGGATCCAGAAGTTCCTGTTCTTCAGCAGGTTCTCCAAGTTCTCCAGCCTCTTCTGCAACAGATTATTCTCCTGGATCACAGTTCCCAACATGGCCCACTTACTCTCCAGCTTGATATCAAACTCCACTGCTGTTTTCTCGCAACCTATTAGTTTCTTCTCAGCACTCCCCAGTCTCCTCTCCAGATTCAGCAATCGCATGGTGTATGACTTAACTTTCCTCTCCACTGCTTGAACTGCTGCCATCACCGTCCCCAGAGAACACTCTGTAGTCTGATCACGAGCTTCTCTCACTGACCTTTGTTTGAGGACAACAGAGGGTTTTAGAGGCAGCAAATGCCATGAATCTGCATCCCATTCTGAACCCTGTGTAAACAGACAGAAATTGATAGTGGAGTTGTGGTCACGTCCCCGTAGGCAAAGCCAGCTGCAGACAGAAATGGCCAGAGAGGATATGTCTACACTGCACGCTAAGCCCGGATCTGTGGGACCCAGACTAGAGCACTCCGTGTTTCCAAACCCGTCCACGCTGCAATGGGAACCTGGGCTTCACAATTATCCTGGTGCATCCCCCCTACAATACACAGACCTAAGTGTGTGACGTCATGGGATGCATAAACAAGGCACTCTCAAGTAGGAACAGAGAGGTTATTTTGCCTCTGTATTTGGCAACTGCTGCTGGAATACTGTGTGAAGTTCTGGTGACCACCATTCAAGAAGGATGTTGATATCATGGAGAAGGTTCGGAGCCATGAGAATGATTAAAGGATTAGAAAACCTGTCTTAGCGTGAGAGACTCAAAGAGCTCAATCTATTTAGCTTAACAGGGAGGTTAAGGGGAGACTTGATTACAGTCTAAATGTACTTACACAGGGAACAAATATTTAACAATGAGCTCTTCAATCTGGCAGAGAAAGGTAGAATACGACCCAATGGCTGGAAGTTGAAGATAGATAAATTCAGACTGGAAATTAGGTGGAATATATATATATATATTAACAGTGAGAGTAATTAACTATTGCAGCAGTTTAGCAAGGGT